>NW_016690198.1:2056565-2073957 GCF_001604755.1 Lepidothrix coronata
AACTGTCTTAAAATATATTTCAATTTCTATCTTTTTGCTTAAGTTACAAATGCAATTATTGTTTGTATACAATGTAACCATGTCTGTGGTGCTCCTGTTGGCTCTGAAGCCACACTGACTTTCAGGAAGGATTCCTTCTGCTATAGTGGGTATTAGTCTATTCAAGAGTATTCTTGCCAGGATTTTGCCAGCAATGGAGAGCAGAGTAATACCACGATAGTTTGAGCAATCTGATTTAATACCATTTTTCTTATACAAAGTGATGATGACTGCATCACGAAGGTCTGATGGTAGTTCACCGAGCTCCCAACAGCGCACCACAAACTCATGAAATTTGGTGTGAAGTGCAAGGCCCCCATGTTTCCAAATTTCTGGTGGAATTCCATCAGCCCCAGCTGCCTTGCCAATTTTCACCTGCTGTATGGCCTTGAGAGTTTCCCCTAAAGTGGGGGCAGTATCCAGTTCTTGTTTCACCGGTTGTTGTGTGATGGACTGAATTGCTGAGTCTTGAACTACACGGTTGGTACAGAGGCGAGTCTGAAAGTGTTCAGACCATCGATTCAGAATGGAGGTTTTATCTGTTAGAAGCGTTTGCCCATCTGCGCTGAATAGAGGGCTTTGTACCTGGTATGCAGGCCCGTATGCTGTTTTCAAGGCCTCATAGAAACCTTTGTGATCACCTGTATCAGCACATAGTTGAGTTTTTTCAGCTAGATCAATCCACCACTTGTTCTGGATGTCACGGAGTTTCTGTTGGAGCTTGCTGCACGCAAGACGAAAGGCTGTTTTTCTTGCATGACCAGTGCAGCTTACGTAGCTAGTTTTATAAAAGCCTACTACAACCTTGCAAAGTTCTAGAAACATGGAAACAAACTTAAAAAAACCTGTTTTGTTTTTTTTTTTTTATTTGATTCACAAGTCCGTGAAGTGGAAATTCACATTTAAAATGCATTCAGAAAGTTCCCTTGTTGTTTCCATTCTTAGCTATTTTCTCAGTTGCAAATATAAATACAGTTTTAATGAACAACTTTGCTTTAGCAGTGTGCAATGTCTTCATATACTCAACTTTAAAGTAACAAAAACCTTTGAAAATGCCATTAAATTAAATATTTCTGTTTCTATTTTTCAATTTTATACTTGATCTATCCTTAAAAAATATTTGTCTTATAGCAAGATGAATATCTGTTGGATTTATTTGATTTTCTTATTTTGCAAGAACAGTATTGTCACACCCATCAAATCCAATGACCCTCTCTTACAGAGCCCATAAATAACTTAATTTCCAAAAATGAAGTTAGGACAAATATGTAACATTTCTCAGTATTATGCAAAATATTATCTAAAGTTAGTTGCTGCTCTTATGGACTTAAAACTGTAAAATGGAAATTAATGCATTCTATTAAGAAAGAAAATACAGTATAGGAAAAAACCCACATCATTCATTTATGGCAGATAACAGAACTTGAATCCTTTCCTCAATATTTACAAATCCTTACACAGTCACTGTGAAATAAATCTTCTCATGAGACAGCTGTATGACTTTTCTAACAGAAAAAAACTGACTCCATGTTAATTTTTTTTTCAGTTATACATATGTATATATCTAACGTAATGTAATCAAGCACTTGTGGTCAGTTATTTTTTTAGTTTACCTAGAGGATTCTCATTTTAGAATGACTTTTTTTACCCACCACTGAGATAATCTAATCTATCTTTCAAATATGATCTCCAAATTATATTTCAATCCAAACTTCACATTTAAAAGTAATTTCTCTGGAAATCTTCTGTTTACAATATTCAATATTTTTTTCTTTAACCATTCCATGTAAGGTCTACTTAAAGTCTTCTTTGAACAAATTTAATTCTCCACCTCCATTCTCTTGTTTTGTTGTGGTTTGTTTGGGATTTTTTTTTGTTGTTATTGTTTGGTTAGGTAGTTGTGGGGTTGTTGTTTGGGTTTTTTTTAATTTATTTCCAGCCAAGAGGGTTTTTTTTTAATAGATTCAGTTACATATTAGGAAAGCTATCAATAGGAATAATAGTTTGTTGTGTCTGAAACTTAAATCACAAGGGAGGAAAGAAAGTAAAAAATGTCTTTTCATTGTCAGATTGATTCATGAGAAGACAACAGGCTGTTCTTGTCAGTTAGAAAGATCATCTTTGCTAAAGAACAGAGAATTGTTTAGTTTTGCTGAGTTAGGGGACATACCATGTGTTTCATTCTTGGTGAAATTAATTGAATGTCACATGCCACAGTTCAGGGGCTGTTGTCACACAGCTTCTGAATTAATGACAGTGAGGATGTTTTGCACGTGGGAGAGCTGATGCAAATTTATAACCAAAGTTCTCACAAATGAGAAACAAACAGGGGTTAACATCTTGACCTCATGTATTCAATCTGTGCTCTCAAACCAGAGAGGGTCTTTCACCCACTTTGCAGCTATGAACTGTTGCTAATCTTTGATGAAACAGTGACATTTTACCAATCTCAATAACACCTGGTAAGTGCCTCCTGTTGACAGTAGTACTGTGTTTTAATGAACAAATAAATGGCTTATGTACCACTCTTGGCAAGAAACCCCAGCCACTGAGGCAGAGCACAAGCTTTTCCAGTGTTACTTGGGCTAATTGACTCACTGGATGAAGTTAAATCACACTATCCCCAGTGGGATGTATGTTTCCCAGTAATCAATAGCTCAACAAGATCCACATGGCAGGTAATTAAGTGGAAAGTAATTAATAGCAATCAAATGTTTCATTAACTGTTTGCCATTCTTTCACTCAGAAGTGCCAGTGTACCGTAAATAAGGCTCTGAAGAAAGGAATAAATACATTCTGTTCTCTAACAAGCTAAATATTAGTGCTAAATTCTTCACTGCTCTGTGCACCATTTCAAAGTAGCATCTCATATACACAAATGTCCTGGTATTACAACCCTGGAGAGATTCTCAGCTGGCAGTGTCTTAAAGATTCTTCTATCTTTTCCTTTCCCCTGCTAAATCTACCTGTGCAACTTTCCCATCACCCTAAGATACTGAGAAATGCCTGTCTTTCTCCTCCTCCTTTTTGATATACCCTTTTTATAGGACATTGCAGGCTTCTCTCTGGAGAAACCAACCTTTTACAGTGGGAGACAGCTTCCAGTTTGGATACACCTTTGCATCCGGAGAGAGAGTTACCTCTGTATAAGAGTTTACTGGTAGTCTGGCCAACAGTGCCCTCTGTCATGGGGTGCAATAGGGTGAAAATATAAAATGAAGGCAAAAAAGAAGTTTCTTGCTTTAGCACTAAATAGATTCAGGAGTATAGTCACACACAGCATTTATAATTACAAACAAATTCCATAAGGGGAAATACAGAGGTTCCCAAATTACCTACTGATTTATTCCGATTTTAATTATCTGCTCATTCAAAATCTACTCTTTCGGCACCAGTTTATTCTGGTACAACTGCTTTCTCTCTTGCAAGGAGAAGATTGGAAATACTAAAGCCCAACCAGAATTTAATCTGGCTAATGCCATAAAAGGCACCAACAAATGTTTATAAATACTTATCAACAAAGCAAGGGCTGAGAAAAAACTCCATCCTTTAGTGGATGCAGAGGGAAACATAGTTACAAATGATGGGGCTGAGGTATTTAATACCTTTGCCTCAGTCTTGAATAGCAAGACCAGTTCTACTCCTGGCACCCAGCCCTCTAAACTGGAAAACAGGGAAAGGGAGCAGAATGAAGCCCTCATAATCCAAGGGTCATTAGGTCAGTGACCTGCTACACTATGTAGACACACACAAGTCTATGGGGACAGATGGAATTCACCCTAGAGTACAGATGGAGCTGATGGAAGAGCTCACCAAGCCACTTTTCATCATTTACCAGCAGTCCTGGCTAACTCGAGAGGTCCCTGTTGACTGATAATTAGCAAATGTGATGCCCACCTACAAGAAGAGCTGGAAGGAGGATCTGGGGAACTACAGGCCTGTCAGCCTAACCTCAGTGCCGAGGAAGGTCATGGAGCAGATCACCCAGAATGCCACTACATGGCACATGGGGATAGAGGATCAGGCCTAGACAGCAAAGGTTGAGGAAAGGCAGGTCCTGCTTGGCCAACCTGATCTCCCACTATGATGGGATGACCCCCTTAGTGGATGAGAGAAAGACTGTGGTTGTTGTTTCCTTAGAATTTAGTAAAGTCTTTGACACTGTTTCCCATATGATTCTCCTGGAGAAACTGGATTCCCATGGCTGGGACAGGTGCACAGTTGACTGGATAAAAAACTGTCTGCATGGCTGGGCCCAGAGAGTGGTGATAAATTATGCTATATCCAGTTGGTGGCCAAACACAAATGGTGTTCCTCAGGATTCAGTACCATTTAATATCTTTATCCATGATCTAGATAAGGGGATTGAGTGATTTTGAGTTGGTTTGCGGACAGCCCCAAGCTGGGCTGGAATGTTGATATGCTGGAGAACGGGAAGGTTATATAGAGGCATCTGGACAGGCTGGATTAATGGGATGAGTTTCAACAAGGTGAAGTGCTGAGTCTTGCATTTGAGTCAAAACAACTCCATGCAGTGCTACAGACTGGGGGAAGAGTGGCTAAAAAACTGCCCAGTAGAAAAGGTCCTGTGGTCCTGATCAACAGCAGCTGAACATGAGCCAACAGTGTCCCCAAGTGGCCAAGAAGACCAATGTCATCCTGTATCAGCAACAGTGTGGCCAGCAGGACCAGGGCAGTGATTGCTCCCTGTACCCCATACTGGTGAGATTGCACCTCGAGTCCTGTGTTCAGTTTTGGGTCCCTCACTTCAGAGATTGAAGTGCTGGAGAAAGTCTGGAAAAGGGCAACAGAACTGGAGAAGGGTCTAAAGAGTAAGTCATATGAGGAGCATCTTAGGGAGCTAGCGTTGTTTAGTCTGACGAAAAGGAGGGTCAGGGAAGACCTTGATGCTCTCCATGACTACCTGAAAGGAAGCTGAAGACAGATGGGGGTCCATCTCTTCTCCCAGGCAATAAGAGACAGGATAAGAGGAAATGGCCTCATGTTACAGCAGGGAAGGTTTAGATTGAATATCAGGAAAAATTTCTTCTTCAAAGGGATGGTCAGGCATTAGAATGGGCTGACCAGGGAAGAGGTGGAATAGGAAGTTTTCAAAAGGTGTTTGGATATAGCACTTGAGGATATTGTTTAGTGGTGAACAAGGCAGTGCTGGGTTAACAGTTGGACTCAATGATCTTTGAGGTCTTTTCCAACCTTAATGCTTCTAGATTCCATGAATTCATTCTTTGCCAAAATGAGCAACTCTCTGTCTTCAGACGATTGGGTTGAAGAAAGTAGGCACAAAAATAGTAAACATTTTTAAAAATCTTTTTTCATTAATTCTTAAGAGTATATTTTCAGACATTCTAATATATGTAAGTCTGAATCTTATGTCACTGTGCAAGCATACTAAGAATACAATTGAAGTGAGAGGAATAATTACTCTAAGTACAAGAATTCAAAAATATGAAAAATAATCATAACTGAAATAAATACTAATAACTCATTCTCTGTTTTCTGCTAAAAAGTATAACCTGTATAATATAGGTAAAATATGCAGTGTGTATTTATTGTTATGCCTATTTTAAATCTGTTCTGATGTGTACTGTTAAGGATGCCCTAGTACAGTCATATATACAGAGCAAGATTAGCTGGATTTATAGGTGATATCAATACTCTGAAGATTTCAGATTTCTTATAAGATTTAGATCTTCCTATATTAAGCACAAAGCATTTGGTTGAACAAAATATCTTCTCTACTACATACATACAGAGTTTCCATTGATTGCTGTGCTGTTGACTTTAGTGGGACTTGAATGTATGTACTGAAGGACAAAAGACAGATATTTATAATCTAACCTTCCAAGATGAGAAGACAAGGTGTCCATTATACTCTCATCTACAGTATTTCTAACACTTTTTGAATCATCTTTTGTCATTTAATCAGATTAATTTGAAATGAGCTATAGAAAAAGATATCCTCTAATGAACAAGTTTAACAAAAGAAAATTAGGAAATAATATACTAATAAGCCAGGATTGAAACATAAAAATTATACACTTTTTTACTTGTTTGTAAATAATGTTATCTAGTTATCTTCCACAGATCTCTTGGAATTTCTTTTTAGTACAGAAGGATTAGTAGACTTTAACAAAAGCATAGTTTTTTCAACTTTGTAAAAATATCAAAATAGCAAAAAAAAAAAAAAAGAATCAAACAATTCAACCCATATGTATTCCTTTTCTTTTTTAGAAAGCTATGCAGTCATACAGGTGGTCTGCTGCTTCATAAAGCCTTTCTGTTATGTCTGTATATTTCAAAATACAAACCTCAAAATTTTAGCATCAATAAAAAGTAGAAAGATACAAGATTAATTTTGTAAAAAAACCTAACATCAGTATTGTTAAACCTTTGAAAGATTTGTCCTATAACATTCTGGGTTTCAAAGTGAAAAATAGGAAATCTTTCTTTTCTTATGTGTGGAATTGTTTCCCACTTACTTTTCCAGCCAAGAGGATCTTATACCTTGCAACTTGAAATTATAAAGCACCTGTGGGATAATGCCTGTTTATTTTCTCACCGTCTCAGCTTTGCTGACAGAGCATGAGTTTGAACTAGGCTTGTGTCACATCAGACATGTAGTTCTTGAGAAAATGGGAACAAGGAAATTCATCTTGAGCATATGAGTAAGATCATAGGGTTTCAGAAAAACATAGATATAAACAGTCTTAAAACAAGGCCAAAATCTAATTCAGCCTGGCTGCATTTATCACGTTTCAAACTGATTCAGCAGTTTGTTCTTTTATCACAAGAACACTTTCCCCATCTTCCTCATAACAGTTCTGGTAAAATTTGTGTTTGTATTCTAACACCTTACTGAAATAGATAAGATCTTCATTAGGGATTTGACCATAGGCCTTGAAAAATGTTATTCATTAAATTCTGATTATCTCTAGGGTGTGGTACCACCAGCAGCTTCATATTAAACATTCCTCATGTTTCAAGGCCACATATTTTTTCAGGCTGGATAGCTTGACAAATAAAATTCTAGAATCTGATGCTAGCACATCTAAGACTAGCAGGACTTTGAAGAATGCACCCTCAGCAACTGCAGCTTTGTGAGCGCTTTCTGTAGCAGTGCAACAAAGGAAGGGTTATGTCTGTCCAAAGTTGCCAAGAAGATCATAATCATACCTTTAATATGACAAATGGTCACTGGATAGCAACAAAACTGGTGCATGGGAAACAGGAAATGTAAAACTCTCTATGGAAAAAGACTGCAATTGTAGTGAAGTCAGGTTCCTTTCAAACCTGATTTCCCCATAAATCTCTTAGCACAGATAAAATATCAGATATTTAAGGACTGACTCTTCTACCAAGTTCTTGCCAAGGTGATAAATCAGTTGTTTGCAGACAGCTCACTAAATGTGGGGTTTTTTTCCCCCAACAAATAAATTTCTTTTCTCAGATTTAAATGTTCCATAGCATATATTCTAGCTGCCACTGCTGCAGCACAATGACCTTTACAATGACTAACCTTCACCAAAAGCATCTTCATTTATTCTGTTTTAGGATTCCAAACAAGTACATTTACATGACAAATGTTTTCTAGGACCTTGTTAAACAGAAGTTTCTGTAAAATTAACTTTAAATCTAGAAACGTTTGTCTGAAAATTGAATATATATAATATATATACGTATATATTACTGGAAGTGTTACGTTCCAAGATCATAACCTCACTGAAACAAGAAGAAAAACATAAAAGCATTTCTGTCCAGTGATAGAACTAACATCTTAGGCTCACTAAGTAAATCTGCTTTAGTAGCAGCCTTGCACAATAATACATACTGTAAATGAAATTAAAATGACTAGCTGAAAAATGTGTGCATGTGGTCTCTTTTCCCTTCTGTTTTAAACATAAAGGTAGGTGTTCTATATAAATTACCTATACTTACACAGCAAACATGCTTTGTTTTGATAGTGTTTCCACAGCTGTATTTCCAAATGAGGAAAATCCAGCTTGAGGCAACTGACTCACAGGAACACTATTCAAAGTTTAAATTATTTCATTTGATAGAGAAGAGCCCCATGAAGGGACTATCTGTTAGCAGATAGATATATAAAATTTTGATGGATCCATGACCAAATTAACATTTAACACCATGAAACCTAAGTACCTTAAAAAATTAATAGGAAGCTCAGTCTTAGATAGTGGGAAAATAGAAGTGAGTGCATAGGGTGTCAAGTAAATATTGATACGAGTCTGGAACTGGACAGTAGGAATTTTACGCCATCTTAAAGAAGATTAAATAGTCCTCTGCGTGTTATTCTGTCTCATCATTTAAGAGGAAACAACGTATACCCTTATGGTTGTGAAAACAGATAATATTAATGGACAGTGGAGAGATACAAAAAGGAAAATTAATTTTTGATATGTCATCTGTTTAATGATTAAAAAAAAAACAAACAAAAAACAAGACCAGTGCTTATGGATGTGATAGTAAATAGCAAAATAAACCGTTCAGATTTAGTTTCAAATACATTGCTAGTAAAAGAAGGGAGTCGGCTAAAAGAGAAATGTCACTTTCTGAAGCATTAAAAAAGAATATGTTTCAGAATGTAGTCATGGTGTCATTACCAAGATCTGGGTATGTTAAACTACTACTCTCTGTCTGTATTTAGTCCTCCAGTTGACAATCAACACTAGCAGAATTGAAGTGTCCCTAGAGAAAAGCAACCCGAAACTGACAAAGACCCCTTAATACTGTACACTATTTTTTCCAAAATCTTAGACAAAATGGAAAAAGTCTGTGTAAAAAAGATAAACATTTAAAAGCTGTCAGACAATTTGGTTTAAAAATCTGTGGGATTACTGTATACAGTGCTACAAGTGCTAGCAAAAAATGGGGAAGACAAGCCAAGGACAGTGATTCTTCTTGCTTATTTGACAATTGGGAGACCATAATTGTTTTGGGCTTCCCAGGAGGAGACATGGAGGCACTGGAGTGAGACCAGCAGAAGTTACCAAACTGTTCGGGATGATGGAGCACGGGACGTGCAAGGAGTGAGCACTAGATTTGTTTGGCCTCAAAAAGAAAGAAAATCACAGAATCCCAGAATATGCCTAGTTGTAAGGGTCCCATAAGGATCAGTGATACCAACTCCTGGCCCTGCACAGGACCAACCTCAGGAGTCACACCATGTGCCTGAGAGTGTTGTTCAAACGCTTCTTGAACTCTGTCAGGCTTGGTGCTGTGACCACTGCCCTGGGGAGTGGGTTCAGTGCCCAACCACCTCTGGGTGAAGAACCTTTTTCTAATATCCAGCCTAGACCTCCCCTGACACAACTTCAGGCCATTCCCTCGGCTCCTGTCACTGATCACCGCAGAGAAGAGATCAGTGCCTGCCCCTCCTCTTTGACTCAGAAGGAAGTTGTAGACTGCACTGAAGTCTCCCCTCAGTCTCTTTCAGGCTGAACACACCAAGTAATCTCAGTTGCTCCTAATGAAGTAATCACAGCTACCTAATGAAGAGGACATAAGGAAACCAAAGCAGGAAGCTTTGTTAGGAAATGCTGGCTAAATCTCAGGAAAAACTTTTTTATCTTGAGTAGAGTCAAGCAGTGGAAGAGATTGCTCAGAGAGAGTTTGAAATCACCTTCCTTGCAGATCTTCAAAACTCAGTTGGGCATAGCTATGAGCAAGGTACACTAACTGGGCCTGTATTGATTAGGATTTAGACAGGATACCTCCAGAATTCCCTTGGAAACCAAGCTATTCTTTAGTTCCAAATGTTTGCATTCACTGTTAAAATACATACATCAGGAAAGGTTTCTCAGGCTTGAACAAAAGCTCCAGTTCTAGTCCTCCCTAGGGAGTCCCACTAACTGAAGACGAGCATAAACCAGGAATTAATTTAAACTCACATACATAGGATCTGATTACAGTTTCTCATGCCTCTTCTCTTTAAGAATGACACTTCCCAAGTTGTTGCTATGTCTTACCTCTAAATTATTACAAAATTAAAATATTTTATAATTAATATGAATTTCTTTTATTTAAACGAACAAACATCTGTGCTTCTTCCAAGTAGAATTTTCAAATTGTAAAACGGAGAAATACTAAGAACTCGTGCTGTGATTGTGTGATATTTAGGCAGGTGAAATGGAAGAATCTGAGAAAAACACCTACCTTGTCTTCATAATATAGGACTGCTTTTCTCCACAGATAGGAGTAAGAAAGGAACAACTAAGGACAGTGCAGCTATGTCAAGCTAAGAGATAGGTTCTTCATAGCTATTTGAAGTAGCTCTATTCAAGACTCTTAAGTGAATCTTGGGAGGGGGGAAGAAATCAACCATAAAGATTGCTGGAGTCCCTTATCATTTTTGAGAATTAACAGTGTTATCAGGTCACAGTACCAACCCTAAAAGCAGGAATGAGCATTAAATGTCCTACTAAATTTTCTCGTCTAAAACTTACTTTTTGTATGTTTTTAAACCTAGACCATTTTTCTGGGGTTTATTGCTGAAACACCTGTTTTCCTTTTCTTGAAATATCAAATATTAATATCCAGCTTGTACTACCCCTGAATAAAGATAATGTGCCGATGCATATAGGTAAAAGTATACTCCTTGTGGAAAAAAAAATAAAATCACTGCTCCTTAGTAGGTGTCAATGAAGTTAAAAGATATTGCAAGAATATATCAGAGTGAAAAATATTAATAACTAGACTACTCTCTATTTTGGTTAGCAAACAAGGCGTTATAAATTTTTTTTCCAAAATTACAAACTAGAATCCTTTTAATCTAATTTGTGTTGAAACATAAGCAAGTCCCTGATGTCTGTTTCATTGATCAGAGGCAAAACAGTATCACTTTCAAGAGAAGGTCCTCCAGTACCAGGCTTAAAACATTATAAGCCATTAGGAGATTTGCATAGAAATTTCTAAAAATTTTCTTTACTTGAGTAAGGTGATGTCATCAAAAGCCTTTAAGAATTAGATTCTTATGCATTTGTCCCAGGATGATACTATATAGAAAATGAAAATTATTCGCTGATGTTTCATGATGGAAAAGTCTAGCCCTTATACAGCCCAAGACCTACAACCCCAAAAGTAACCTCTGGTCTGGTCTGGTCTGGTCTCGTCTCGTCTCCTTTTCCTCTTCCTTTTTTAGGTAGGTGTGGTAAGAAAGCAGATGCAGAATATTTCTAAATCAGGCAGTCCTGAAACTTGATATAGGGGTGAGGACAGCATTGCAATTTGGGTTTTCTCAGTAACACAGAGTTCAACAGTAAGAGCAGCAGGAGAAAGCATAGTGGAATCCAATTCTATTTCACATTTTCTTGATGTTTTAAAAGTCTGTGTGGGGTTTGGTTTTGACCAGTTTTCTCTATCTCTGATTTCCTGTTAGGCTCCTTAATCAACTTCTAGCCTAGTCACTGAGCTTTGATGTAGACCTAAAATCAAAAGTTCTTTTTCTTTCTGTTCTTGCCCTTGACTTTCAAATCAGATAAAAATATACTGTCACAATACAAACCACCTCCCCCCCCCAAAGAAAAAGAGGAAAAGGCTAAAGAATTTCCTTTTTATTTTAGATAGTTTCTGAAAGAAAAACCTTTGAATAATATTATTTGGAGTACTTCCATTTATTAAAGTCTCTTATAGTAGGTGCTTTTTTAACAATGGAAAGCATAACACAGTATTTCTTTAGATTCTGTGCTAGCTGCATGATTTTGCCTATGTTTTTCACTTTTTCTATGCTTATAAAGTAAAGAATTTTGTTTGGGGGTTCATCTGTCAGCATACACAGTACAGGTATCTATCAGCCATCAGAGAGAGCAGGGAGAGGAAGAAGATGAGGAGAAGACGAAAGAGTTCATTTGCATTTTGTTTTTTCTTTGGTTGTTTTGGGTTTTTTGAGGGAGGACATGTTGATTGTTTTTGAATATTAAAACAGAAAGTAGCTGAATTCTTGAAATTATTTTGGAGAAATATATGGCAAGAAGGTAAATATAAGTGGTGGCAGAGAACCCTGTTAGAAAGCTCTCTGGCTCTTTATCCCAATGTTAATAGGTAAAGATGAACAGCTGTAGAAAAACTGAGACAGATCCCACTGGATCTCCATGGAGGAACCCAGCTTGTGTTAGGAATTTGGAATAGAACTGAAAAACTTATGGTGGGAGAGAGGAAGTAAGTAAGGCTAATGCAATTAATTGCTTCAAACTGTAAAATTAAAAAGACCAAGCCACAGTTTACAACATCTAACTTTCAGAACAGTTAGCTTCCTCTGTCATATATGCCTTTTTTTCTGGATTTCCAACCCTCTTTTTTTTTTTTTTTTAATACAATAGAGTCAATCTTGCAATATCAAAATAACTAGAAAATCATCATACTGCTGAAATATTCTTACTCCTAAAGTTCTGTGGTATGTCACTAGTTCTGTTGATTGGCTTTACTGTTAGTGCAAGTCTGGCATTTATTATTATTATTATTATTGCTACTACTACTACTACTACTGTTACTGTTATTATATTTTAAAGTAAACATTCTGAATAGGCACTTTTTGTGATAATTGTTTTGGGAAAGAATCCATTAGGCAAACACTAATGACTCTCTTTAGGATGGAATATGAACATTACCTCGTCTGTTATTTTATGATAAAACATCTGTCTTCTGCTGAAACCCTTTATTACTAACAGTAGTTGGAAATGCTTCTGTTAAAAGACATCTGTACTAAGGGTTCACAATCCACTTCTTTTTAATAACCTCATTTTCAGCTAAGATGTTAAAAAGTTTCTTTAGAAAAACAATTATTTTAATTTTGAGGTTTATATTTTTGAGAATTTTTCACTCCTTTCACCCTTTTTCCGCTAAAAATGCAGTAGAAAACTACAAGGCTTTATAATTGTCCTTTAACCTATTGTAACTTTAAAAAAGAAATCCTAAGTTAATGGTATTAAAAATAAAACTGAAACTGCTGGGTTTTGGTTAGGTTTCTGCTTTTCTCCACAGATGTACTAACTCTGTGAAGAAAAATAAAGAGAGGGACACGGGAGAAGAACAGGGAAAAAAATTGGGGGGAATTTTAGAAGAATTTAAAGAATTTTAAAATATGAAAACTAGTCCCATTTGAAGTGGCCCCTAATAAAGCTAGGCTCAGTCTTGAAGAATTACACTGAACTCATGTTTTCCAATTTTGCAGACAGTGTTTTTCACAACAGCTGCATATTTTTTATTGACTAGAGTCATGCTGTGGCTGTACCAAATCTCCACAACAGCAGACTGTTTAAATGAAAACAGAGGCAATTAGAACAGAATTAGTCAGTGAATTTTTTATGAGCTCTAATAAGATCCATTAAAATATATGATTGATATATATTTTTATATATTTATATATAATATATATATATATAAAATATATATTTGATACCAAAATTTTTTCATTAATTTACTTTTTTCCCTTGACTTATATCTAACAGATGAACCCCTTAGGACTAAAGAATCTTCAGTTTCACTTTATTTCTCTTCAGCATGGTGTACATTTTAATCTTTTACAAGACCAATAGTTTGAATTAAGTGATGGTCAACAGTCAAAAACACACTTAGAAACCACATCTGTAGGTATACAGTAGGCTAAAAAGGTGCATTCAGAGGCAGGCTGAGAACTTCTGTTGTCCAAAAGCTAGACTACTTTTCGGCTTTATCTGTAAAAAAATATATGTGAAAAGTCTACTATAGAAAATTGTATTTTAATGGTGTCATAAACTTTTAGGCTGGTTGCACCATCAGGAATACAAATGTAAAAAATTCTGGTGCCATTAGAACCACATGCTACAGACAAGTGAAGGTAAAGGATAACTTTCTCTGCTGTTCTAGGGAGAATAGAAGAAAATAATGATAGAAACAGGACATGAGGAAGGTGAAGAAAAATAAAATTTTAGATTGCTTTTTAGTATTTTGTCTCAGCTACAAAATAATATGAAATTTGAGCTGCAAAAACAGCATTCTGGAAATGACCATACAAATAGCAGCAATTTTCAAATGCTCCTTTTGTAATGATGTGTCATCCGGAGGCCAAAAATGTCATTCTTGCGTAAGCTTTGTTAAATGTTATTTACATAACAACAGGAGAATCTGCTCTTAGGTTATGACAGGCTTTACTCCTACCAGGAACAATCTGGCAACCCACGCAGTGGTTCTCAGATGAAACAATGCAAAGCAAATAAGTACTATAATAGCATAGCAAAAGACAGAGAAATGCAGAAGTTAGGAGAAAAGTGTTGTAAGAGATGGCTTCCATCTAGTATTTAGGAAGGCTATAGATTGCATTAGTTGCAACTCCTAATGATTGTTTTTGTAAACCTATGAGTCTTTGTACCATACAGATTTTGACAATTCCCATAATATAAAATGGCTCAAACTACCATTACAATCAACAGCTATTACAATCAACTGCAGGAATTGGTATGAAGACTCAGAAATGTCTTTTCTGCCAAGTTGTCATTCACCGAGGGTGACCTCAGGCCATTTTTTTTCCTTGCTTGATTAGACCATCTTTTAGAGCACCCAGGACTCTAATTTGATACAGAACAATAACATAGTACTTTGTTGCTGGGATTTTTTGTTGTCACTTTGTGCAGAATTCTAACATTTTGCCTGTGTCAAGGGCACAGATAAAAGGTGCTTGGGCTATTACAATAGATTTCTGGGTGCTAACGGACTAATGCCGCCTCTACTTATTTTATGTCACTATAATTACAATATGAAAAAAAAAAGGACAACCTCCCCTCTAAAAAGATGCAAACAAGGACTTTTACATAGGCACCTGAAAAAAACCCCACAACTTCCCCCTCCTCCTCGCTGCCCTGATGCTCCCCTGGTTTGCAAATATTTCTGTGACTGTGTCTGAAAACAATGTAGTAACGACAGGCTTACCTGTTACTGCCTATTGTATTATGCTACTAACAGCTTCTGCAAAGTCTGGTGTTTTGTTTGCTTCCAATACTCTCACTTTTATCCCTTTGAAGGTAGCAGTCCAGGCATAATGTGTACAGTGTTCCCCTAAGCACCCTACAGAAGGCTAATAACCAAAAGAACTAAAACTGACCACAGACTAGAGCATGGAGTCTTGTGCTTTTTTAGTAACAGCAGAGTTACCCAGATGCAATTCTGTTGATGTCAGCGAGCTCAGAGGAAGTGGGAACAGAACTTTGAATTTCAGCCTTAGAAACAGAGTTGGCTGTTTCACCTCTACAGATGTTACAGTGGAGAATTCTATTGTGCTTATTCATTGCAATAAGTATTATGGCTTGTCATTGGATTAGAAAAAGCAGTTGGCTTGAAAGAGCAGAATAATAATTTGAGATCATGAGAAAAGTCTGAGATCAGTAGTTCTTTTTTTTTTTCATTTTCCTTCCAGTGGATTGTCAATTATTAAATATCCTATAACTTGTAGGAGCATATGCTTGTTTACAAATATGTTGCAAATAATATCTGAGTATGCATTACAAGTAGTTATGCTGACTTTCCAGCTTCAATGAAAAATTAAAAAAAAGATGGATTACCTTAAAAAAGACTTGCACATCTTTTTAGGGGGCAGGGAGAGAGGGAGTATTGCATATTCAGAACACAGCCAGAGAAAGCAGCCTACCTTCCTCACAGTGCCAGTAGTAATGTCAGCTACATATTTTCTATGGGGTTTATTGGCATCCATTTTTCCTTACCCTGTCTTCAAGAATGCAGGAAAGTCGTATAACTTTTGTAGCAGTTTTTGTCTCTGTTACATCACTTTTAATTATTGTTTTTCTGAAAAGAGAAATTAAATTTCATGAGATAAATTTTATCACAATATTCAATGTCACATTTTTATTCATTTTTTTGTTTGTGTTGCTAAAAGACCATAGAGTTAGGATTCTTACAGGATTAAATGAAAATTAATTTGAAGCATCTTCTGTATTCATTAGCACCTGCTGAATGAATTACAGGAGTGGTCATATTTCTTCAGTGACAAAACATACACTCCACTAAAAAAATTAGGCAGCTGTTGTCTTTGTTGCCTCTGGAGTGTATGTGTGCAACAGAAATTAGCCCTTTAACTCTTCTGCACTTTCTAGAGGATGATGTCCTGGAAGGATTGCTAATTCCATTGTAAAGGAGTGCAAGAAGGATTTAAGCAAGATTTCCCATGAGTCCAGAGCAAGTGTGAAAACACAACCCCTACTTTGGAAATTGCTTCAAATTTCTTCAGGTTAGGCTCTAAAAGATTGGGTCAGTGGAATTAGAAACCTATTTGAAAAAGTAAGTGAAATAAGAAAGTAAAACACATCAGCAACCATTCTGGGCTATTCTCAGTCACTGCATTTACCTGTGGCATTGACCTCAGCATCAGTCCTCAGCAATACTATAGAACACATGGTGTCACTCTTCTGTATTTTCTGGATTTGAGTGTGTCCTCCTGCATTTGTGAATATTTCCAGTAAAATTAAAACAGTTACACTTTCTACATCACACAGCAAGCTACATGCTAAATGGCTTCATTAATAAAGCTGTGAGATGTTTTAAAACGCAGGCTATGGAGGCTAATGGGAGCCAGTGAGCTGGCAAGACACCTCCTGAGAATCTCTAAGGACATTCCTGTGTTAAATCATATAATCATATAATCATAGAATCAGCCAGGTTGGAAGGGACCTCTGAGATCATCAAGTCCAACCCTTAATCCGCTACCACTGTGGTTACTAGACCATGGCACTAAGTGCCAGATCATCTTAAAAACCTCCAAGGACGGAGAATCCACCACTTCCCTGGACAGCCCATTCCAATGCCTGATTACCCTCTCTGTAAAGAATTTCTTCCTAGTATCTAACCTAAACCTCCCCTGGCACAGCTTAAGACCATGCCCTCTTGTCTTACTGGTAGTTGCTTAGGAGAAGAGACCAACCCCCACCTGGCTACAACCTCCTGTCAGGGAGTTGTAGAGAGTGATGACGTCTCCCCTGAGGCTCCTCTTCTCCAGGCTAAACAACCTCTCTTTAGATTAGCCTCTCCTAATAGGACTTGTGCTTGAGTCCTGTCATCAGCCTTGTTGCTCTTCTCTGGACCTGCTCCAGCACCTCAATATCCTTCCTGAACTGAGGGGCTCAGAACTGGACACAGTACTCCAGGTGTGGCCTCACCAGCATTGAGTACAGAGGCAGCATCACTGCCCTGGTCCTGCTGGCCACACTGTTCCTGATCCAGGCCAGGATGCCCTTGGCCTTCTTGGCCACCTGGTCACGCTGCTGGCTCATGTTCAGCTTCCTGTTAATCCAAACTCCCAGGTCCCTTTTTGCCTGGCTGCTCTCCAGCCACTCTG
>NW_016690198.1:2074497-2232583 GCF_001604755.1 Lepidothrix coronata
TGCTGGCTGGGTCCAATCCCTTTTCCATCGGAGGTGCTGTGTGATTGCACCATGTAGGTGCTGTGTGATTGCACTTAGGATGATCTGCTCCATTACTTTCCCAGGTACTGGGGTCAGGCTGACAGGCCTGTAGTTTCCTGGGTCCTCCTTCTGGCCCTTTCTGATGAAGGATACTAATATTTGCAAAAAATCACATATAAAGAAAAGGACTAATTTTTATTTTGCTTAAAACATCACAGAGTCTATGTGTACCAGCAGACGAGTCCATGCTGAACACCAATCACCTTGGGCTTGTATTATGTCTTTTTGCCTTGTAAGGCATTTAAAAATTTCCAGGGTCTAAAAGGCTTTTCACCTACCTGAAGATTATTAAGTCTAACCAAAAGGAAAGTATGTGGCAACAGGCTATTTGAAACTATAACAAGAAGAGCTCCTGTCACAGTTATTGTAAATGCTAGTCTACGTTTGTTGTTTAGGACTGCTTTTTGAACCTGGATTGTTCTCATATTTCCATTTGGTTCTCCAGATTGAAAGCATTTATATTGACCTGTATCTCACAAGTTTTTTATCAAGGCTCAGGCTCACCACAATGGGTCAGGCATATGTAACTTTTAGACCAAATCACTTTGGTACTTTCTACTACATCCTCAAAAGGCTGTTGAATGCCTCTGATGCTGAATGTACCTGCTCTTCTATTAAGCCATGGCAGCTTTGAAGAGATCACACTACTGGCATCCTGCTTCTTTCCACCCACAGTCCTAGGCGTTGACTGTGAGTGCTATATATATGCGTCTGCGATTGCTAATGTACATTGCAGGTGCCATGAAGAAAAGGATCACCTCCTCCACCAGTCCAAGGACCAGAAAAATAGCAAGATACAGAGCAGACCTTCAGCCATATTCAGACTTTCCCTGTTTCTAGGTACAAGAAATGCAGTGCGACATCTGTTTTGAACTGGATCAACCAATTAATTGTAACCATAGCAGTCTAGGAGAGGTTGTAGGCTTCTTTAGTCAGTAGTCAAAATTTAAGCAGGCAGTTTAAACAAATCAAGAGTGTGAGTAATGCATTGTATTTGCAATTCTTTTCCAAATGAGCACCTTTGTGTGGCAGCAAGCAACTCAGTTTCAAAATTGAATTTATAATACCTGACAATTAATTTCAGATTCCTCAGTTCTTTAATGATTTTCCCTAAATTCAAGAGACAAAAGCACACACACACAAAAAGGAGAAAAAAAAAAAACCAAACAACTCCTCCAAACAAAAACCACATACCCCCAAAAAACAAACCCTAAACAAATGGAGGATATTTGGACGTTTGGATGGGATTGTTAAAATAAAGGTTCAACTACTGTAAAATGGATGATGTCGGTTTCATTATTTGGGGGGTTTGCCTTTTTTATATCAAATCACTGAGTCATTGCTGGAACTTTTAAACTGCAGTGGTTTCTTTTGCTTACATTTCCAAGTATCTGATGGAAATATGAAAATCCGCCACTCTAAACTTTAAATCATCCTGTTGACTATGCAAAAATAGTATGAACACAGAGAGCTTGTTTTCATGACCCTTTGTACCATAAACATACAAATTAAAATTGTTTTGCTGTACCTCGGAGGGGCAACACAGAGTTCATGACTGAATGAAAGCAGCCCCCTGTTAAGAAGCACAGATTAGGAACAATGTGGGAAACAAAAGAAAAAAATTACTTTTCCTACCCTGATTCGCAACTTTTGCGTGATAGATATTGCTGTGGTAGTTTCTGTACACTTTGTCTGGCCTGTGTACACATTTTGTAATGTAGCTCTTACCTTTAAGACCTAGACTTTCCAATGGCAGCAGCTACCCTAAATATGAGAGGAAGGAGAGAAAGGGGACAGGAGGAGAGTGGAAACAACCTCTCTTATGAGACTGGCACAGAGAGGGCAAAACTGTGTTGAGGTCAGCAGCAGCACGGGACTAAGTTACTAGAAAGGGTACAACTGCTGCTGTTTTTCTCCTGGCTCTGTGGCTGCAGTGACTTCCCTGGCTGAGCAGGGAATGATGCCTGAGAAACCAGTGTAATTCATTATTAACTGAATTCTTCAGTTAATAAAGTAAACTGAATTTTACTTTGAATTCTGGAGTTTCTCATGACAAAACTCCTGAAGTTTTGCTTCTGGATTTGCTTAAATACCTATAATCCTATCTCTGTGACCAGTAGACTTCTTGCAGTGCTGATCTACTTACACTTCTGCCTGGACCACATATGGATCTATAAATGTTGATGGAACTGTATTTATACCACAGCAATCACCCTAAAAACTATACAATGTCACAGAAGCACAGCTGAGGGCAGGAGGTGGGCTCAAAGAACAAGTGCATATGGGAATGGATGACACTCTATATGACAGGTCTTTGGTACCTGCAGGGTATTAACTTTCATTCAGATAAGGGTGTAGATGCCACTCTACTTCCAATAATTAGTTTGTATAACACAACTTGTGTTAGTAACAAATAGAACACTTTCATTAACAGTAAACTAAACCCAAAACTCTTACATCTCTCCAAATACTTCAACATTCACAAACGCACTGGAATGTGTGTTCATCAAGGGTCAGACATTAACATTCTTCTAACATGTATACTTTATTTTTATCAATAAAGGAATTCATAATTTATTTCACATTGTATTTTGTGAAATTAAACTGTTCCAGTAGAATATTACAGAGTGGCACTGTCAAAACTATTTTGAAAATTACTATGGCACAGATAGCTGGAAAAAAACTTTAAAAAGCAGTATAACAAGTTGTGTAACCTTATAAATGCATTTCAAATGAAAATGGTAGAACAGGATACAGGAGATTTCTCAAAGTAACTGAAGTTAAAACCTCATCATATGTTTTGATTCAGTTCTGCAAGTGTTCCCTGATATTTTGCCAAGTGGTCACTGAATTTAATAATCTAGCCAGATTACTACAGGGCTTCTATTTATAGGGATCCATCTGGTATTGTGCAATTGCAGCTGGTCAGATTACTGCCATGTCCCACCTATGTAAAATGCATCAAGGCTGCAAGAGAAACCTGCACTACACCACTGTAGTGGCAATATCAAGCCAATTGCTGGAAGCATGTATACTAACATATTTTCAAATATCATTACTTAATAATTAATTCATGAAACTCATGTCATGTTTAAATTTTACAGTCTACATTTTTGAATCATGTCTAATGGAAGAGGGACTGACAAATTCAGAGACTGTGAAAGGAGCTACCTAATTATTAAGGAAAGCTACAATATGAAGATTTACTTAAAAAAAAATCCAAACCACCACAGACGCAACAAATACTCAACTGAAGAAGGTGTGGTGGGGTATAGGGTGTGCAAGAGCGAAAGTGTGGGTATGGGTTTGGGTGTGTGCGCCCTTTCTCCTGCAAGTGTCAACAGCTACATCTAGTGTTTTTATGCAGCATGGACAATTTCTGTACAGCCAAACTGTATCTCAGGAAAGCATTTTGTATTCTGCATTAAAGAGAGAAGTAAAAGTCTTCTCCAATACAGAGCCCTGATAAAAATATCAGTGTAAAAGCACTGATGTTTCACTGAAGGTACTTTTTTTTCCCCAGTTAGTCTTGTGCAAATTAATCTGCAGAGATTGGAGGTTCTTTGTAATTTTAAGTTTTAATCATGTATTTGTAAGAGTGTCATATACTACATTTGTGTATTTTCCTTATTAATAGGCTAAATACACATATAGATGACATGAACTTGACCTTATAAATTCCAAATTCTAAGATTTACATTTTGTGGAGTGGGATTAAGCAAGTTAAGGTAACTTGCCACAGGTTCGTATCCGAGTTTGATAGAAACACTCAACTACAGCACCGTTTCCATACCTGGTAGGTGTACCATGGATTAACAAGATCTTCAATTTTCCATGATATCTGTTGTCCTATTTTTCAGACACTCTGGAAGTAATCATCTCAATCAATTAGAGGTAAACTTGACATATTTCAGACAATGCCACATAATGATAACTTCAGATTATGCAACAAAAAATCCACACACAACCACTCCAGTTTCTTTTTTTGAAGAACAGGATAGTGTTTGCAGGTATAATAAACAATGTATGATATTTATTAATTTCCAGTTATTAGTTGGAATAAACAAGTGTGGAAATAATAATTATACCAATTCAGAAATCAAGAATATTTATTTACCAGTAAACTCATACTAACTGAACTGTGAAACACATAGAAAAAGTATATTAAAAATCTCCTAATCATCCTCATGATTAAACATGCATGACTCCACAAAGAGTGAAGTGTTACGCACTAAAAAGGCAGAAATAACAGAAGAAACCTTAAATTTAACTGGACTTCTTGAAGCCTTACATAACCCCTCAAGAAACTTCTAAGAAATTTGTCAGTAGTTTAGCAGCCAAGTTCTGGCATAGGTTAGAATATAGCAAGAGGTGGTGGAAGAAGAAAGTGTTGACTTTCAAAATGAATAAAGCTGAACAGTAGGAAATTCAAAATTTTTCTTCATACATCAAATTACATTCATCAGCTATTTCAAAAAATCAAATGGCAATTTTTTTATAATGACCCACAATCATTTAATGTGGATAGGAAAGAAAGATAAGGCAGAGTTTGAAATGGGCAGAATAAATTTAATTGCAGAGGTATTAATGCTAGTCAAAGAAATGCATATTATACAATACTAATTAGCTGCAACTGCTCAGGAAACCTATATTAGTGTCACAATGAAAAATTATTACAAAGCTCTGCAGAGCACAATCAAAGAATATACAAGATCTACTTTCTGCCCTTCTTTATTCAGACAAATCTAGAAATATTGTGATTTATTGATTTGTAAAGAACAGCATAGAAAACAATGGTAAATGTGGTAGTGGGCACCTTCTCCAGCTATTATAACTTGCCACCAGTTTTGTAAATCTGAATTCCTTAGAAGCAGCGTGTTTAGCTTTTCCATATTTGATCCACCTGAATGAAGGAGGTACTTCAACAGACTGCAAAACAGGACACTAAAAACTAAAGCCCAGATTTTTAAAGAACTTTTTGTCAATGTTATTCCCACGATTTGAACAGAATTCGGCCCATAATAAAAACCCAGAGTAATTGATAACATTGGGCATCGGCACCTCTGCAATGGAGATGGAAAGCTAGCTTGATTTAAAAAAAAAAAAGTTTATCTAGTTTTATCTTTATGTTATGTAAACACACAGGGCTGTTTAGCTGTATCACCCTTCCATAGCACCTTCTATCATGACATCTATTAGAAGTTCGCCCTTACTTGCTCAATCTGCTGAATAATAAAGACAGACGGCATGATGGATGAGTCTTTCTTTCAAGTACAAGTTTTGGTGTTAGCACCCATACACATTTGCTATGGTTTTAGGCAGGTTTGGTGATGTGTTTTGTTTGGGGTTTTTTTCCATATTCTGTAATTGCCTGTCTCGGTGCTCTGAGGAACAAACTTCTCTTTGTATCTCCCCTTGAGAATACATCAGCTAGTTGTTTTTCCCTACTTGTTCCTTTTGAAACCATAGCACCATGAAAAAACAATGCTGGAGCAGTGAAAAATTCCAATTTTCCGTAATATTCTGAACTACCGTATCGGTCTTTATTCCTACAGACTAGAAAACAGTGTCAGGATAAGACCTTCGCCTCTTTGAGATTGAATTTCTGTTGTAATACAATTCCTTGTCCTTGTTCTCAACATAGTCACGAGGTGGCACCAGAGCTCAAATTTTTGGAAACGCCATTCTGAAGCTGTCTGTCTTCTACTAGCCTTCCGCAAATTCATTGTTTCGTCAAGGCAAAGCCAAATGGGTCAGAAAAGCATTTACAGTAAAAGAGAACTGGGAGAATCCATCCGACTCATGCAGGAGATGACTGATTAGAAAGCCTTAATAAATTAAATGTGAGAAATGTAGCATTTCTAGTGCATTTTATCATCATACCTAGACTTTGCAAACGAAGATTTGGGAAGGGTGCTACCCACGTTTGTCACAAGCATGCTGGTGGCTAAAAAGGACAATATGAGATAGACATGTCCGGTTGCAAAAGGCACAACAGAAAGACTCCTTAGGTGGTAAATTCTGCAAGGCACGACTCTTTCTGCATTGTCTTTTCTCCTCAAGAGTGATCCTGCATGTGTTCTCAAAGGCATCAGCAGCGTTAAAGATAGTGTGTCTCCAGGCCTCCTGATTGGAGGCCAGAGTAGACCAGTTATGTTGATCAATATGGCCAAGGCTGAGATGTTGTTTCAGGGAGTCCTTGTGTCTTGTCTTTGGGGCTCCTCTCTTGTGGCAGCCGGTGGCAAGTTCACCATAGAGCAAGATCTTAGGGAGGCGGTGGTCCTTCATCCTTGAGATGTGCCCTGCCCAGCACAGCTGTGTTCTCAGCAACATGGCCTTAATACTTGTGACTGCTGCTTGTTCTAGAACAGACCTATTAGTCACATAATCTGACCAGTGGATGTTTAGGATTGTACAGAGGTGGTGTTGATGGAAGCGTTCTAGGAGTCGCAGGTGGTGGCAGTAAATGACCCATGATTCGGATCCATATAAGAGAGCAGACAGCACTATGGCTCTGTAAACACTGATCTTGGTACTTTTCTTCAGGTGTTTATTTCACCAAACTCTTTTATGAAGCTTTCTGAAGGCACTATATGCCTTTGCTAACCTGTTGTCTATCTCCCCATCAATCTTACCATTGGAGGAGATGATGCTACCTAGGTAATTAAACTGCTGGACTGATTTGAGCTCTGGTGATATGGGGATGATAGAAGACTTCCTGAGGTGCTGGTTGATGGAGGACCTCTGTCTTCTTTAAGCTGACTTCCAGCTCAAAGAGCTCAGCAGCCTCAGCAAAGCAGGATGTTAAACGCTGCAGAGCTGCTTCTGTGTGGGAAACAAGGGCGGCGTCATCAGCATAGAGCAGCTCCCGGACAAGATGGTTTAAGGTCTTGGTGTGGGCCTTCAGTTGCCTTTGGTTGAAAAGGCTTCCATCAGTACAATATTGAATGTAGATACCGTCTGATGTGGCCCTTTGGAGCATCATGCTGAAAAAGATTGTGAATAGGGTTGGTGCGAGAATGCAGCCTTGTTTCACACCATTGGTTATTAGAAAGGGCTCAGAAAGTGCATTGCCATGTCTGACTTGGCCATGCTGATCCTCATGGAGTGAGATGATCATTTTAAGGAACTTGGGGGGGACAACCTTACTGTTCCAAAATGAGCCACAGACCTTTTCTGCTCACAGTATTGAAAGCCTTGGTGAGGTCAACAAAGGTTACATAGAGACCTTTGTTCTGTTCCCTACACTTCTCTTGCAGTTATCTGAGAACAAATACCATGTCTGTGGTACTCCTGTTGGCTCTGAAACCACATTGGTTTTCAGGTAGAATTCCTTCTGCTATGGTGGGTATTAGTTTGTTCGAGAGTATTCTTGCTAGGATTTTGCCAGCAATGGAGAGTAGAGTAATACAACGGTAATTTGAACAGTCTGATTTATCTCCTTTCTTCTTATACAAAGTGATGATGACTGCATCACAAAGGTCTGATGGTAGTTTGCCTAGTTCCCAACAGCACACCACAAACTCGTGAAATTTAGCATGGAGTGCTTGGCCCCCATGTTTCCAGACTTCAGGTGGAATTCCATCAACCCCAGCTGCCTTGCCAGTTTTCACCTGCCAAATGGCCTTGAGGGTTTCTCCTAAAGTGGGAGTAGTATCCATTTCGTACTCCACCAGTTGTGTGATGGACTGAATTGCTGAGTCTTGAACTACACGGTTGGTACAGAGGCGAGTCTGAAAGTGTTCAGACCATCGATTCAGAATGGAGGTTTTATCTGTTAGAAGCATTTATCAACAGTAGTGAAAGAACTAATACTATTTGAAGTAATGGTTTTTCAATACTTTCTAAATTATTTAAAAATTACTATCCCTTAAAAATCTTTACCTGATGAAGATGTAGGGTAATTCTTTCATTTACATGGTTGCTTTGAAGCTGTGACCTCACAGTACTTTTCTGGTTATAGAATATAAGTGTACAATGATCAAAAAAAATCGTATTTCAATCTTTTTGCTCCTTTTCTTGTGGCTTCTTGGTCCCCTCCTCACCCACCAATTTGCAATATAGCAAGGAAGACCTTCTCATGAATTTCACTATGGCCTTTTTTGTAATATATTTACTGACAATTCCTTTCCTCTTGATTTCATCACTTATCTCCCCTTCATTAGCTATAAATGGCTGAATGGCCATTCCCCGTTAAATGAGTGGTTTGCCGTTCCTCACAAGTCTGAATGCAATAATCACCACCTTACTCAAAGTCTAATATATGGCTTTCCAATAAAATCATATCTGACTGTCTTTAAAACATGGCAGGCTACTTTCCTCATATCCCATGTTCACACTTAATTAAAAGCTTCTTTCTTTTTGTAGGCTGTTATGAAATACTTTCCCCAACTCAGAAGAGGCATTATAAAGTTCATAAAAATAATAAAATTCGTATAAAATTCATTGTTTGTTTCACTAAAATAGTGGTAAAAATTCCAGCACACTGACTATGCCCAAGCAAGCCATCCTTCAGACAGCCTGAGTAAGCACCAAGCTGTTCTTTTCAGCAATAGTTTGTTGTGGTAGACTTTCTGGTTTGATTTTTATATAAGTTTATAAAAAGACTTGAAAATACCTTTCTTTATATTATTTTGTTTCATTTTTCCTAATATAGATGCTTAATTTCTAATATTGATTGAGAAAACAGCTGCAGAAAATTTATAAACAGCCTTCCTTCGTACAAATCTGTGGACTCATCCCATGCCTACAGCTCATCACAGAGAAAAGCATACTATTGTATGGAGTCCTTAAGGACTTACATTTCAAACTCATTTGCAGTGATTTTATGTGACATTTTGTCCTTTGATGCAAAAGGATAAGTGCAAACAATATCTAAACAACCTTTGCTTACTTGTCTTCTGTGGTAACCCAGATTTTCTTAACAATATTCTGACTAGAGTCAAACTACTTAGACCTCGTAAGGTAAACATACGCAGGTATTTTTCCCAAGAATGCCTGGCCAGTGGAAAGATTAAAAAAGGTTTATTTCAGATGCCAGGACCACTTTTTTACCATGTTACACAGACCGGGCCTCTAGGGGCAAAAGGCAATGCCCTTCCTCCTCCAAGGCTTTTTGTATCTTCTCTCTCTCCTCCCTGACTTTCTCTGGCCCAAGGAAGCCTTGTCCATGTCTGCAAACATGTTATCTCTCTGCATACCAGAGAGCAAGGCTGAGAACTTCTCTTGCTGTGCAGTGGAGGGGAAGCATTGAAACTGCCTTTGAGAAAGAGCCACCACCCAGGCAGAAAGCCTTCCTGGCAAGATGAATTCTAACTTTCTGTTACAAATTCTTCTGGATGTGTATGTATTCCTACAGATCTGCACTTACATTTTGCTGTTGATGCGTTTATTAATTTGCATAGAAAAAAAAGACTATTTGTGCTGGTCCATTTAATTCTCTGTCTCTCCCCTTTACTGTGCACATTGCTTTTTAGGAAAAGAGTTGCCCTTTCTTAATGCCAGGAAATCACCTTTCTACTTAGGTGTTAGCATAACTGAAAACCATTCTTTTTTTTACTTTAGAAACATCCTTCATGTCTGCTCAAACCATCTTGAGGCCTTCTGCCAGTGAAATAGATGGTGCAATCACTCTGTTTCACAAGTATTAACCTCAGCCCTACTTTTTTGCAGTACAAAAGTTTCTGGACTATAGTAGTTTGTTGCATATTTCCCATGGAAATAGCAAGTTATAATAAATACATCATAACCTTGAAAACACTTGTGAAATAGCCATATGAGTAGAATTTTTATCAAAAGCATCTGTTTTTTTTAAATGTGTATGGAAGTAGTTCCCTAACCATACAGAAATGTGTGCCTCTTAGACAGGAATGCATGCCTAGGGGGATTTAACTCGCTTGTTGGAGTAGTAAAACTGTGTATGGTCCTGCAAAACTCACAATCAGATAACAACTGTTTTTCTATTAATAGCACATTTAACTTTATACTAACTCCTCCTGTACTCAAAATGAAAATGCTAGGTGCTCATTTGTTGTGTTTTGAAGTTGAATCATTTGGCTGGACTCTCACAAAGAACATGTTGCTGCTTACACCCTCTTGAACTCAGCCAAAAAATGACTCCTTCAAAAAATTTTTAATAACTACTTCAGCTTTAATTGGAACTAATTTTTAAAACCTGCTATACTCAAAACTTCTTCTCTCTTTTGTTTGGGGGGTGCAAACCTGTCCTTGGTAAAGAACTCGATACTTTTGCAAATGGCCAATTGTTTGAGTCATTAACCTTGAACATTTCAGTCTGTCACAATGAGCTATGAAGAATTTTTCAATTCTTTTCTTTCTTTTTCCACTAAATACAACAGATTTATTTACTCTGCAATATAAATTAGAAAGAACAAGATAGAGATATTGTTAGCTTTTTTATATTTTTAACAAGTTAATTTTTTTTAACAGGTTATCTTTAGGTGTTTTTCATGTATCTGGCTTACATAAACCCTAGCTGAAGTGAAATGAAAGGTGCAAACTCAGCTACACAGTCTGATATTTCTACATTATTTTTTGATTAAGTTATTTACTGATTTTCACATACTGTACTCAGACAACTTGAAATTAAATGCAGAATAGCAACGAAGGACATACGAAGTTCCACATGGCTTAATTTTATTTTTTAAAGTTTATTTGCTTAGAATAAATGAAGACTTTACCATTTTCTTGAATAATCAAGCAAATAGAAACTTGTGGGTATTCTTTGACTTTGGATAAATGATAACAAGAGATATTAATGCCATTCAGAATAAAGATACTGAAAAAAAAATACATTCTGGGTTACAGGTTTACAACAAAATACATATGGACCAAGTACCAGTCCACAGAAACCTCACGATGTAAAGCCTGCCTTTTATATAGACAGGTAAATATATAGACCTTTATCAACTGGGCTTGAGTGTGTTTCAGGAACATAAAACTTAGTTATCACTTCCACATAAAGCCACCAGGATGCTTTCATAATCCCCTTTGAGTTCATCCTGTCAATTTAAGCACAAAACCCCCACAATTGTTAGAATAATGGTCTTAAGTGAAATAAATTTCAATAAGCATTCAATATACACGTACCAAGCATCAGTGCTTCACCTAAATAAATTAATCACTTGATAATACACATGTTCACCATAGACTGTGCTGCAACTGAGTACCCTCAGTGAAATTATCTGTACAACCTAGAAATAAACACATGCATTTCCAGAGTCTCGCAGTTGTAGACAAGGTGTTGACCTGGACCGGACGCCAGGTGCCTACCCAGCCTCTCTATCACTCCCCTTCCCAGACAGACAGGGGAGGGAGTAAGATGTGAAACAACTAGTGGTTTAGGAAAAGGAAGTTTCTTAAAGCAAAAGCTTATGCGTGCAAAACTGACACAAAACATAACAAGGTTTATTCTCTACTTCCCATGAGCAGCAATGTCCGGCCATTTTCCTAGAAGCGGGGCTTCAGCAACATGTAATGGTTCCTTAGCAGGCAGCCATTGAAGACAATGAGTGCGTGCCTTCCTGCTCCTTGCCCCAGCTTTTATAACTGAGCTGACGGCATACGGTCTGGAATATCCCTTTGGTCACTTTGGATCAGCTGGCCTACTTGGGTCCCCTCCCAGGATCTTGCCCTCAACTGAGGAAGGAATGTTACAGTGCTAATGCTGTGCTCAGCAGCAGACAAAACACTGGTGTGATCAACACCCTTCTAGCTACCAATGCAAAGCACAGCGCTGTGAGGGCTACTATGGGGAAATGAACTCAGCCAGATCCAGTACAAAAGGCCAGGAGATTTAATGGCAAAAAAAAAGAAGGGAAGCACAGGAGATTTCTAGACATCCAGGAGCTTAAGCTTTTCTTCTCTAAATATAGTGAAAGTTCTTCCTTGACCAGTGACGTCCAATGTTCATTAATATTAAAACACTATACACATTGTGTCTAGGAGTATCTCAAACAAAGGCTAATACTGCAGAAATACTCTATCCACCATGGGATATTCAGCTTGGTAAAAATGGATATTACGCATTAAGTATGCAGTGTAATTATTACATGCTTTGTTTTCTCTAATTTGAATCTACTTTTCAGAGACATATGAACTGTTTAGTGTAGCCGTGCTATGCTTCAAGACATTTGGATGCAATTATCACTCTAGGACATGATGAGGTGATGTACTTACATAGCAAATTACAGTTCACCCACATTCGTGAGGGAAGAATAAAAGTAACCTTTGGCACCTAACTGAAAAAGTAGCAGACACCAATAAAAATCCAAAAGGTATTTTGATACATGTAGAGAGTAGGTTTCTACTCCAATCAAGATTTTTTTTTTGTCTGCACTACTAGCCTCCAAAAAGATGCTTTACCCTTTTCCAAGTTTAGCTTTCATCAAGTCCCTCACTGGTTAAATTTTCCAGAAAATACATTGGGTAGTCAGTCTCTTTTGAGAAAATATTTTTGTTAGTTTAACTCATTTACTTAGGTCATCTGGAAAGCAGGCCAAATAAATATTAATAAAAGTTAACATGTATTTGCAGGAGTACCTCAAATGCTAAAACCCAATAGCCAGTTTCGTCAAATGTCTCCCATAGAGCTGTCAGGGCAATCATCTCCACTCTCCTGCCAAGGTACTTTGTGTCTGCCTAAATACAGGAACTTGGGGATATTGTAATCTCCATTCAGCTCTTGGCTTCTATTGAAAGATGATATCCTGAGATATGTATCGTTACTAACAAAGTACTATCCCTTTTCTGACAAAAAATGGACTCAGAAAAGGAATTAGTTCTACCACCATGTGGACCATTGGAAACATGAGTTACTCAGTTACAATGAGATACTCAGGATGAACTGGTGACTGAGGAGCAGAAGAGTTAACAAACCTTCACTGGACTTCAAAAATCCTCTGGTTGTTTTGCATTTGTATGTCACTTGAGAGAAAACCTACCATAATGGCTTGGCGGAGAGAGATGCCATACAGCCTCTTGTAATAGCCTTTGATCTCATTCATATCCACTTCATGGCGTGAAACCATGATTCTGATGAGGTCTTTGTGCCGTGTCCCAGAACCCTGTTAAAAAAAAAAAGAAAGGAGGAAAAAAGAAAAAAAATGGAAAAGAATGATACTACTTATGTCATTGAAACATCTTTAATCAAGTTTTTTGTGTTAATCCATCATACTTCTTTGCAGGTGGACAAATCCCACATCCTTTTCCTTAAAGCATAATGGGGACCTCTCTTATCTTCCTTCTGTTCCCTATGAGCACAATTCACTTCTAACAGTCTACCTCCACCCTGAATTTTTTTTACATATTTCTTTTATCTGTTTCTTGAAAAGAGTCATCTCCTTCACAGTGCTTGCTAGACATCAGACACAACCTAGAGTTCACTGTCTTTTTTCATTATTTTTTTAACAGTGCAATGATCTGTATCTTCATAATGTTTCACTCAATTTTTCACATACTGTTCCTAAACAAGTCACAAGAGTTGTGACAATACCTGCATACTAGACTGTTTCACAGTCTCCAGCTGCCTCACTCAACTTGGGTTCCAGATTTGCCAGAAGGATCATGGATGTCTCATCAAATATTAGACTTCCACAAGGTTCGTGCTCGTGCTCCTATTTCCTTCTCACTAATATTTTTGTGGTTTCACAAGTAAGAAAAGTTCCAGTCAGCTTTCTGTTACTGTTGACTGTGAAAGATATGTGTGGATGGATAGACGCCCTCCTGAACACACTGCAGCACACAGACAGCTCCTCCTATGGAAAGACTCTCAGGTTTCAAAGGCAGGAACAGAAGGAGTGAACAAAATACACTGAATTTCCTTCCACAGTCTTTTTCTATCACACGAAGAGCTTAGAGAGCTCTAGCTAGCTTGTTATTTTTCAGCTTATAAAGCACCTCATGTTTACAAAGAGAAGTTCTTTATTTAGGTTACCTTCATCGCCAAATGGAGTTTTTCAGCAAAGAAAGCCGGCTTGCTTGTGGCACACTTCACTGTAATGAAGCAGTGAGATAATGTCACTTCTGCTCTACATGTAAGAAGTAACAGAAAACAAAAGTCTGGCAAAAGAACACTTTAAAAACAGTCTTATTGTTCCTACCAGCACATCCTATTTATGTACTTCTTTGTTACCTGTCTCAAAAATATAGGAGAGGGAGCAGTTCCTTTCCTCTGTCTATTCAGAAAACAATTCAGTCAGGGAATTCAGTTACTATAAAGACAAGAGTGTTCTCCCTAGTTTACTGCCACAAAATTAAGGAAGAAAAGAAGAAAAAGGTGAAAATATTTATGTCTTCTACAGAAGAGCTGAAGGTTATGATCTGATGTTTTGCAAACCAAGTTATGGTAAGTACTTGCCTTACACTTTTGATATTAAGAAGTATCTGATGGAAATAATTCTTTTATTCAAAATATGCTGGATAAAAAATATTATGTGATATAAAAGCTGAGAACAAAACAGGTGCCTGGCTCCTGATTCCATGCCTGGTCCACTTGTTAGAATCAGTCCCTACCTGACCTTATTGTTCATGAAGAACAGTCACTAGCTTTATATGAATATTTTCTTGAACACAACCACAGAAGGAAATTTGTTATATTTTTAATAGTCATATATTAAAAGTGTTTTCACAAAACTTGGAGAAGAGTGGGTTTGGTTGAAGACAAGTTTAAAACTATTGGGTTTTCTATACAAGTTGTGCTTGTTGTTTTTGGCATAGTGACTTCTTATAAAGGTTTTTTTGTGTTGACAATTCATCTGTTCTCTTTAAAAGATTGTCCCATATATCAGGAGAGGTATTTCTAGTAATTCATCAGCAGATAGGTTAATTAATTTTAGATAAGTTAATTAAATCACTATGATTTCATTAGATTTTTATTTTTTTTTTTACTTAGGAAGTTTCTCAGTGAAGCAGGGCAAGTCCAGAAGAGTTCCTGATCAGAGCAAGTGTAGCAAAAGTAAAACTTAAGTTTTCAGTCAGTACATACAGTAGGTTGCAATGTACAAAACCACTTACCAAGGGCAGTGAGGCAATTCTCAATGTCACCTTTGAGCTCCAGATCCAGTACTTTGTTCATGTCATGCTTGCTGTATTTGCTGTACTTCTGAAAGACTAAATAAGGGAAGAAAACTGAGTGAATAGAGATGAAAATACAGTACTGCCTCTGCCTCATTCTGCCTCTTCTGTTGCAGCAGAGGACTGTTTGTAAGGCATCTTTCTCATTTTGTTCAGACAGTACAGTGTAAAAAGCAGTATTACTTCATGGGCTGGTGAAGTCTGCATATGGAATGGGATTTTGTTAGGATGGAAGGGTTCATGTTCCCATCGGTGAGGGTAGAAGTGGTCCACTGGCTATCAGAGCCTGTGACATTGTGTGATAACCCTCTATCTAGGGCAAAGTGGCTTAGGAGCAAGACTATGTTGAGGAGTATTCAGAACCTCTGTCACACTGATTGCTTGGCATTGTGATCACTAGCCATTTGAGACTTCATGGTAACAGTTTTGTTAACAGCCTAAATGATATTGCTCATCTCTACCACGGAAAGAACAGCCAAGCTGCCAAGTGCACCCTTAGTCAGCAAGCATTCTTCCAATTACAAAGACCTTTGTAGCAGCCAGAGTCACATCTTGATAATCTATATCCTCTCTGAATTCATGAGCAGGCCATGTGCAAAATCCATGCCAGAAAAGCACAAAGTTTCATTCAACATACCATTTCGAAGATGTGGGTAGCTTCTCGTAGTAAGAATAGTAATAAACACATTAATATCTGTTCCTTTTCTTTTCTCTCCTGCTTCGTACAAGGCCTGTCATAAAGAAAAGAAAGTAGTAAAGTCAATATTGGAATAGTAAAACTCAATCAGGAATACTGTACTTCTGAGAGTCACTGCTTGTCAGCAATGAACCCCAGCCCTTGACACAATCCATAACAAAACTCTACCCTACCTCAGACTACTCTAGCTCTGTCAAGTTATACTTCGTATTTCACTTATAATAGTACTTAGAAAACACAGTGTAGCTAGAAAATATACTTTCAGACAATTTACGATCATCATCTAGCTCACACAGATATACTTCATTCTTGAATTAAGTTATTTTTCATTTATCACGATATGATACCAGTCTGCATGGGAGTTTAGGACTGGTAGGCATTCTTAATACTAACAAATTATCTCTGCTATTAACTGGTCCAATGTGCAAGAGAAGGCTATGCACCAAGTACTCCTTGTCTTTCCAGGAGTGACTTTTGCTTCCAAGAAAGTAAGAAACAAACCAGTCTCCTTCACTTTCCTTACCTCCTCAAACCTGTTTAAAAGTAATTATTAAAGACTGCCACACAGCACAAAAAGACTCAACAACACTCTGCATAAAGATAAATAGTACTGAACTTGAGCTTAGACAGAGTATTAATTTACTTTCATATCTAGGGCTGATGACAGAACTAAACTCTTTATGTACCAGGAATAAAAGCGGTATTTCTCCATGGCCTTTTTTTTTTTCTGGATTTTTTAAAAATCAGTTTAAAGTCTATCTACATTTAAATTGTAACCATGATGTCAGATTTCTCAGGAAAGACTACTAAGTTTTACCAAGACTTTAACAATAATAGTCCCATTAATGGTGGAAGAAAGAAGGAAAAGAATAGATGTTTATTTTAGAATTACTGAGAAAATGACTGTGAAGTTTACCCAATAATTTTGAAAGGTTATCACTCCAAAGCAATAGCTTTGGCTAACACACTGGTCAAGGTATGCTAGCTAGTTATGCACATAGATGAGTACACCTTTGTCCCTCAATTCAAGAACTGTGTTAAAAATGGAAGGAAGATTAGACCTAATTCCTCCACTTGTTGACCTGTACTTCAAATGGTCTGCACACTTTATATGAACTAGAAGAAGCCTTGCAGAAACATTTCTGAAGCTAGATATTAGGTTGAAGATCTAATTTCCTTCCGATAATGAAGCTTACATGAACTTCATGTAAGTGAAGTATTACTTCATGTAAACACTATACCCTCAGAAAAGATTGCTGTATGACATTCTCTATTTGGTCTGCAATGTACAGGATTCAGGCAGAACATGTGCAGCCAGTGTAATCTCAAGTAAGTCAGAAGTTCTGTGGAGAGCCAAGTATGATCTTACCCTGGCATCATTGTCAGCAAGCTCATGATTCACATGAGAATCTTCACATCGGTCAGCCTACATAAGGAAATAAACAAAATTTCACTGGTTCTCACAATCATTCAGTTCACTAAAGCTCAACACTTTGGAGTTCTGCAGAACGACTGTCATATCAATGTATAACTGGAAATATTTACAGTTATGACAATCATTCTATGAATAAAGCTGTTATATTTGTAATCAATCAAATTTCAGACTTCTAAGGCCACAAGCAACTTATTTCTTAAGTCCTACATGAAAATCCACAGGAAATATTCTTTCTTGATGTGAAATTGCAGGCTTAGAACCTGTGATCTGCTCCCTGGTGATCATTCAATAGACTTCTTTCAAGTTGATTTGGAAGCAAAAACTGAAAAACCAAACCATGGACATATCAAAAAATAATCTTGTGTGCAGGTACAAGCTTCATATATATACTCAAAAATCTATGCATTTTTATCAGGAAGCTCCAGTGTTTAAACTCAGCTTTTGAACATAAATTTAAAAAATGCTTTGTCCACTTGTTAACTCCTTGCCCTTGTCCCATTATCTAAGTACTGGAAACATACCTTAACAGCAGGACAAAAGGTTTATTTCTCTAATTGTAAGTATTTCTGCTTTTTCTATTTCTAGTCAATTGACATGACATTATGCCTGTTGTTTTTTCAAGTGCTTAAAGACAGCACCAAAAAAGTCTTAAAAGCATGACTGATAAACAACAAATATGTTTTAAAATAAAAATAATGTTTTTTAAAATGCATTCAGGATAAAATCTCATTGTACTTTGTTTAAGAAAAATTACAACTGATCTAGGATATGAAAGTAAAAAGCAATGTAAGGAAATAAACATTACCCAAATCTTTATTTATCGTGTGACTCTCTAAAATAGTCTTGATAATATTTATTTTTTATTACAGATAATGTCACTCAAAATACCTAAGCACAGCATACCTTGGCTAGAGCAACCAAAGCCTTCTGAAAGTCACCAGATGTGTCAGAGATAATGTCTTGTGTCAGATCTCTCTTCAGCACTGAAATCAAATTGCAGTTTGTTTGGAAGTTATCATCTAGGTTGGCCAGATAATCTTTAAATGTCCTTTCCAAACCATCCTAGGATCTTTTTCAGTCTTTTCTTAATTCCCCACTTAAATATGCCCACTAGAAATGCAGTTGTCTTACTTTCTCTCATTTAGCTTCTACTGAAGAAGTGTATTTGTAATGTATCCTGTAAAATTCTAAGATATGCGGTGAAATTGGAGGTTAAACCCAAAATCTGATGAAAAATGTCCTTCTCCAAGGTCTTGTGGGTAGCATTGTCTTGGGCTCTGCTTGTGAAATACACAAGATTTTTTCTGAGCTGCTTTTTTTTTCATTCTTATTTCTGTCTCTTTTTACCAGTACTGAACTAAACCAAAACGCTTTCCAGAAAAATCAAGCTATTAATTTGGGCTTCTAAGATTATTTGAATGGAAATGTCTCAGAAAACTTGGCTCATAATCTCTGAAAACATGATTTAATTAGACAACACAGTAAACTTGACCTATATGACAGACACCACACTACATTTTATTTCTTTAAATATTTTCCTCCTGTAGTTCACTGGTTGCTCCTACTGCTAACATTGTCTGTGTTTCTAACTCAATAAGCTTTTTTTTCAAGCCTAGTGATATCTCCAAAAGTCAGCCTTGTTTAGTTACAAGGGAAGAAAAGCAGCTCAGTTTAACATGCATTCTAGAAAACATCTAAATGTGTGACTCATTCCATGAGACACCCACAGTTCTGGCAGTGATGATGTACTTTTTCCTTCTCTACTGGGATCTACTTAGGTCGGAAAAAGTCAGTATGACGTCCCTCCCCCACAACTCCTTCAAATTTTTTGTGAAGCTTCATTTGCCTCCTGTAATGTTCTCTACCTCTCATACTAAGAAGTGAGGCTGTGATTCTAATGTGCCTATTACAGAGTTGTACCATTAATACTTCTTGCTCTGAATTACCTTCTTTGTAGTATCTGTTGGCTTCTTTGATCTCTTTGTTGTTTCTTGAGGCCAGAATCTCAATTAAGGTATTTTCATCAGTTCCAAGCCCCTAATAAAAGTGATTGAATCTTCAGAAATGTCATTCAATAGAACAAACTTAGAATTTGTAACAGAAATTAGATGCAAATCACTGACTTGGCTTTGAAGGCGTCACGTGGAACAAGAAATAAAAATTAAAAACATTGAGCTTCCACACAACATTGTTATTTCAGCTGTTTTGAAATTAAAATGTTATCACATTTAATATCCTAGTACCCAAAAGAAGTGCTAAAGGGACCAAACAGTGCACATAAAAATAGGAATGTAAAATCTATGAAGAAAAATACCTTCTTCTCTTTTTGTTTTCCCTTATGTGAACATGTATGTAAACTATGGCTCTCTATCACTATATTAGCAACCCATTCTTAGAAGGCAGAGTTCATTCTCACAAAACAGTCTCCTCCGACCTGAAATTCAGTACAGATTACTGGGTCTTGCTCCATAATCTGAATTACCAGTATACATTTGTTTTGCAAAATGAGGTTAAAAAAAACCAATGCACAAGCTTTGCAGTTGAAGTCCAGTGTAACTTACAGGCCCTGATAATTACTTATGTTCTTTAACAAAATTTATCTCTGAAGATTTTGTCTTACCTTCATAGAGGCTCTTAATTCTTCAGCATCAAACTGAGCTGGAGTTTTGAGCAAAGCCACAACAACATCTTCTAAGTGGCTTTTCAGGACTTTTTTCAAAGCTTCTTCCAGACTCTGTGTCAAGAAGAATAAGAAACACACTAAGCCAATGAATGGTAAAGATGTAGCTGCAGTTCAGCTACAGTCCAAAAATTAGTCTGACCTCCAATGAACCTCAGTCTACATCATCCCCTTGGCTACTAAAAAAGATTATGAAGACCTACATTAATTTTTTGTCACCTTTATGTTAATCAAATCATCAGGGTTTTTCAGTAAATATTCAGAAGTGTTTTCACACATTGCAGTTCAGCTGTATTCACCCATTTACTGCATCAGAAGATGACTCAACACAGGCTGCTTGTTTTTCAAGAGAAGGTAATGCTGTATTGTTCTTAAAATTATGACTAAGTTGCTTATGTGGATAACATTTAAATTTATCCACTTATTGCATGAAGGATACAGAATTTGCAGGGGAAACTCTGGACATATATAAACAAAATCACAAGTCCTGAAATTAAGATATGGGCTACATTCTAATTTGACCTAAATTTAAGTGAAAAAAAAATTAAAAACCATATTTATTCTGCCTCTTATCTGAAAATCCCCAGTACTCTTATTTTGTTACATTAAACATTTCAGCCCTATTGTTCACCATGCATGAGTCCAAGCTGTAGCTGTGAGAGTGAGAAGATCAACCTGCTTTGTCAAGATAGGTAAACCAACCAGATTATTTCAGAAACAAGCCCTATGTCCGTAATTAGTATTGTTCTGCTTTAGATGGTGTGCCAGGAACTAGGGTATCTGATAGTTTAACATCATTAGTCTCCCTGTATCTTTAAAGTTATATTTTGATATAGTCATTTAAAAAATATAATTGCAAAGCTGGAGCTTCCTCTAAGGGAGGAGAGAGCTGTGAAAACCACAAGTGAGGTTTTCCTGAACATAAACAGGAAATCTAGGCTAAAACAAGATATTAGACTTATTTTCTGACTTGGCCTTTAAAATAACACTTAAAGGAATCCCTGTTCCAAGAAGCAAATGCTAAGTAACTTCAGTATTGCCAACTGTGAAATTGCAATTTCAATTTAGAGTTACAAGTTTAACTGAAGAAAATCTGTAATAGAGAAGAGTAAGAGCAATTTAAACACATAGAAACATGTAGTAACTTCCAAGCTTCTCGGTTCCAGGGACTAGCAGTTTTATCACTCAGAGGTAAGAAAACACTGACAGCTGTAGGCCCAGCCCTATACCAGTGGTGGTATATTTATGGAACAGTATTATGGTCCTGTAACTCTCCTATCCAATTCAGTATTCTGTCTAGATTCATACATGCCATCTAACCCAGGAGAAACATTGATATTCTGAGTGTAAATATAATCTTGGCTAGAATACTTTACCTTTCCTTTAGTCTGCTGATAGGCAGCTTTGATCTGCTGACGCTGAGCATTTGTTCTTTTAGTCAAGATGTCAATGATGGTAGCTTCATCCACACCTATGAATCACCAAACAACAAAAATTCCAATATATTCAAAATATATGCATCATTTAGCCAATTGTATTTTTATTATTATTTGCTTCCTGTCATATTTTGATTTCTTGACACACTTAAGTTTAACTGAAAGTGTAATCATTATGGACTCATAATTAGTGCTGTAGTAAAGAAACCAAATAAATAGATTCCTATAGAACTCAAAAACGTATGTTTCTGCAATTTCATACAGAAATTCTTAAAGTATCCTGAGTGCAGAACTTCCACTAAACTGAAAACAATAACAAAAAAACTAAAAAAAAGAGATGGTATATTCATTTAATCTCATTTAGTCAAACTGAAAAAGGTTTCAAAGTACAGATGAAGTGCCAAATGTGAATTTCATTAAAAAAGAGAAGCACAATAGAAGCATGCACTACATTATCAGCATATTCACTGCCTCATGCAGGAATGTTAGAGAAATCAAGTCAAAAAGTAATAGTATGGTATGCTATAATACTTTTTCCTTCTCTAGAAATTAAATTTTTACAACCCTTCCTTCAACATATTCAAGAACTTTAATGCAACATTAAGGTCTGAAACTGTAATACAACATCAGGTTATCAAAGAGTTGAGATTCTTTAGCAAGTGGCATAATTTAATGTATTGTCAAGCCTTGAAAAGCAGAGGCACCTCTCCTGCTTGCTGTTGCCTCTTGCTCTGCTATTTTATACAATGCTATTCTGAAAATTTCCTCAGGAAGAGTCTTGGCGTAGCAAGATATATAATCCTCTTACCTTTTACAGTAATAGCCCTGTCCAGAGCAACAACATCAGCTGATGGATCAAAATTAGGGTATGTTTGTACTCCGTGGATACCTTTTGAACTTTTCTGCAGAGAGGAAATAAAAAATAAAATTAAAAATAAAATAAAAATTGCTCTTTCCAAAGAATATTTTTGCAAAGAAGCAATTTTGGATGCCTAAATAAAGTATGCATTTTGGGTTGTCTATTATAGAAGTATGAAGGACACACAATTTTGTAACTCCAGACAATTAAACAGATTCAGCAACGGCTATGCATCAGATTTATTCCTTTCACAGCTCATATATTAAACAGAAAGTACTTCATATATTGTTTTAGGTACCTGAAGACCTGTTTTTCAGACTAAGTTGGATTGTGTAGGAAAACACTTAACTGTCGTATTAGCAAATTATGTCCAAATTTTAAAGGTTCTAAAACTACAATTAAGTCCTACAGGCACTGCCATTAAAGCACTACTAATTTATCTGCTCACCTTATGCAAACTGAGCATCACATTAAGGGTCTTCTCAGATGACTCATATCTAAGGCTATAAACACTTCTTGCATTCAAGATCTGGGAGAAGAATTCAAATCTAATCCTATAAGGAAGTGGAGACCTGTTGCCTAACTTTGAAATTTAAGACGTAAGCCACACTCTACACAAAGCATTATCTACTTATCGCCTTTGGTGAATCTACTCCTAGGTGGTCACTCTCTAATCAGCCTCTAAAGGCCTGTGGGAATTATACAACAGATTACATGGCTTGTCTGAAGTCAGCAACATGACAAATCATGTTAGTGGTAGGACCTATAACTCAATAGTGCTACCTAACTGATGCCTACTTCTTTTTCAGAAGTTACAAGATACCCCAAGATTCTTGGATGAAAAAATTACATAAAATTCCCATTGTTCTGATCTATAGTGAGATTTTTTTATTAGAAAACAAAATCAGTTTAGCTAGACTTTTCAGAGTCACCTGTACTCTTTCTCTTGTTTCAAAAACTGTTATTTTAATTTTTTAATCCTTTGCCATTAAAATTAAACACCACAAGAGAAATGACAAGGTCTTATGAATACATGTTTTACACACAACACTCTGTATTGAATTTTGTACACTTCTAACATCTGTTAGATGTGCATCTCCCTACACAATTTTATCACTAGGAGTCATAAGAGAGCAGACAGACTGCATATTTAAAAGAGTCTTGCATACATTTCAAAACATCGTTGAGACTTGCATGATAAGTCAGCAAAGGAATGGGACTGTTTTGCTGCNTTCCATGACAAACTTATCTACCAGCAATAAAAAACTGCCTGTAACCACCACAACCAAGAATGTCTCAGGACCCTGGGAGTGAAATGGGGATAGGATGGTGAAGTCAAAGTTTTACACACAAAATGTTGTGGAGTCAATATTACAAAATCCACAAAGTCCTAGAGCAGAAAACTTTATTTACAGAAATTTCTCCTATATTTCTTTTCAGTATAATAAGTTCTTTAGGGAACTCCTGTGACTTCGCAGTGTACTGCTTTGCCCTTGCTGACAGTCATTTCAGTATCCAAACCTCATTATCAGAAAGCTTCTCCGTATCATCCTAGTGAAGTAACTCTAAACTTCTCACCACCATATTCCTCCCTTCTAATCTGTATCAGTAGTGATTGTCTGAGATGTTTTATTACATAATGTGTCTCTTTCAAGCATAAGCATGAGATGATATGATAACTAGGACATGTATTAATGACTTTACTTCCTCCCCTACATTCCTGCGTTCCAGCTCCTGGCTTCCTGTTCCTCAGCGTAAGGGTCCCTGATTTTTATGTACATCATCTGAACATGTTCTTACACATTCACACATGCCAGCAACAGATTACTACTTCAAAGAGGCCAATTTGAGTGAATCAGTGACTGGCCACTGGGAATTACAGTTTCATTACAGTAACTACTTTTGCTTAGGAATCGATAACTAGTTAATATGTACAAATAAAAGTAATTTTTTCTGATTATCTGATAGCAGACTTCCTCGGTTATTGCATTATATATTGCAATAAAACTGAGTTCCAGTTCTAATCCATCGAAGTTTTGCCATTGTTTTTCCTCCCTTTGCATGTATGCAAAGCTTTTGGTGGTCTGTGCCTTTAAATCACTTGTAAGAGTACAGAAAAACAAGCATTATGCTCTCAAAAGCTGATAATACTTACAATACATTCCTGCTCCTGATTTTCTATGAACCACGCCTGCTTGAGAAATTCTGATACCATAGCCATGTTGACTGAGTTTCTGGAAAGAGACGCATCAAATTTTAATTTTTCATCATTTTCAGCACCAGTGAAACTCAAGGTTTCCCACTCTCGAAGTCCTTTCTCTATGACATGCAGCAGTTAGTTTCCCAAGTCGTAACTGACCTGTGCTGTTGGAAACAGGGAACTTTGATGTTTGGCAGGGGATGCGATGCTCCACAGCTGCTTGCTCACCCCCATACTCTTAGTTACTTGCAGAAGTTTTAAATTAGTTGGACTAATTGCTTATTAGCAATACCTAAGGATTAGAATTGACTTAAAAAGGGAAGTTACCAGAACCCAATTAGTCTGTCTTTCTCTATCAGCTATACCCATTTAGCTTACTGAGTATTTAATTATTTTCAAATTCAGTGGTAGACAAGTATTCTTGTCTGATCATTTGCTGAGGCTGGAGTTGTTTTGTATCACATCAGGACAAAAGATATTCCCTTGTTAAACATATTCTCATGGGATTTCTTGGACTAGACCCTTTCTAAGGAAGATGCGTAAAAGTGGATATTTTCCTATACATTGTTCTTTTTTCTTACATATTTCCTACAATTTCTACATAATAATAGAGCTTTATGCATTTAAGAAGAGATAAAAAAGCATAACTGTGCTTTTTACCACTTGAAAGGAAAATCCATCCAGCTTTTTCATAAGTAACTGTGCAGAATGGAAAAAAAATATGAGTTGTGATGTTACACTGAGCACTCAAAAATAATTAACAGGTTGCTTCACGCAACCTATCGGTTGTGAAATAGGTGGTGAGAAATTCTCTGTTTGTTAACTGAAATAGTGAGTGAACAGAAAGGAGGAACCAATGGTTTATCCAATAGAGTTATTCAAAATATTTTTTTTTCAAAACACTCTTCCACAGCAAAGTCTAGGGAAGGCTTGGTTTTAAAGCATACATACAAACAATAAACTAATGTTGCTGAGTAAGCCAGACTAATTTTGAATCTAATGTGAAGAGACAAAATTCTATTTGCAGTCTTGTGGTACAGATTATGTAATGTAGATTATATATACAGATATAAAAAATAATGTTGATTATACTGCTAACACATGCTGTAGGTCCTACAGGAAGGGCAGAGACCAGTCTGTTAAAGCAACACACATTTAGGACCAAGCTACGTAGCTACAGTCCAGCTGGTTTTTTTGCCTCATAGCAAAACTGTAAAGCTTACTTCCATGTTCTGCAGACAGCAAAGGAACAGCTACCTCCCACAGCCTGCCTTAAGCACTCCTTACCTCCCCTCTCTGAGGCAGGAACCACCTATATTCTACCTTCCCCAGAAAACCTTTGCTTTTGTGCCCTTCCTTGAACCCCAAGGGCACAAAATTCAGCTCTGCCTGTGCTGCCAGAAAACCTGAAACTGATTCCAAATCTGTATTTGTATGGTATTTAGAGTAGGTCTTAGCTGGGCAAACAATGGTCAGAATATTGTGTAAGTTTTAAGGACTAACTTTTATAACGTGTCATTTGTTCAGGATCAGAAAAGCACACTTACACTGTTATCACAAGAACACTTTTATCAAGCTGTTAGAGTGACTCCCACACCCTTCTTGTATTGACAGAACTTAATGAGGGCAGATGAAGTGGTATCGTACCTGAAGTTCTGCTACATTTTATAACAGAACACACAAAAACCATATGCAGCAGGATGAAAACATTTAAAAGTCTCCATACTGGGTGCACTGAGTCATCAACACCGACGTGTGCTGACATGTGGATTCACAGAGCGTGCAACCATTTAAAACTAAGAAACAAGATTAATTCTCACACCAACTCTAAGAAGAAGAGAGAACAAAACTGTGTTTTGGTTGATAAAATAACACTTCTCCGAGAGAGCTGGTTTCAGGAATGTATCCATGTTTTCTGCGTATCTCCACACCCATCCCTCACACCCAGCTCTAGGGATTTTGCTGCTCTTGGGGTTGGCTAGAGCAGAAGGCTGACATACTACACTGTTTATTAAGCTTCTAAACCTTTATGTATTTTCTAATTTAATTTATACATTAAAAAAATCCATGCCTTAAGAACTAAGTTTAAGGGTTTTTTTCTTTTCAAATAAAGATATTTTGGCCCGCAGATCCATCTATTTCTGTCTAGTAAACAATTTTAATAGAAGTCAAAGTAGGCAATGGCTCTTGAGAGGAGCTAAAAACCTTAGACTGAATTGGCTTAGAAAGATAAGAAACTAACTTACATATAAAACTCTTCTGCTTTATGTGTCTAATAAGAAAAAAGAAGATTGGAATCTAGGAAGACAGCCAGCTCCCTGACGAGGTCTTTCCAAATGCTTTGACTCACGCCACTCTAAAATGCAAACAGCTCATGTAAACAGTATCTAGATCCAGGACAGATACATTCAGCCCAAATATTATTTTAATTTAGTATCAAAAAGACTGAAAGGACTGATGGCTGTCATATTTTTTGTCTACTTTTACGCTCAGGACATAGATTATAAACAGGGAGAAGAAAAAGCATGTGCCTACTGAGTGATACAAACAGAAGTTGACATAGAAAAGCATGATGCTCCTTTCTGTCTACTCCATACCAGATAAGTATTTGAGAGCTATTCTATTTAACAAAATATTGTCCTGTCCATGTGTCCCACTTTCCAATCTGGAATCAGTAGATGTCCTGTTTGAAAGGAAAAAGGATCATGAACTTAAAATATCTCATTTTGAAAAATATTGTGATTTTTATGCATTTTATCATTCCCAATTGGAATGATCAACATTGCAACTGGCTTCCAAAATCAAACAGACTGAAAGCCCTAACTGTTGTTTCACAAAAATTATTGCAATGCTGCTTTCTGTCTGGCTCTTAGTCCCTAAAAGATGCATCCTTGAACTGGACATATCTGAATTTTTGAAAGTTTTGAGAAGGTACTCTACTGAAAATATTTAAAGACACAAACTAAACTTTTAAACTACAGTTTGTGTCAAACAGCAGCATTTATCTATGCTTATTTAACCATATCATGAACCATGTCAGATACATCTCCAGTTACTGTCCAAGGCTAGAGACCAAGATCTTGCTCTAAATTATAGTCATGACACCGTATCAGAAAAACAGGCAATAATTCATTTTGCATTGGAAATTCTGCTGAATATGAAAACACCAGAGAGAAAAACAATCTCATCCTTGTAAAGTTCTGTGGAAAGAACAAACCACAGATGACAGAGCACTTACGTGGCTTTGCCTATGTTCTTAGTCATAAAACCAGGATTTTGCTCTTATTCTTCTAAAAGATTGGTTTGATTTCTAAAGATTTCATCTTCATCATTTTAATGAGCAAAGACTCCTCTATGGTCCCAAAGCAACAAACTGTCGTTGAAGTAACAACAACTGTATCTATATTTTAAGATTCCAAAAAAGAATAGTAGTTTTCTAGGACCTCCAGTTTTACTGTAGATTTCTAGAGCAGCCTACTACAAAGGCAAAGAGAAAGCATTGAAATGGTCAACTTCAAATACATTTCCTTTTAAACTTTTAAGCCTTTTTTAATTCCCTTTATTTAATTCCATTAAATAAAAGCAATAATTGTCCAAACCCTGCCATAAAATATTTCAAAACTGAAAGAACTTCTCCTCCCCACATCCATCTTTTCCTTTGCCAGCAATTCCAACCCACAGAAAATTTGCGCCAGATCACTTGACAAATTCAACATAGGATTCATAAAGTGTGTCAGGTTTACAGAGAGCAGTAATGAACTACAAAAACCTACCTTCCTCCTCACAAATACTGCCTTGCAGGGCTGCACAGTCAGGAATAAAGGAGTAGTGTTCTCAATGCTTTTATAGCCTGTGAGGGAGACTCCACCCAGCAACCAGAGTGTTTCCACAGCGGCAGAAATCATCTGCAGCAATCTGGGTTCTGCCCAAAACAGAGAACCACACGGAAAAAGTCATTGTGAAACTATGTGCTGGAGAAAGCATGTGCAGATTGCAGAAAGGAAAAGACAGCAAATAAGCATGCTGTGGTAGCTCTCCTCCCCTGCCGTGGTGCCATCCCTCACTGTAATAAATTGCCATAAATCTTTCAGGATTGTATGATTAAATGTTAAGAAAACTAAACTTGAGTTACTCCCTTCACATTATGACATGTATGATACCAGTACAAAGTGAATATATTAAGATATATCTTTGCTCATTGCAACTTTTAGATAAAAAAGAGTGAGGAGTCAATGCAGCTTCCTCAATTCACTGAGCTCTGGTGGCTATTAGCTCTACTTCTTCTGCACATGGGCCCATGGCAGAAATGGCCCAGGAATAAAAGAGGTCTAATACTTAATATAAATCCCCCTTTTTTTTTTCTTGAAAAGGAACACCTGGACAAAGCCAGGCTTAATAGAATGGCAATAACTGGCACCTGCATAACTAGAAAGAGGTTGAAACAATCAGATTAGACTCTGAAGATCAAAGTGAGAGTGGTTTGCACAAGCTGAGGGTGTATCCCAGTTTGCTAGAAGTGGTTTTCTGCAAGCACTTCCTCACCAACCCAGCCAAAGACATTTTACAGAACATGTCCAGCATAGCACCTTGCCTGTAGATAGATAGATGAGGAGAAAGGGGAACAGACTGATGTTTATTATTAGAAGGGACCCTCGCAAATTTCTCAAATGTAACACAACATTACATATACATTCCAGCATAGCTTACCCCTTCCTCTGTTTAAAATAGCTCTGTATAAGTGGCTGGGCCCTACACATGTACTGCCCATAGGGTTTGGTTGCAGGTGCGGGGGATAATCTGGCGCAGGATCATCACAGTCAAGGAAGTCCCCTTCCAAACAGGTTAAGGGGAGAGCCTCCAGGAGGGCTGAAGGCGACAGCGGCCGACCACCCCAGTCCTGGGGTAGGAGGGGCCTTGCTGACTCTCATGGGAACCCCTGCCAGCCCCCAGGGAGCACCCAGCCCATGCAACTCTCTGACATCAATTTTCCCCTGCACTTTACTTCCTATTTCCCCATATATTTCATATATTATTTTACGAAAGTATTTCAGATATTTGCATAAACTGAATAATTGAAGGGGCCTACCAACTGACAGTGATATTGTGAGCAAGCTGTCAGGTTGTATTTAGGTTTATTTAATTATGATGTGTGATGTTCAGTTTACTCCTGCACTCCCGACTATCAGAATGATTTTACCAGTCTTATTTCACTTGTGTGAAGTGTTGGCCAAAACTCTGTTTACACTCTTTTTCTGGAACTGTTTCCCTTGTCTATTAATGAACGTATCTAAGGGTAGGAATCAGTGTGCTACAAGTTAGACACTCCTTGATGTCAACTCTTTTTTCTAATATAGTTTCTCCATAATTAGACTATTATCTAATTTTCTTCATAGTAATTTTTCATCTCTGGGGTTTTGTTTCTTGTTTGTTGTGTTTCTTTTTTAATTCATTGTATTTTCTTTAGGGTCTGTGTTTCCATTGTGCTACAACTCATTGCGAAAGCTGTTTGCATTTGCTTTTCCTCCTTCTTAATGGGCGGGCAGATGTTGATTCATCATCTTCCTGGAGCTGGACTGAGTCACCATCTGTGCTAGAGTGCCTTATTGTGTAAAATGCTGACACTTAAAAAATGCAATTTAATTGGATGGAACTCTTAACAATTGTTTATTCTTATGTTTTTAACTGTTACTCCATCATTTGCTTCATAAAGCTGTAACAGTCTGTGTATTGTTGACCTGGCATTAGTTATTCAGAAGTGGCAAAGCATGCAGACACTGTCATAGTGTTCAAATTTCTCATATGAGACAAAAAATAAAGGTTCCTTTTTGTAAACTGTCAGATATGGCCATGCTAAATATTTCTTTTGAGGCTAGTGATAACAGCTCAAGTGGGGAGACAGAATTTCCCCAAGCCTACACAAAATAATAGTACATTGAGTCAGAAATTTTCTTGGAGTTTGAGAGAAACATCAGCAGCCATTAAATCTATTTCAGAGGCTGCTGCCAACCCTGTTGTAGCTCTGTGTTTATTCTATCCAAATTGCCTTAAAGAAGACTTAAATCTGAGGGAACTGGGGAGATGACCATTCTACCTACACTCAGCCAAAAGCTCCAGTTTACAAATGACCTTCAGATTACATATGAGATAAACTTTAAGTTAAAATTGATGCTAACAAATCACATTGTTATGAAATAGCTTTATCCTGAAAGAGCTCCTGAGAGTACTGTCAGGCAATAAGTCGTAAATCAGAGCTCTGCCTGTTTCACACCAGGATAGTTATCCATTTTGAGCCATCTGATATCAAGCCAGAGCCACCTGGAATCTGTGCCTTTCATCTCTTGCACCCTGTGACTTCAATTATCTTCAGTACTTTTATCCACATCTTAAAAAACTACGGAGAAACATTACTCCATTTCCTTAGGCAGCCAGGACTTGCAATGTAGCAGCTGTACTCAAGTTTCAAGCAACAGAGAAGTGATATAGGTGATACAGATCTAAGACTGTGTATAAGTTACAACAGTTTTACCCAAGACAGTAATAGTTCAAAGAAGACATTCCAGAAAGAACACAGTACTCTTACTGATATATATTTGCCAATTCCTATATAAACCCTGTTTTAAGAAACATATCTCAGTTACATTATTCAGAAAAATATCTTTCCTGCATGTTGAGTTACAGTGCCTCCTCAGACCTTCATCTATTCCTTTGACATTACAGCAGATTAGATTTCAAATTCAGTGAGAACAGCTACACTGTCTTCATTTGCACCTAGTATACATGGTTCTAGTCAGTCCATCTAGGGTCGAGTTGTAGTTATTGGTATCCCTGTGATCCAATATACTATGGGATGGATGACATAGAGCCTCAAATCTAGACACAGAACTTTTCTAGTTTCATGCTTAAAAAACCAAAATACATTCATTGGACACAATAAGACACAATCAAAATTGTGTAATATCTTTTATGGCTTCTCTGTTAAAGGCTTTATTTTCATTAGTGTGTTATTTACCAACCAGATCATGTTTCAGCTGTGGACCTCTTTGCAAGCTTGTAAATAGGGAAAAAATTGGACAAAATGCTTTTGTGTCTTGATGCTGATTCAAAATAATTAATAAATATTTTTGAGAAAATTTCTAGCTAGGATTAGCTGAATTTGCTTTTGCAATGCACAGAATATTTAAGACCTCTGTCTTCATAATAGATTTGCCAGCATTTTGTTCTTGCCTCATGAAATACTGAATTGGCAAAAATTCCCAGGCAACAGGAATTCCATGCAATAATCAAACATACACCTACTTCTGTAATTAGGTCTACTACTTACTGCTCACTTAGTTGCAATAAATACCTATTCTGTAGCTCCAGAGATTTTTAGAAGGTTAAAGGGATACTCTGAGTCTCATGGTGAAACAAAGGTTGGCTGTCCAGAAGACACAAAACATTAGTGAACAGCCCCCTACATAGAGAAATAAAAATAGCCTATACCCTACTATAAACAGGCAGAACAGCTGCATGTAAAATCATGCCAAGGTAACCATTTTGGGAATTAGAAATCCCATTCAGTTTAAATGAGATCAAATTCTCATTTTAGTGGAGCCAGAAATTCATCTTAGGGATGCTGTGAGCCACTGGATTATTATATTAATTATTGGCTCAGGCCAACTCAAGTGAGTGTGCATGGAGGGGGAAGGACAGGTCGAATTTCACGAAAATGAGATGATGCCCTGTCCCATAACCCAAACCCTTGGAGTCTCTTTGGGCAGCCTGGGAGTACTGCCCCTCACACCCTGGAGCCCCTAACCCAGCTCCACACTGGTGGACACACCAGGAGCACTGCCTCTCACCCTGACCCAGAGCTCCAGAATGGCCAGTGGGCTGGAAATCCCACCTAGGGGTGGGGTGGTGTGAGCACAGGGGAGGACAGAGCAAATAAAACCAGCAACATGTGCTCTCCATGTTGTTTGGACCCCACCATGTTTCTGGACTCCTGATAGATAGATATGCTGGATCTAGGGGTGGTAATTATAATTCTCTTTCTCTCTCTCTCTTTCTTTACCTGTTCTTCTCCTAATCTCCTCTCTTAGTATTTTGGGTAACTTAAAGCTTGATTTGTTGGATTTCACTGAGTTGAATGGGTTAGAACGTGCTAAGTCAATGCTTTGTGGGATGTTTTATTTTGGTTGAATATTGCTCTTTAAACTTTTGCTAAGTTCCCTTATTTTCTAAAGTTTGTCAGTAAAAGTACCTCCAGAAAAAACGTGTGCAACATTTCTCCTTTACACTCTCTTTTAAGGTTTTAAAGGAACTGAAGTCTCTTCTAACAAATTTGGTGGGCAAATTTTTGGAGCCTTGTATATTTTTTAAATAAACCCCCTTTGGTGAACTTGTAGCTTGGAGCCCAGAGTCTTACAGGCACAAACTGAGAAACACTTCCAGAAGCTTTTGAACTTGTCAGCCTGCCTTCCAGTCATAAACCCTGACTCCGCTATGGTTGTGTGCCAAAGTAATTTGTATGTGGAAAATCTGTACCTGCTAGGAAGCCTCTAGGAAAAAACTTTGCAAACAAACCCTGGTTACACAAATCTTCCTCCAAATTGCCGTAGAGCAAAACAGACCTGTATGATGATACAGCTGCGACAAAAATAGTAAATTACTGTGGAAGAGATAACTTAGTGCACATTCAGCTGAAAGTACTAAGGTTACAAGACAAATTCGGAATGCATAAGATTTTTATTGTCTGTGAAGTGTGTAATGCTGATCAGAAAGTGTAAATAGTAACAGAAGTGACATGCAAGGGAAGGGAACACGAATGACAGAGTGCTTCTTTAAACAACTGAACTGTATTATTAATGCTGTGGAAAGGTCAGTGCCCTTGACAGAGAAAAGTCTTGATGGAAAAAAAAAATAAAAAAACCACAGAAACAAAAACCAAACCAAACCAAAAAACCCGACACCAAACAAAAAACCTCCAATCAAAACCAACCAACCAACCGACCAAAACAACAAAACCAAAACAACAGCTACAAAACAAAACAAAAAACAAGAACAAAAACCCCAACCAAATAGTAAACCCAGGAGAGGTGCTGATGTGTCACAACTTGTCTTAGGACGAGTGGAACTGGGCAGTGTCTTCCACTGAGACCAAGAAGCAGGATGAGCAGTTCTGTGATTTACAAGAGACTGAACCCTGTTCCAGAATTATGTTGTCGTAACTTCAAAGGAAGAAGAGACAGCACTAACCAGCAAAAAGTTAATCAGCAGATGAATCACCTGTGCCATTGCAATATGGAGGTTAAATTTAGCCATCTAGGATTTCCCAGTTTATTTGACATTCTTACATTGCTTAGATCCTTCAAAGTAGCTTTACATCTACTGCCATTTCTTGTGTGTCTCTTTTTCTTTTAAAGAAAATTAATAAGATTATAAATAAATATTATAAATATATGAATATATTTACAAATATCTCCTTAGCAAACTGTGCTGTTTTGGTTGTTTCTGTATGTTGAATTATACCAGTGAGCAGATTGATTGACAAAAAATGCCCAGGTTAAACAATAATCCATATCTTATTCCTTATTTACAATGAGGAGCAAGTATCATACTCGGAAGCTTCAGAGTCCCTTCAGTCAAGCTGATATTTGTTCGGAGTGGCACAGCCCTGTCTTGGGTCCCATTACCATGCAGAAACAGGAATCACATAATAAGTGAATAATAGTAAATCATGTTTTGCTCATTGTCTATATTCAGGGTGTGGTAAGAACAGTCATAAAAAATTGAGGAAACTGTACATTCCATTTGCTCTTGTAATACCTTGTTTCCATTAACAATAGGGGGGTTTTGTGCTTAGGAAAATTTGTTTGAGACAGCTTGACTGTTACTATTTCACTCAACAGCTTACCTGCCAAAATTAGGAGACAGAACTAATTCTCAGTTAGTCAGTGATTGCAAAACTGATCTACTTCTACGGAACATTAGAACAGTTTCATCTCAGAAAAAAATGAAACTCTTCATGTGCTTTTACCTCAAACCTTCACAAAAACAAAATACCCATAGCGAAATATCTAAACTGCAGTATTCCTTTTGAAAATGTACTTTTTTTTGCCTTCTCCATTTTATATGTTTTTTTCCTCAATTTAAATATAATTTTGTTGTTGACATTCAGTAATATAATTTATATCCGGGAGATTTCCTACTGATTTCTGTATTGCAATGTTGAATAGGAATTCCTTGTTACATTTCCAGCTAAAAACTCAGAAAACTATTCTTTTGTTTCAGTTTTACCCTAGGTTGGATTGTCCCAAGACTGTCGCTGTTTGGGAAGAAATACCACCAGGACACGGTGGGTGGCATAGTGCAAGCCACAGTTATTAATGAGAAATTTTAAAGAGTTTAAGCTTGTTACTGTTTCAAAGAGAAGAAACTTAAGGGCATGTTTGTATTTGTTGTAATTTGTCCCATTATAGAACTGCCTAAAGATACAAAACTCAGAGCTGGGATTTGCATCTTCATTTCCTCAGAGAAAGGTGCAGATGTGACATTTAAAATGTGGCCCAATTCTATACTACAATAAATTATCTCTCTCTGGAGCTGCTACAAGGTTCTAAAGAGAATCAAAGTAAATGGGAATACACAAAGAGGAACATGAGATTTATCTTCACATAATTATGCATGAAGTATTATGGATGAGAAAATACCAGAGACAAGAATGGAATAGTGAGTCCCAATGATGTTCATTTTTAAAAAAGGCATTAAGTGTAACTGATTACTATAGGTTTTTTGTGAAGGGTGTTTTATGTAAAAATGTAAAGAAGGTTTGTCGGGTAGGGATTCTTCTTAGTGTAAAATTAGCAAGAATACCAATCAGAACAAAAGTACTGAAAGAAACAGCCTTAAGACATATGTAGCACTACTAATCTGTTTTATTATGTTTGTTTAATAGCTAGCATAGTCACATTATAGTTCAAGACTAGGACTACTACACATTCCTTAAAAGATCAAACAAAGCAGTAAACATTACAGTGAATATTAAAAAATTGAAGTAGGAACCTAAAATATCTTATTTAAATACAACTTGAAGTCCAGTAATTTTTTTTGTTTTGCCAGTTTCTTCTTTTAGCAACAGTTGTAGCGCTAATCATATGTCATATATAATTTTATTACTGTAAAAAGATTTGGATACATCACCTGTCAAAATAAATACATAACCTATAAAATAAAAGGTTGTGAATATTTAAAATCCACCACCCTCAGTTGTTAAGATGGTTGATTTTTCCCATTTCTTTTTCTCCTTTTCTATTCCTTATTCTTTTTTTACTGATGTGGTAAGAGGAAAGGATGGGGTAAGAAAAAAGCACCCCTTTATATTTTTGTTATCATAAGAAGAAAAATCACAAAAGGGTTCCTTTTTTATAAGAAAAGTACTCTCTCAGAGAAGCCTTTTATCTAGGTCTCGTATCATGCTGTATTCTTTGCCTCCCAGTGAAGCTATAACATATTCAAAATAGCATACTAGAGAAAATAGTCTTCAAAATTAAATTAGTTGTCAATTCTTTGTACAAAGATTCACAATGAAGCTGCTTCCTATAAACCCACAGCAAAACTGCTTGTTGAGTTAGTGATACCAAAAGCCTTCCTTTTGGACTACAATCTAAAGGCAAGTTCCTGTTTTTAATCCTTTTTGACATAAGGGTGGAGTGCAGAACAATTGCTGTGAGGTAGAAATCCTGAACCACTGTTCTCACCTGCCGAGGGTGGATCACACCAGCCTGCGAACACTTCATTCTGTATTTGCTTTTGCAACTGTGGAATAATACTTGCTTCTCCCAGTTTCTGCTGCTGTATTGTTCATAATAATATAGGAATATATCAGAAGTTTTGTGTCTGGAGTTATTCCGAGAGAACAGCATATTTGATTTGCAGATCAAAATAATCTGCCTATCTCAGCTGAGGCCAGTCACAGCACAATGGTATTGGCAATGATAAAAGAGTAGGGGTTTTACCTTTAATTATGAAAGAAGGAAAATGGCCATACACGTATGTGAAGCAATCATAAAAAGCAGGGCAAACTTTGCTCTAATGTGGTAACAGTTTCATCTGGAACCATGTAGTAACTCAGTTCGTTTGAAATTAAGGCTGAAATTGCATAAAACACCACTTGCATCTTTACCAGTTTCATCACTACTGGAAATGTAACAGAATACTATTTCACATTGTTTCTGCTGAAATGGGGAAGAGTGGAGGTTTGTAAAATATTCTAATGAAACACTTCTAAAATAACTCCTGTGGATATTTTTGGTTTCAGATATATAACATCAGCCTGTATTTTTTTTTTCAGTTATAGTTACGCTTTCTACAGCATTTGGTTTCATTTATTAAATTCTAATCTGTTGGTAAAACCAACATTTCCCACCCTAGGAATCAGCGAGAAGAAACTTGATCTATGTCTCTCATTTTACTTTTTACAGGTGTCTTGTTGCCTAATGAAGCTCTTGCATTTTTTGCAGGTTAAATATTTATGTACACAGTGTGGGAGGCTTTCAGAAAATACCAGAAGTTAATCTCATCTCTGTGAAAACACTGGCCCTGAGAAACAGACTGATTACCATGGATGAAGGTAATTTTTTAGGATATAATATTTGTTTAGTTTAAAAAAACAAAGTTCATATATGTTACCTTGTGGTATATAGTTGTTGAGAGTGAAAGGGTGGAGCCAGGCCACTATTATATTAAATAAACTGAGTGAAAAGTGTAAAGAGGAAAACCCTCTGTTTTCAGCTTCTCAGGTGTAAAAAAATTAAAAAAAAAAGAACCCACAGATATGAAAGACATATTAAGAGACCTAGGCTGTTTACATAGCAGAAAGATAACCACAAATGAATGAGTATAGTTTTAAATACAACTAATTATTTTTCAAAAGCTATCTTGCTAACCTAGGAAAATGTGTGTCCAAATGCTAGGGACCAGTTGGAAAATTATGTACCTGTTTTCATAAACTTTTAGAAAAGTGTGACAAATTAAGGCCTTCTAAGTGAAGTCACTGTAGGTTTTACAAAAAGTTTGTGAGTTTTCAGAAAAACAGGATTGAGTTTCCACAGATCAACAAGTTAATAAGTATTTCGGGCATGACACTCTTGTCATTTCAAGAAATACAATATTAGAAGATGAACAAGAGAGATTGTACAGGAGAATGATCAAAGGGCTGATGAATGTGGCTTCTGGTGAAAGACTAAAAAGTTTGGTGGTCTAGAACCTTGAGTTCTTTCTCAGGAGACTGAGTTCAGAAATCTTCACAAGTCATCAATTTAGGTGCCGGAAGCAATGAACTTACACTAAAGGGGAGGGAGTTTCAGCTGGACTTTAAACATTAACTATTCTAACTAATAAATGACTAAAAATGGGATAAGCAAGTCCTACTTTCTTTTCTATTTAGGAACATCTTTGTTCCTAATTAGATTGTTCTATTTAGGAACATCTTTTTGAAAACTCAGACCTTTGCTCAAATTCTCATGTCCCTGCTACTTATTACTTCCCTGAAATCTTAACTCCTGTTTGCTGAAAAAAGTCCCAAACTTGCAAGACAAATAAATTTGCCAGAGGATTTTGCCTCAAAGAAGAGATCATTATGCCACAAAAAAATTAAAAAAATTGTGGGTTTCCTCTTAGATCGTCCACAGAAATAGCATGTATCCTACCTTTGACATCTGAAAATTGTCTTTAAATTGCACCTGTACTCTTAAAAGCATTTTTGTTATATAGAATATAAAATACTATTGTAGGTGTTTAGACTTTTTTGTTTCTTATGCCTATCATGATGTGGCAATATTTGAGGGCTGGCAGCCAGCCAAGGTTAGGGTCTCAAAAATTAAAATATTCAGCATCTACAGTCATTTATAGTTTGAGATTTTTATTGTACTTAGGGGTTAAGATAAGTGAAAGCAGAAGGCCAGATTCTATGACTGCTTTTCAAGGGTGTTTAATCAAAGAATAAATGAACAGTCATGCAAAGCCTATAATAAAAAAGCAAGATGGTTTGCTTTGTCCCACCTTAGGGAGCAGGCTGCTAAAAAGAGGTGTGAGAGAAAGATAAGGAACATTTCTGTCTTTTTCTATGCAACCTGCAGATCCTGCCCATGGATCATGAGGGAATAGTCTTCTCTTACGTAATAATAATGAACCTATTTGAGGCCTCCCCACACATATTTGTAAAAGTAATTTTTTCTTAGATGTCAAATATACTTCTCGAGAATTATGCTTAAAATTTAAATGCAATAATAAATATTAACATTAAATTGTCATATCTGACTTAGAGATGAATAGCACTCCATTAGAGGGGCATTGTGGTCTGTCTGTATTCTCAGGCATCTGACTAATGAATGAGGAAAGATTGGGAATACCATGGAATCTCAGGTCTAGCCAATACAAATGGAATAGCTGTGTCTGTCAATATACATACAAACGCACATAATTTTCCAAGGAAAATTAAATATAGATTCTTACATTTTTCTCCAGCATTTCTGTGGCTTATAGTAGGAAATACATGTCTTTATTTTCATTTTTAAGAGGAAAGTGGTAAGATAAACAAAATATAGCATGAAAAAGCTTTGCTGTCTGTGGTAGCAAGCTGGAATGTTGACATTGGCGTTTTGTTCCATATTGGCAATTTAGCAGTTGATAGCTTCTATATATTCTCTTCGTCTTGCTAATATACTATATTAGTGTACCTAACCTGACTGACTGACTGTTTAACCTTCCTTCACACCAGAATGAGGAATAACAAGTTAAGCAACACCTTTGAGTGACAGCTCTGTTAGGCAATACCTACCTCTGTTGGGCAAGGTTGTTGCTTACGGCAGTGTAACCTGAGAAAGTTAGAGATAAAAATGTAGTTTGACCAGGCTGAGTAAAAGGAAAATGTTTGCATAATTCATTTCCATTTGTAAAAAAACTGAATTGTAGCTTGTAGTAATGTAAACAAATATCTACCTTTAACACATCTTTTGAGTTCATTGTTAAGTTACTTTCAGGTGATGAGATGGAGTTATAAAAGATATTACCATATGAATCCTCATGCCAGCTGATATCAATGTGACACAGCACCAGTGAGGAAGGACCAGACTTCTAAAACCATTCAGAGAGTGGGTAAATAGCAGAGGAAGCTACTATCCAATCCACAAGCAAGAGACAGGCCCCAGAAGGCCCACATTCCAACCACTCAGCTACACTGAATATTGCAACTACATCTCTACTTTCCTATTTCTCTGAGCAATCAGCAGCACCAGCAATAAAAAATGATAATTTCCACTTTTCTGTAAGAAACAAAGAGTAACAATGTGGTCTTGGTTGTCAACACCTGTTTGTTTAGGATGTTGCGTGAACAGTTATTCTTTATCCACATCAAGTTTCACGCTCCATTAATGAAGAAGGGAACACTGTCCATCTGCCCAAGACACAGAAGCAACTGTCTTCTCTTTCATTTGGGCTGTTCTAATGAACCATGCTTTAAGGATACTCCCATGAAATCCTGCCAATCCTCTCTTACTCTGCCGTTCCTTGTCTTGCGTCAGAGCACATAGGGTGGGACAGGCTCCATTCAGTCCACTGATGTTTTCATAAGAAAGCCTAGTGCATTCACTTGCACTATGGGTAATATTGAATAGCAGAGAGACTATGCATTGATAGTGCTGTAACCAGGAACAATGAAGAAGCTTAGTCTCCAACAGCCTCTCTATACTAAGTTATTAAAAGTACATTTGTTATGTATTTTGTAGATATTCTTCTGTCATTGCAGACAACCTTTAGTGAGATACTGGAAGCTCCCTGAAAATGAGTGGGTATTAGTCACAATACAGGGGTGGGGCTGAGACCAAGTACTAGGTTAATTCACTCTTACTGCTCCTCAGAAATCATAAATTTCAACAAATTCCTGCCCTGGCAAGTTATGAGAAATTGATGTAAATGCTAAAAGTCACTCCACTATTTTGCCATGTTGATGAAAACTGCAGTGTTCTGTACCTTGCTGTACAATGATTGATACAACAAACACACAATGTTAAATGCTATTAACGAGAAATAGAACAAAGATATTCTTTGCTTTCTATATTTTTCTGCCATACTCTTGAAATGCCTTTTTATTACATAGAAAAATTAATCTGTGTGGAGTTTATAATACTCATATAGTGAGATCCACAAATATTTAACTGAGTACATTATTGATTTAAATACTGTATTTCCGGAGTTAAGGAAAGATATCATACAAACCTAACTTGTTTCTCCACCCCTTTACTGCATCTTTTCTTTGATGTCTGTAGAACCTCTCAGTACAATAAGCTGTGCCTTGTGTTTCAGAAGTTCCCAGATATGTAGCATGCTTGCAAAATTTGCAATTTGAATGAATTACATATGTGACTGATTTACAGAAATACTCAGAAGCCCACTATCAGAGCTAGTCTAGGTTGGCTCTAAGAGTAATGAGAAGCCAAGGAAAGCTCAATATGATTTTGAAGCACAGGACTGTTTTAGTTGTTTCCCTGCATCTTATAGGATCCACTTAGCATACAATATTGGTATTGCAGTTAAAATTAAAGTATTGAGAATTAGAATTTACTGTACACTAATACTTAGACTAGTATTCCTATTCTGAAGAAAATATTCCCTTGTCATCACAATCCTCATCCTGGAAGAAGTGTAATTCTGTTTCTCCTGCTGCTAAAAGCCAAAGCAAAACAGTTAACATCAGGCTTTTTTGTTTGAAAAGATTTCCGCACACCAAATTGTTAGAAAACTATTGGAAGGCATATGACACCACTATAATGGAGGTGTGTGGTTTTATTATTTATACACCAAACTTTTTAAACAATAATATAAAACCCCTTGACACACAGCCTGAGAAGAACATGTCAAGCTCTCCCACTTAAATGATGGTCTGAATCACTCCTTTGAGCAGCTAAACTGTAGTGCCTGATTGTTCTAATTGCAAGTATACCATATGTGCAGCTGAGAGCACCACCTGAGACCAGACTGGAAACCTCTGATAGGCCACAAAAGTGGGAGGTCTCTCGTACCTTGGACTAGAGGTAGTGTGGCTGAGCCAACAGCACATATTTGACTTTTGGAACATTACTGACACCACACTATCTTTTTAATGAAGATAATCTATTCTATCTTGGTTTAAATCCAGATCTCCAAGCAAATTCTCAGCCATTCTCTTTTTATATTTCAATGAGGGGATGGAAGAGAAAGAGAAAAAAGCATTTGAAAGAGTTTCTAGCTGTGACATTCCCACAGCTAGTTTCAGACACGACCTTAGAATGTCACTTTCTGGTATATTGATATTATGATAAACCAAGTATCTTTGAGAATTGAAGACTAATTGTTTAACTTGTATTTCCATACAGGGCTTTAGCCTATAACTACTGTAGCTCCCTGAGCTTCTTTTCATGTGTCAGCTAAATCTTTGCGTGTTAAGGTCAGACAATTGTGTGCTATCAGTCACCAGGCAGTTTGAGCGGAAAACTGTGACACTATGAGAAATGATACCTGTTTCAGTGACTAAATGCTCAACTTGTTTCAACAACTAGCCAGCCTAGGTGGATCCCTAGGTAGTTTCGGGACAGAATCAAACCTGCCATCTCTGTGAATATCAGTAGTAATATTGCAGTAGCTTTAAACCCCAAAATAACACACCTGTTAAGCACATGGCTCCACCTTCCCACAAGGTTAGTTTTAGACCTAACAATTCAGTGACTCCAACTGTAGAAAACTGACTGATCTGTAAGGGTCAAAACAGTTTAAAGAGGGTGGTGTCATACTTCTGTTAACAAGCTGTACTGTTTCAAAAACCAGAATGGAGACATTTTTCTGGGGCATTGCTGTTTTGTAACTTCATGAAACTAAACTTAATTACATACTAGTAAAGAAACCATGCTTGCAGCACTTCTATTTTTCTCATCCAAAAATGAGGAAAGGGAAAAACAATAAGTTTTTTTAGCTCTCAAACTGATAGTGCATTCAGTAAATGTAATCAATTCAAAATACAATCATCTTTGCTTTGTGGTTAGCAAATTTCAGAACTCTAGAAATAACTGCCCATAAACTTTGTAGGATTCAACAAGGTCAGCTGTGTAAGAATCTCAGAGATGAGATGCAACGAAAGAACTACATTACTGCATCAGATAGTTCTGGTAGCTGATCCAGAATGAAATGAATATAAAAACTGTAAAACTAGAACTGCTTTGTCTGACAAAATTTTAATCAGAAACTCCACAAGGAGAGTATAAGTTTATGAGAATCTTGTGTGGGGATACGAGGACGTTAAGCGCATAATAGAGTTCAGAATGAACCTAGAACAGAAATTGTTATCAACATCAAAGAGATACCTGCTCCAAAATGTGCAGAGTAAAAGTAAGTGTTTATACTCTCATTCCACTGGACATTAGGAAGTTGAATATTAGCTAATACTTCAGTGGATTAGCACATACAAGGAAAGTTTACCCCCATGACACACCTTTCTGCATTTCTTCCATGCTCTGTTCCTTACCCATGAGCCAGTTTTCTTACTACAATACAGCATAGGTCTGCCTATGAAATTTTCTGAAGCTAATTGCAAAAAACCAAGACATTCAGAGGCCTGAGGCAGGTTCTTATGACTGTTGCTCAGATGTTTCTATTATGGGGCCACCACACCACTTCTGTCTTGCAAAAGGAAGTGATTACTGGAAGAAATGAAACACTTGGAGGTCTCCTCTTCAGAATATCAGTCAATGTTGTCACAACAATTTTGACCTTATAGTTTAAAAAAAATATTTTAAATATAAAGAATTTATGTGCATATATGCATTATATAGTTTATACTTTTCTTATAATGAAAGGAGTACAATTTTTCTTTTGTTTTTAATTTGGACTTATTGTTATTATTTTAGAAGTTCTGCAGGACACGCGGGTTTGAGGTTTAAATATGTATATTTTCTCCAATAGCTGAGTACTACTGGCTAGTTCCTCCTAGCAAAAAAGAAAAAGAAAAATTTGCCAGAACAGCCAATTATTACTCAATATACAGTTAAAATTCTGTACCAAAAGTGTAATCTTGACCACAGTTCTGTATTAAAAAATACCATTCCTCCATTCTTTAGCAAGAACAAGCAGGCACAACTTGCTTGTCATAAACTGTCTTTTCCTTTTGGTAGAATAATAGTGTAACTACAATAGCAGCATTTATACCTTTCAACGATGTTACTACTAAGAATTAAAAACATATGTAATATTTCATGACTGCAAAGAAAACAAGTGCCATACCAGTTGCCTTTCCTTTGAGATCCTCAGAAACATTCTCTTATGTAATGATAAAAACCTTGGCACATCTGCTTTGTCTTTTCTCCATCTTCAGACGGGATTAGTTATGAGGAAAGTGGAAATTGAGAGTGCAGTGCAACGCCATTTTTTCTGTTTTTTGTTTTATCACTTAAAAATGCAGATTCTAATACACAAATACTTTTAAAGTATCATGAAAATGTGTCCTTAGAATGAATTATAATAGTATTTTAATAATAATATAATAGAATCATGGTTTTTTCCATGATGGCATGCTTTGAAGTCTTTATTTTTTTAGGAAAAAAATTCTCTGGCACTGGGAAAATAAAACATTAAAGCTATAAGCTACCACCCCCCAAACAAACGGTCCTCTTCCATCTTGTTTGCCTGTTTAAGCAATATTTTGAAGATACTTCTGTTTCTGTCCATTTTGAAGATTGTTAGTAGCCACTTTTCTGAAAAGAAAAAAGCCCACTGTCACAAAGCAGTATATGGTAGTGCAAGGAGTAAAATAGAAGTCACTATATCAAAAAAGTACCTAAATGGGGATGTAACAACACTACAAGATGGATCTCAGAATTTGTGCTCAATACATCTAGATATTAGAACAATGAAATTTACTGGAATTGGCATGAAGTAGCACAGAAATAACATTAAGAGATTTCCTTTACTACTGCATGCATTACAATGGCAACTGAAGTGTATTGTTAACTCTTCAGCATAAAATTCCAGGAAGGAGAAGCCTAGCTATAAAGCAAGTGGGCTATAAATTGGAAGATAGAATGTTCCTGTTAAAACTGTAACTTTTATTTCAAAAAAGAAGAAAATTCTTCTGTACTTCCCAGGCATCAGTGTTAAAGTGTAAACTAAGATTTCAACTCAACCAAGCAGGTATCTTTCTCTGCACAGCCTGTCACCTAGGTTCCTTAACCATCACACTGGAGATGTGGACACAGACAGTGGTTGTTCTCTTTCCCTCCTGACACAGCTGGTTACATAATGATGATAGATAGTGAGGATTATTGAGTATGTTCTCTGTTCAAGACTTCAGTGTAAGGATTATGAATGTGAGAATGTTTTATGTTTCTCTTTAGACATTTAGCAGTTGTATGTACACACAGGACAAAAACCAGCTAACACTTGAGAGGATGAGTGACAAAAATGCTGTATGGTAATTTCCAAGAATGGAACACATTAAGAAAGTTCCTATCTTTTTAGAGGAACTAACACTTTATATGAAAACTAAAACTTTCATGTAAAAATGATAACCCTCTACATTTCAAAATTAGTCTTGTACATGGAAAGATTCTGATCAGGGAATTAAAGTTGAAAAGAAAGAACATATTGAGATCCATACCTGGAAGTGAGGGTGTCATGAAAATTAATCACAAAATCACAGAAGTGCTTGGGTTGGAAGGGACCTGTGAAGATCATCTAGTCCAAACCCCCGGCCATGGGGAATTCTATTAAGTCTTTTTAAAAGAAAAGAAATTATTCAGGTTGTACCTACAAGGGATCTGCCTCCATTTCTCAAATTAAAAGTCTCTCCTTTTACATCCTAAATAATGCTGGGTAGAATTGATCCAAACCCTCACTTCAAACCCCAAATCTAGTCAAACCCCAAATCTATGTCTAAAATACAATAAAGAAATAACTACAGGTTAAATAAAACTCCAAACTACTTCTAATATGATGCTACTGATTACTGTCTGCACTTTTACTATCTAGATGAAGGAGGTATTTTCTCACTGATCATTAGAAACATTCAGCATCAAAAGTCCTGCTCTCCAAAGTCAGGCATAGATATTTATTTCAAAAAAGCTTTGGTGGGATCCTCTGTTTACAAAGGAAAGACTGGAGTAGAGTGACTGTCAGTAGAACTTTGTGGTTTTGTATTTATCTTATGTGGTGAGGCTTTTTCCAAGTACAAAGAAAGACATTTATTTAATGAAGATCTTACAGTCTGAAAGAAACATACTAGATGCCTTCTTAAATTGTGAAAATACTTTTCATTTAAACTGAGTTCTGATCACAAGATTACATTTTCTGGGAATTACTTCCATTAGACTGCAGACCAGTTAGCCTGGACATAAAGGAAGGACTTCCTGACTCAGTCACATTGTATGAATGAAAGATCATCAGAACTTATTAGGTTTAGTCCTTTCTTTCTAAATCACTGTTATTTGATATACAGAAATGAAGATGATGATAGCTTAGGGGAATTTATAGTGTAATATTTTTTATTAAAAAAAATATTTTTTATTAAAAGGGACTGAGAAAAATCCTTGTTTGTTTCCCAAATACAGTAGAATCCAGCAGGTTATGGTTTTCTCTTTACAGATACAAGCGTCTTACTACAGTAAATGCTATACTGTTCATCTTTAATCTTAGCTTAAAATGTGTTCATAAATATAGCTCTGAAGCCTCATTCACTCTTCCAATGGTGCTTCTGTGTGTGTCAGAGTGTTTCTCAGTCTCTCTCTCTGTTATAGTGAGAACTATCAAACAATATTGTATTTGTATGTACCCTTCATCAAACCTTGTCTTCAGCACAAGAGCTTATAGCAGTTTGTTTTCTGCACAGAGTTTTTATATTTCTGCTTTCTTACTGCATAGGTTTAAATGCTTATCACATTTAACTTGGATGAAAACCATTGTTATCCTTCTAGCTTTAATGAATTTCCACTCGCCTACCAGTCTAATATCACCTACCTTTCAGGCTACTGGGAAGCTCCACTGATTTGGCTGGGATAGAGTTAATTTTCTTCATAGCAACCTTTATGGTACTATGGATTTGAGACCAAAACACTGCTGATAACTCACAGTGTTAGCACTGAGCAGTGCTTACACAGCTCCCAGGCCTTTTCTGCTCATCACATTACCCCACTAGTGAGCAGGCAGTACACGAGGAGTTGACCCCAACCGTCTGTCCTGATTCTGGCCACATCATTGCTGGGGGCAGGAGAAAGGAACTCTGTCTCCTACCGGGAGAAGCAGTTCCATCTGATTAAGAAAATGTGGGAGCTGTCCCCTACTGTTGGGGTCCACAGTGAGCATTTTTGCATGTGAATCACTCTCTTTTGAATACTTATATTTTTAACATTATTGCTGTTCACTTTCTTATTTCATTGTTGTTTTCAGTAAATTGTTCTTATCTCAACCCATGACTCACCTTTTGTGCCTCCAATTCTCAACTCCATACCACCACAGCAGAAAGAGGGAGGAGAAGGGGCAGTGAGAGAGTGGCATGTGATTTGGGAGAGTTTCAGTGGGGGCACTGAATTGTGGAGTACTATTCCTAAATCACAGCAGCATCCAAGGGAATGTCACATGCCATACAATAATGAGCACAATAATAATAGTTTAGAGAAAAGTGAAAGAAGAAAAGATTTTTGGAGTTAATTCATTTGTCTTTTAAGTAACAATTAACATGATGGGGCCCTGTTTTACTGTAGATGACTAAACATCGACCTACCAATGGGAAGTAACAAATTAATTCCTTATTTTGTTTTGCTTGCATGTACAGCTTTGCTTTACCTACTAAACTTTCTTTAACTCAACCCATGAGTTTTCTCACTTTTATCCTGATTTTCTCACCCATCACTGTGAGGGAGTGAACAAGCAGCTGCGTGGGGCTGAGCCGCCAGACAGGGTTAAAACACAGCAGAAGCTGGTATAGAAATATAGGAAAATACTCTTATGCTGTTTCTTTGGCTAGTGTTACTTACCAAACTGATGGGGAAAACATAAAAAAAGTTCAAAACTCTGGTGGTGGTGGGAGTGAAGGATTAGTTAAAGCATCTTGATCTTTGTTATATTCCATTTCTGAGCTGCATTTTTCAATCTGCCATATGAAAACATTGTCAGCTTCATTAGCTATACACAACTTCAACCAGTCTATGTTCATTTTTACTTTGCTATCATCATAATTCTTTATGACCACTGTTACTTCTGGAAGTGTAATTTACAAGCCTTTTCAATGAACACAAGCCAAGTTTTTAAAGGTTTCAGGACATTTTGTGCAATGTTGAGAGGAAGTGAGCAAGTACCAATGCTGAGACCCCTAGCCAGATAGCTGGAAATTCTGTAATAATATGTGTTCTGTTGCTGAACTTATAGTCACCTACATTTTAATTCCTGCACATGGGCTCTGATTGCTTCCCAAAAAGCCTATCATTTGTATTTCATGTTCCAAATCAAGCACTCATTTTCTTCCTGGCTGTGCCATATACACCATGAAGAGTTATGTGTTTGAGATGTGCTTTTGGGTGGAAGCTGCAGGAGAGTTGGCAGGTTTTATTCAGGATAGGTGGAGAATTCTGGTAATTTTATTTCATGGACCTTGATGTGCTTGTTATTCAGCTAAATCTGACAGTCAAACCAAGATTAAATCACCAAACAATGTTACATTTCAAAACAGACAGAAAGAAAAGACCCAAAATTAAAAGTTTGCTCTGATCAATTTTTAAGAAACTCACCCAGGTTTGATTAAACTGGTTGTCAGTTTCCATTTTCGGGTATGATCTTACAAATCTGGTCTTGTTTCATGATATTTGTTCTTAAGACTCTCAATTTTTCTTGTCTAGTATCTTATTAAAAACAATTATATTGCTTGTTTATCCAGAAATATTGGTGCAAACAGTTAACCTTTCAGGCTGGCAAGCCTCTGAAGATTCAGCAAGAATTGATCCTGAAGCTAAACCACAGACCACCATTCACTCATTTGCTCTTCTACCGGGCAGCGTTATTGATTATTCAGAGGACATACAGGAACATCCTTCATGTGTGATTAAAAGTGTTACAGTGGAAGACACACCTGAAGAGGGTAAGTAGTAGTTTATGCCTCAGATGTTTAGAATGGGATTGTACTTCACTGTTTTCCACAAAAGATGTTACTTTAGTGTCACAGAAGCAGAGCTGCATAACCATTATAGTACACTGTGCTAATATAGCTTGAATACAGATGAGCGACAGTATAGACTAAGTAGGAGAGTTCTTGTTGTGGTTCAATTTATGGATGTGATCATCAAACTTCTCATGTACAAGGGATGCATATTGGCTTTGTACATGCTAAAACTAAAGGCATCAGAACAGAACTTAATTTTTATATATTCTGTATCTGTAACTTCTAAAATGAAGTGTGCAACTTCTCTAAAAACTGTCAAAAAATACAGTTGAAACTATTCAGAAGCAATAATGTGGCTGCCTAGTCTGTACTGGATGCTTTCATTCTAGTTGTAATCCAAGAAAAGAGAGACCTCTGGTTTGAGGAGCCTTACATTCTAAAGGAATTAAACTGTAAGGAGCTGTGGTACTCAGAGTGCCTTTTTGGAGCAGTCTGAATGATGGCATTGAAAAGAAACAGAAAGAACTGTTACAGATGTCTTGTCCCTGCCATACCAAAGAGTTCTGTAAGGGTTAACTCACAGGAGTGATGTAAAAAGGTATGTTCAGAAGTTTTTAGAGTGACATGCTCTACAAGATGCGAAGTTAAACAGAAGGCATGCAGACTGATTTTTAGCATTCATGAATTAACTCGTAGGAGTTTCAAATATATTTATTCCCAGTGGTCTGTATAATTTGAAGACAGACTTTGTAGTCATTTCAGTAGATGATGTAGTAATGCATTTTTTCTAGTTGGAAATGTAGTCTATATCTTGATTTCCATTAAGGGTTTGAAATTAATCTTTATCCTAGAGAGAAGGATAGACTACACTCTTGGCCTGCAAGCATGACACACTAGTGGCTACTTTTGCCTAAAGTAAGATGATGTGAAGTGGAAGGCTAGTAAGAGTCTCCAAGGTGGCAGAAAGAAAGCAAAATGTGAACCAAAAGGATGTAGATGTGAGAGGTCAAGTCTTTTAAGAAGTAGCTGTTCTATACAGAAGGTAATATGTGTTCTTTGATGACAATTCACAGAACAAAAGCTGATATATTTATACATGTATGTAATGTATAGTGATGACAATAATGAATTCAGAATTTGTTTAGTTATGTATTTTATAAATCATTAAAACTGGATTTTGAAAAACAAGACTTTTTGTCTGTATCTGAACAGGATCTGGTGACTCCATCTAGTAGCTGGACAGATTGTGTTTTAAAATAGTGCATCCTTCTACAATACTAGTAAAAGCAATGTGAAGAGACAGATATTTTGTTTTATAAAATCATTGCACTATGTAAGTAAATGAGTATTGCTTTAGGAACTCAGGAAAGGTATCTATACATTTGGATTTCTCCAGTGGATAAAAATTCTGAATTTCTGATAATTGTTTTGACCAATTCAAAGAGTTAGAAGACTTCTTTCAGGCACTGTTTTCTCTTTCACACCAGAACACTTGAAAGTGTTGTGGCTTTGTTTTCTCTCAGTAGGAGTGTTTTATGCATCCGGAGTGCTCATAAATAAACCAGGGTGGGACATACCTCACATAGCAATTCGATACAGCCCCTCCCTCAATACACACACGCCCACACCCACACACACCCTCATACACGTTTTCCAGGATATTGGGCAAAATCCAGTTTATTTTTTAGTTTTTCAGAATACATTTTGAAAACGTTTTCACAGAAAATGAGAAACAAGTCCAGAATATAGCCTTTAGATTGATTGCCTCTCTGTTTTTAGGATCAGGTGGAACCATTCAAGTCTTATGCAAATATTAAATCCTTCTTATGCTTGCAGCTCTCTCAGTGACTTTATAATTTCATACTTTTGTAACTCTTTTAATAATTTAAAAAGCTTTTGGTCTGAAGAGAATTGATGCAAAAATTTCAATGACCTTAAGAAGATTTTAGGACCTGAATTTTGTTAACAGATGGAGGGGGAAATTCATGGTTGCACAAGCTTGGAATGAATATAAACAAGTGGTCATTTCTGAATTCCCTGATTGGATGGAGTGAAAACAGAACTCAGAAAAAAGGTATATTTACCTATCAAGTATTATTGTTGCTTTCTGGAACATGTGATACATTAAAAAAATTAGGAGGATTGTTCTTTTTTTTTCTTTCTTGTATGTGAGGTTTAATTGAATGCAGTTGTGTAGCTTGGATTTTCAAATGAAGCTCCTAAGTGTAGATATATACAAGTCACTATTCTAAGTATCTAAGTAATTAGATCAGTCTTTTTTGACCTTATATACTCATTAGTTAATTATGATACTTGCTTGAGGATTATGATACTCAAAGTAATTTTCCAATAGGAAATCAGCTACTGTGTTAAGCCAGAGAGATCTCAGGGGGGGTGGGAAGTAATTTTATGTCTTTATTTAACAAAAAGGACAATTAAGAAAAAAGATTAGAATTTATATAATACGCTGTTATAAACAAGGTCTGTCAAATAACTTGTAATTTTATAAGGATTTAAAGTGTCTTCTTAACTCTGATAAAAGCTAGTTTTCTTAAGAGGCAACATGTTTCTGCATGATTTCTTTTTTAATTGTAATTACATGAATTTATGAAAGTAATAAATATCAGAGTAGTGAGGGACAAGTAATTGTTAAACTACATAAATACGTGTGATAGTGTCCAGAGATCAAAGTTGATAAGTAAGAATTGCTATAATTCTCCTCCCAAAAGTCTATTTTATTCGTTATCAGAAAAAAGATCAAAAACCACCAAAACAAGAAGAAACCCAAAGATTTAAAACCATATTTGATGCCTCTAATAAAAAGATTTAAATGTTCATCTGAAGCTGCTGTGCCTTTTAGTTGATAAAGCAAACTTTTTTATGCAATAGATCATGTTACCACATTCGGAGGTTGTTCTGATACTGATCACAAAGCAACTGAGCTGAAGGAATGTACAAACAAAGAAGTGCTGTATATTCCCTACAATTTGGCTACATTGTATATCATCAAGGTAAAAAACCCTCTACAGTCTGTTACCTAATGCTTAAATGCAAAAATGCAATCTTCTCCATTGTGTCCCTTTTTTTCCAGCAATAAACTTCACAGACTAAAGCTTTTTCAAAAACTTTAGAAAAATTGTAGTGACTGTGTCTTCAATATTCAATTTAGATCACTAGAGTAAAAACGAAGAAGTGGAGATTCCATACTAGGACCGGAAAAGAAATTCCATTTCAAGTCATCTACAGATTTTTGTTCAATAGCATAACATATTTTCTAGTTATTGAAGCCTGAAAGCTTTGGCTGCAGTCCTTTATCTGTTTTTAAGATCAAATACTTCGCTGCACTGTATCTGTCATTTTGAGAAATGTACCTCAAAGGTGTTTGATGGTTCATTATAACTAGCGTTGCTAGTGCTCTGAGTTGATAATTTCCTTCATCCTCTACAGATTGTAAAAGACATGCAGCAAATGAAAAGCAAACACATGAAAATAATCAGAAAACTAGAAAATATAAGGAAAGAAAACCATGTAAGTATTCTGGAGCATTATCACTGTTGTTTTTTACCATTGAAATGATACAGAAGGATAAAATCTACTTCATTCAGAATTACGTCTCTATACACCTACCCTTCTAAGTGTCTGTAAACAATGTCATTGTATCTTAAAATATATTTGATCTTAGAACTTTGTGAAGTCTAAATTTACTTTTTACCTGGCACAATGACAGGGATTTTTCTAAACTTTATTCGTTACTAGAATTTTCTCTTAAATTACACGTTCTTTTCATTACTGACACCATGGTTAGAACATTTGCATTTATATAGGCTATGCCTCAAGAATGACTGTATTGTAAAGGACGGTGCTGAATTGTATTGCCTTTATGGTAATAAAGGCACTTCATTCCTATGAAGGTGTATGTTTCCACACATTTAAAGTTTATTCTTGGTGAACAGACAGAAGAGATTTGGAAATTCCTCTAGACTCTCTAAGGGGAAGAGAACAAACTCTTCAGATTGTCAACTGAACTTGAGGGTTTCCTGTATGTAGTGTACAAAGGCTAGATACCCTTTCATAGGGAATGCAGAAGAATTGTAATACCTGTGTAAATCCATTTCTGTGCTTCAGTAGGAATGTAATCCTGGCAGTCCCATCTTACACTTTCAACTGACTCCAGATCACTCAGGGGAGAGAAAGAGAATCAGGAAGAACACAGATGCATAACAGGGCACTGATGCAAACACAGGGACTGTAGTGATTTTCTTCATAGAACCTCTTTCATTTCTGTTGCTGTATGTATTTTTTTTTACGCTACTTCAAGCTTTTGTTTTCTGAGGTAAGTTTAATTTCTTTAAAATTGCTTAGCTGTGCTTGGAATGACTTTGTTCTGGTCTGCTCTCAGAAAGGCTTTGGGCTTTACTTCTGCAGAAAGATACATAAAAGAGAAATTAATTTAACAGTAATTTTTGTTCAAAGTCTGCAGCAAATGAAAGTACAAACCTCCTGTGATAAATAAGAAATGTTTGCAGAAAATAAAAGACATTGAATAAAGAGCATCAAAGACTAGGTCTTGTGGAGACTATTTCTTAAATCATGCCTGGCTTTCTGCTCTCATCACTATTCATTTTCTCAATAATATTTTGTAATACAGGAGCAGATTATAACTACTATAAAGAAACATTATGGAGAGAAAATGAGGTGTCTGAAATCCCAGTTAGAAGCTTACCAAGAACTGATGAACAAGAGCAACACACATTGGGAAGATATAGTTAAGGTAACCCAGTATTACAATTTTTACATTGGGATAAGCCTGGCAGGTACTTACAGAGGTTGCTTTCTTCTTCTAGACTAACAGTCAAATGAAGACACACAGTTTGTGAAATCAATACAAAACTATGTCTATCTCCTTCTGGAGATTAGTAAAGCCTTGCTCAGTATACCTTCAAACCAGTTGTCATAGCTTGGCCTAACTGTGCTTATGCACTTGGAAATAGCTTTGTTTTCATGCAAATAAATCTGAATTCATTCTAGAATATATATGATGTGTGCTGCTTTTCTGGTGAAACAGATATTAAAGTTTATCCAGTTCCTCGTTCTGTTCCGCTACAGGAAAAAGTTGAGAGTGTTTAAGTCTTTAGAGAGGGTCTTTAGAATCAGACTACCTGTGGTCACGTGGCTATAGCAAAATGGGAATTTTAATTATTATTTGTGTGAGATCTCCAGGTCTTAGCAGCCTGGACCAAATATTATGACTTTTCAATGCATGTATGGAACAAAAAAACCTCAAATTTTAGGCCTTTCTGAAAAATGGCATTAAAATTGTGCCTTATTTTAATGTCTTCAGAGCCTGAGAGAAAGAAATAGGCAACTGATCCAAGAGAATGAAGATCTTCTTCACCAAGTGAAACAACAAAGAGAGAACTGGGAAGAAGAAAAGGTGAACAAAGCAAGTTTGTGTTTTCTTTTTGGTGTAGTGTTCTTATTACCGCATCCAGTGTGTGCTGTTTGCCTGCCTGTCTGCCTTTAGATATCTACATCTGAATCAGCCAAGACTGAATTGCTGTGCACTTGCCTTCTTTTTTTCAGGGAGTCCATCTAGTTTTTTGCCCTTTATACAGCAATGAAGATGACATACGCCTTTTTGTCTTACTATATTATTCTTTCCACTAAAAACTACTTGACTGTCATTTTTTCTCTCATTTCACATTTCATGTCTTTTTGAAGATTTCTTAGATCACAGTACAGCACATTCATTCTTTTTTATTTAGCAATTAGCATTAAAAATCAACATATCATCTAAGCTACTGCAATACTGCATTTCACCTGGTTGACATAGCAGCAATACTACCTCATTTGGTAGTTCCCACAGAAAACTACCTAAAGTTCCTCAGGTTTTCCAAATTTTTCTGTAATAATGTGACTTCAGTTTACCAAAGATTTGAGATGACTTCTTAGATGTAAAAAAAGAATTTATTTTTCATTGACAGCATCTGTGATCATGGTCTCATATTTGTTATTTTCTGCCTAGTGTTCTATTCTGTTTTATATGGTCAAGTCTTTCTGCAATTTTGCAAATCATCAACATCACTTTGTTACAGCCAATTTTCATGATAGTGATCCAAGACCCATATTCAGGGAGATCCTAACCAACTTTGTGGTGGGGAGTGCTGGGGGCAGTGAGTCTGTGAGCCAGATTCTCTTTTGCATTTGTGAAACTGAATGCAGATTTCTGTAGGATTTCTGAGTGAAGATCTCAGGCAAGTTTTTTAGTTCCTTTTTCAAACAATGTGGCTCCACCTTCTGTTTCAGTTTTGCATGGCAACAGTATTTAAAATTAAAGGGTTTTTTTACTTTTCAAACACTTCGACTTATGTCTACTGTGCCTCGTTGATGAAAAATCGTGGGTTTTACAAGTCAATTGACCTAATTATTACATCCAAAGAAAATGTAGCAGAAATAATAAAGACAAAGAACTGATGAGGATACAATATTCTAAGGCTTGTAGGAAGAAGGAATACTTTTTATTAGGCCAAATAATGCTGGTAAGATTTGATGCACACAACCTTTTCTTCAGGGCTGTCTTAGGAATTCTTCCAAAAGCTTTTGTTATTCAGCTGTTTCAGGAGTATCTATCGGTTTTGTCTCTATTATTATTCCAGTAACATGGACAAATGTTTTAGAAAGTATAAGTGTGGGACAACTTGGTTCAGGTGCTTGTGAAAACACTGGAGTCTGAGCAGTCTCTGGTTTATTTCAATATTTTCTTTTCAAGTAAGAGCCAATTACTGCTCAATAGCCCGTTTGTGTATGTTGTACCTGTAAGTGGCAACAGCATTAATTTCCTGTTGTTGACTATTCTCCCCAAGGAAATATAATGAAAAATGGTAGAGCACTGATTTCCTGCTATCTTCTTTTCTTGCTTTGCAGGTCTGGATTCTACAAAATTTGTGTAAAAACCTAGATTATCTTTATACCCAACATGCACTGAGTGAGTTTTGTATTTCAGATGTAGTTTCTTGATTTCTTTCCTGTTTGCTTTTTCCTCCTTGCCAACTGAAGTCAATATACGCCCTTCCATTGCAATACTGTGTGTGCAGATGGAATAATAAAAGAATATTGAAGCTACAAATAATGTCTGTCATGAATCCAAACTCCTTAGCACAACTGTCTTATTACAGTCAGCATCATTTCTCATTAGGTTTATTTCAGTACTTTAAGTCTTCCCTTTAGAAGTTTAAAACCCAATAAAACATGTCCCCTTTATAATTCTTTGAGTTTTAATAAATTGAAATGAATTATTGATTACTAAAAAAATATTAGTTCATGACAAATTCTTGACTTCTAAACGGAGATTATTTGGCATAAACAGTATTGTGGAAAATGAAGATTAGAAATGCTTAACTTGTTCCTACCTAGTTTTCTCTTGTTTTCAATGCAGCTTTGCAGGAACTACACAACATCAGTCTTCATGTGGAAAGACTGCGTGACCTCATGAATTTCCAGATAAAAATTCTTCAGCCAAAATCTGAAAAGGCAGAAGGAGAAAAATCATATGTGTCGGAGGTTTTGCTATTAAAAGCAGAACAAGTGAGCACAAAAATGGAAATGTTATTGGTTGTTTATGGGATTATTGCAGGTATTTCAAAGGCAATCAGGCTGACTATAGCAAAAGTGGAAGTAAACCATGGGACTAACTGATAGCAAAAATCATGTGCAAATATATACATAGCTGGAGAAAGATAAATTTTTAATGAATGACTAAAATATCACAGTAATGAAATCAATTCATTGGTTCAGGAATCACTGATAGTGTTCTGTTCTCATTATAATATTTGATAGCAGAAAACTTTGCCACAAAAATCTTTTAAATATCCACTTCTTTGAATTATAATATATATATATATATACAGACCTTCATATTCAATATTTCTTTTGTTTTCTCCATTTTTGCTCTACCTTGCTCATTAAAATCTTAAAAATTTCACATGAAAACAATGAAAATCTAGATCCTGTCTTAGTGTATAAGACTTATCTTTGTTGCCCCCAGACAGCTAATGAAGAAGAGAAGACTGAATGGTCAATGGAAAAGGAGTATTTTTGGCAGGGACATACCATTCTTCAAAAGATACAAGGATCTTTGCAGAAACGAGAGAGGGAAGTCACTGAGCTCCTGCAAAGTGAAAGAAGATTTAACAAGGCAATGAAACCTCAAATGACCATGCTAGTCTTCTTGAAATCTCTTGTCAAGAAGGTAAGAACACAGTTTCTGCAAAGATGAAAATTTATTTGATGGGTTTTCTATATAGTTCAGTATGGGAAAAAGTGCTGTTTTGTTTATTATTGTTATGATCTTAAAAATTGTGAAATGTTATTTAGTGTACATTGATTTACAAGCTAGATTTTAGGAATAAAATATGGAATTAAAGAACCATAAGTACCCACTGAAAGTCAGCCTACAGAAAACTGATTAGACCAACTTGAACACTCATTAATTGGCGTTATTTTCAATGGTAAATTAGTGAAGCCTGAGAATGGCATAATGGAAAAAAAATGTGGTTTTCTACCCTTTCAGTTATGTGAACTGCATGAATTACAAACAGATGCACCAGCTTTACGGGAAATGTGATCTAATTTTTGATTCATGGTAGGTTCACACCATATATTGTGATGTTCCTGGGGCACAGCAATGCGTCAGTCAGCTTATCAGGAAGAACGACGATGAAAGAGTTGATCGGAAAGAAGCCTTTAACAAAGCTCAGGCTGACATTTTGTCCTATGAAGTACTTTATGGAAATGAACCTATGGATAACAGAAGGTATACTGAATAGTGAATAAAACAAAGACAGGAAAAATATAGAAAAATAATGAAATAACATAGAAAAATAACCTATTTTCACAAAGAGAAACTACATTTTGAAGGATGCTGTTATAATTTCCATGTGCAGTTATTGGGGGAAAAATATCAAAGTATTTTTTATTTGTATGATACCTAAAAGAAAATTTAGGGAGGAAAAACTCCAAGGCAAATTAGTTTTGAAGGTGAGATAAGGAAAGGGTTTTAATTTGTGCCTCTGAGGCATAAGGTTACAAGACGTGCAGCCTCTCTGTTACAGATGTTTACAATTTATAATACTGCTTGTCCAATCCTAGATGTTTCCACCCCATGGTTTTTGCCCTGGACTGCCCTCAGTCACGCCCCTGGGGAATTGGGGTTGGGGTCTTTTGAGACCACCTCTTCATTAATCTTCATCTTCTTCAGAGCACAAAGGGTACATGGTCACCCAGTTTCTGACGATGTTCTGCAGTTTAGGCTAAGATACAAGCATTCTTCAGATAGAACAGGCCTATCTTAGAGTGAGACTAAACATGTTCTAATGGAATCCAGGGGTAGAATTGGTATGGGGAGCATAGAATGGGGTAATAGGTTTGGAGAGTTTCTGTGCTAAGGGTAAGGGAATAAATGCTGCTGCTTCTAAATCTACTTCTGCTATATAACTACTCATAAAACTTATAAAAATTAGAAAAATCAAAAAACTAAATGGACCTTAAGGCATCAATATTATAAATATAATATATATATATAATACATATAGTGTATATAAAATATATGATATATACAATATATAATATAATATAGATATTTTACTTATATTATACTTTATATTACCAAAAAAATCAAGTAACTTAGAAACACCACAAAAAGCAGAAAAACATTTCAGCTTAACTGGCTTATGCAAGTTTCATCCATTGTATTATAAAATATGCTGAAATAAGCTTATTTGGCAGCCTTGTACTGCAACATCAACATATTTTCTTCCTATTCTTTCTACAGGAAGTTCACTACAAACTTCTCTCTCTTTTTTTTTGATAGGATACACCTCCCAACGAAGCTTTTCAGAAATATTGGGAAAGCAAAGTCTGATTTAGAATATGTTGAAGCAGAGAAAATTGTGTTTGATTGTATCCAGACAGGGGAAATCCCAAACTGGATTAAAAGGGATTGTCTTTATGTAGCCTGGACAGGTAAGAAATCCCCCTGTCAATTGACAGAAGCCTAACTATCCTCAGCCAATTTACTTTTGAATATAAGAAACAATAGTACATCAGTAAAAGGCATTTAGACACACGTTGCTGCCACGCCATGTGTCCCATGACACATCTTCCATTATGTGCATCATAGTGAATAACTATATGAATTCTAATACTGAGTCATGGCTTGTAAACATATGGTTTCCAAATTTATACCCCACTGTTAATTTTCCTTTAGTATCTTTGTTGTTTTGAAAATAGATGTCTTTTGTATATTGTGCACTAAATGTCTCAGTGCATGTCTAAGATAGATGTGAACAGAATCTCCCCAGATTTGTCAGCTATGCACTGATTGCAATAACAAATGCAGAATTCAGAAGGAAGTAAGCCCTTTTTAAGAAAACTTAAAAATATTCATTGCATAAATTTAACACACTATGCTTTTCTAAGGGACTAGTCTTCAAATATTTAATTTGCTTTTTCTATGATTCTGCCATACAAAGCCTGGTTGTTTGGGGGTTTTTTTAGTCAGGGAAGAGAAGGTGGATGTGTCTGAGAGAATGACTAGTTCTAATTTACAAGATTTACTGAGTTAAATGCTGATTATATGTAACTATATAATTATTGGAACTCCCTAGAAGACCCTGCAACATGCTCTAAGGAGACAGAGTCACCATCCCAAGGAACTCATGCAGAAGTTTAGAATGGAAATCAAGGTAATACATTACAATGTATCACCCTACATTGTTTCAAAGAAGTTATTAAAATGCACTCATTTTCCTAAGTATTCTTAAAAGATCTGAGGTTTCCTCTGGATTATATTCTGTGATGTCCGTATTTGCAGCATTTTCTATAGAGCAAATTTCAATGGCAATTATGTACAAAGACCTACAGTTGTGTATCTCTATCCCCTGAGCACATTTGCATGCAAGAATACCACGGCTTTGCTAACTAGGGAATGACATGGTGAAATGTTTCTTTGTGTGAAAAGATTCCCAAGTTATATTTTTCACCTGTATATTTGCTTTACATGCAAATCCTTATGCATCTTGGTGGCCTTTGACACCTGTTACAAGTAAAAGTATATTAGAGTCATAGAATCCTTTAGGATGGAAAAGACCATTAAGATCACTCAGTCCAACCATTAACCCAGCACTGTCAAGTCAACCATTAAACCATGTACTTAAGTGCCACATCTACATTTTTTTTTTAAATAACTCCAGCTGTGATGACTCAACCACTTCCCTGGGCAACTCGTTCCAATGCTTGGCAACCCTCTGTGTGAAGAATTTTTCCCGATATCCAATCTAACCCTCCCCTCAACTTGAGGCCACTCCTCTGGTCCTTTCACTTGTTACCTTGGAGAAGAGACTGACCCCCATCACACTCCAACCCCTTTTTATGTAGTTATAGAAAGCAATAAGATCCCTCCTGAGCTTCCTTTTCTGCCTCCTTCGCTCCCTTATCTCCCTCAGCCGCTACTCATAAGATTTGTGTTCCAGCCCCTTCACCAGCTTCGTTGCTCTTCTCTGGACACGCTGCAGCATTTCATATATTCATACATCTAATGATTTGGGATATATGGTGTGAGACACTGGATTATTATCTAAATTATTGGCTTGGACCAACTCAAGTGTGTGTGTGGGCAGGGAGGTGATAGGTCAAATTTCACTGACTGTGCCCAGTCCCACACGCCTGCCCCTGCAAGCCTCTTGGGGCAAACCCAGAGAAGCCATTGGTAAAAAACATCCCAGATGAACTGCCCATACCACATATCAGAGCCCCTGACCCAGTCTCGTATTGGCTGGCACACTGGAAGTCCCACCTAGGGGCAGGGGGTGTGGCCACAGGAGGGACAAAGCACATAAAAACAGCAACATGCTCACCATGCTTGTTTGAACTCTCCATCTTTTAGACTCTTGTAGCATGACCTATGCTGGATCTAGGAATGGTAGCTATATCTCTCTTTTTCTCTCTCTTTCTTTACTTCTTCTTCTCCTAATCCCTTTTCTTAATATTTTGGGTAATTTAGGACCAGATAGGCTGGATTTTGCTAAATTGTTTGGGTTAGCATGTGCTAAGTCAATACTTTGTGGAATGCTTTATTTTGGTTGTATGTTACCCTTTGAACTTCAGAGAATCACAGAATCAGCTAGGTTGGAAAAGACCTCTGAGGTCATCTAGTCTAACCTTTGGCTATTAGACCATGGCACTCAGTGCCACATCCAGTCTCTTCTTAAATACCTTAAGGGATGGTGAACCCACCAACTCCCTGGGCAGCCCATTCCAATGCCTGATTACCCTCTCTATAAAGAATTTCTTCCTAATATCCAACCTAAACCTCCCCTGGCAGAGCTTAAGACCATGCCCTCTTATCCTATTGATAGCTGCCTGGGAGAAGAGACCAACCCCCACCTGGCTACAACCTTCTTTCAAGGAGTTGTAGAGAGTGGTGAGGTCTCCTCTGAGCCTTCTCCTCTCCAGGCTAAACAAACCCAGCTCCTTCAGCCTCTCCTCATAGGGTTTGTGCTCCATTCCCTTCATCAGCCTTGTTGCCCTTTGGACACACTCCAGCACCTCAATATCCTTCCTGGACTGAAGGGCCCAGAACTGGACCCAGTACTCAAGGGGTGGCCTCACCAGTGCTGAGTACAGGGGCAGAATCACTTCCCTGGCCACACTGTTCCTGATCAAGGCCAGGATGCCCTTGGCCTTCTTGGCCACCTGGGCACACTGCTGCTCATGTTCAGCCACTGTCGACCAGCACCCTCAGGTCCCTTTCTTCCTGGCTGCTCTCCAACCACTCTGTGCCCAGCCTGTAGCACTGCATGGGGTTGTTGTGACCAAAGTGCAGGACCCGGCACTTGGTTTTGTTGAACCTCATACCATTGGATTCAGCCCATGCTCCATCCTGTCCAAGTCCTCTGCAGAGCCCTCCTACCCTCCAGCAGATTGACACTACCCCCCAGCTTGGTATCATCTGCAAATTTGCTGATGGTGGACTCAATCCCCTCATCCAGATGAAGTACTTTTGCCAAGTACTCTTATTTTCTAGAAGTTTACCAGTAAAAGTACCCCCTGGGAAAATGTGTACAGCTATCCTCCTATGTGCTCTCTCTTAAGGTGTTAAAAGAACCAAAGGATCTTCTAACGATCTGAAAGATCTTCTAATGATTGTTGGAGCCTTGCATATTTTAAAGTAAAACTCCTTTGGTGAGCTCATAGCTCAAGACTTGGGATCTTACACATGGATTTCCTGTTTAATACAAATGAAGTATTGCCTCATATGAATTTACATCAGAGTAAATAACTGAAAAAAATAACTTTGAATTGAGTTTTCTCAGCCTAGGCAAACAACATCCGCAAGTCCATGGGCCCTGATGGGATGCCTTCATGGGCACTGAGAGAGCTGGCAGACACCACTGTGAGGCCACTCATATTCAACTTTGAAAGGTTAGAGCAATCAGGAGAGTGCCTGAGGACTGAAAGAAAGCAAATGCCACCCCAGTTTTCATAAAGGTCAAGGAGTACACAAAGAACTACCAGTCATCTCAGTCCCCAGAAAGGTGGTAGAGTGCCTCAATTCTGGAGGCTGTGCCTTTCCACATGGATGACAAAAAGGTGATCGGGAGTAGTCAGTGTGGATTGGCTAAAGGTAAATCATGCTTGACTAACCTAATTGCCTTCTACATTGAAACAACTACATGGATGGATGAGGAGAGAGCAGTGGATATTGTCTACCCTGAATTTAGCAAGGTTTTCAACACTGTCTCACAACATCTACTTAGGCAACCATAGGAAGTGTGGACTGGATTAATGGACAGTGACATGTATTGAGAACTGCAGCTCTGTGGAGAAGGACTTGGAGGTCCTGGTATACAACAAGCTGTCCACAGGCTAACAGTGTTCCCTTGTAGCCAAGAAGGCCAATGGTATCCTGGGATGCATTAGGAAGAACATTACCAAGAGGGCACAGGAGCTGATCCTGACCCTCTTCTTAGCCCGATGAGGCCATGTCTGGAGTCCTGTGTCCAGTTCTGGGCTCCTCAGTACAAGTGAGACATGGAGCTCCTGCAGGCATCCAGTGAAGGGCAACAGATATGATTGTGGTGGTTGGAACCGCCACAAAAATCCAAAATCCAATTTCCAGGCTTCCCCCACCTCTTCCCACAATTTTATCTCAACACCGAAGGGAAACTTTGAGGCAAGAGGCTTTTATAGGGGAAAGGGGAAGTATATATACATTTATTTTACACAAATAAATACTATATAAGCTAAAAGCAACTATATATATAATATTATACACTTCTATCAGTCCTTTTAAGCTTCTCCTTCAATTCAGTCAGGGAAAAACCCTTCAGGGCTGATAGGTACCCAGTCTCTCTCTTGTAGGAGTGTTCGGAGAACCTGAACACTCCCCCCACCAACCTCCAGCTGTTTGCTGAAGTTCTTTCTTCCTCACGAAGTCCAAGGAGATAACTCTCCTTGTTTCCATGCCATCTCTGCTGTGTAATTCTCTCTCTCTCTCACACCTCCATTCTGTGCTGCTGTAGTTCAGCTTATCACAATATGCATCCTGGAATCTTCATTCCTCCTCCATGTTTTCAGCTGTCCCGCATTTAAATCACTGCAGGGACGTCCTCCGGGCCTGTCTCCGGTCCGTCTCCAATGCCTGGGGTTATTTCCCTGGCACCGAGCTGCATTTAGCCCGTCTACTTTGGCTCCAATGCTGAGCCTCCCTTCCACTTTAAAGTGAGAGGGAAAGGAGAAGCCCCCCTCCACAGCCTAACTGGAAAGCGGGGGGGAAGAGGGGGGGAAGAGGGCTTGGCTGCAAGGCCTGCCTCTTTCTCTCTCCTGCTTACCAGCTGTTTGTGAGTATTGTCTCTCACAAACACATACTCACTCCAATGCTGCCTCCAACCCTGGCTTAGGCAGAGTTGTGGGGCTGCAGGGCCCCCCTCCCCCCGCAGAGGTGGAAGAACGAGACCCTAAAACCCCGGTCTTCTCACACACACACACACACAGCAGACAGACAGACTGATTGCCAACAACTTCCACCAGTTGCGTATATATGATTTTTCAGCAGGAGCGAACAAGATGGGCGGTGATTGGCCCTCCAGGGGAAACTTCCCTGGCATCCAATCACCTCTAGGCCCCCTGGCTTCCAGGGGGGGCAATCTGAAACTATGACAATGATTAAGGTACTGGAGCACCTCTCTTATGAGTATAGGCTGTGAGAACTGAGCCTGTTTAGCCTCAGGAAGAGATAACAGAGAGTGGACCACAACAATGTCTATAGTATCTGAAGGGAGGGTGTTGAGAGGATGCAGTCAGGCTCTTCTTGGTAGTTCTGAGCAGTAGAACAAGAGGCAATGGAGAGAAAGTGATGCACAGGAAGTTACAGATGAATATACCTCACAAGAAGAGGAAGAATGTCTTTTTACTGTGTAAGTGACCACACACTGGAACAGGTTGCCCAGAGAGGTTATGGAGTCTCCCTCGCTGGAGATAATCAAGAACTGTCTGGATGCAATCCTATGCTGTGTACTCTAGGATGATCCTGCTTGAGCAGGGAGGTTGGATCAGGTGACCAACTGTGGTCCCTTCCAACCTTACCCATTCTGTGATTTTGTGATTCTTTGCTGAAATTGACACAATCGCAGACATCAAAATTCATCAAAAAGCAGAATGCAATAATGCATTTATGACATTGTTGTTGTTGAATCTCAAAGTGAATGGACTCAAAATTACATGAAATAATTATTTTCCCTACATAGACATTAACACAATAACTATCATGTCAGTTAATGTACAGAAGTTCTTTATTGTTAAGTAGTGAATAAAAACTGTAAAATATTTTTGTTTCATAATTATTAATTATATTGTTGGTTGCATTTTTTTTTTTTTGATTTGGAGTTTTTAGGTTTATCAAATAACAAAAGAACAGTAAGAAAGATACCAACTCGGGAATAAGCTCCCCATTTTAGAGAGGGGAAATGGAAAGAAAGCTTGAAGTAGAAAAACACTTTCTGCAGTATCTGTTGAGTGGACAAAGAATTGGAAGCATTAAAGACCCATGGGTCTCTAAATGTCAGAAAACTTTTGCAGGCATTTAAGTGTTTTGAAAATTTTATGCCTTTTATTAAATATTTTTTTAAAATCTTCAAAAAGAAAGAAACAAAAACCAACCACAACAGTAGCCTGAAAGATTCTTTGACTGAGTCAAACACGTATAGATCTGCTTGCGAGTAGATGTGATATATCTCAATAAGTTTTTGCTGTCTAAAATGGGGCATTTAACATGTCTCTACAAGCAATGTATGCAGAGAGATAGCTCCAAAAAGTAATTAGCCTCTGTGAAGCACAAGCCTCTGTAGCAGCATACCTTGCCCTGGAAGTGAGGTCAAGCAACTCAAAAATGCACCATTTTCAAGGCTACAGTAGTAGACTGAGAGAGGATATATCATACTGCTTTTTGTGATGAATTATGCTAAAACCAGTCTGACACATCAACCCCAAAATTAATATCCTGATGGTGAGGCAAAGATTTGGCTGATAAACTGACACAACTGGACTGGGATAATGTGGAGACATATGACTGGCAGTCAATCACTTTACACTAGAAAAGTCCAGTTCAGTTTCATCTGGTAGGTTCTTCTAACACACCTTTTCTTAGAGTATGTATGGAGATCTCCCTTGAGAGGGATGCCCTTCAAGATTACTCCTCAAGGCTGAATGAAAGAAATATGCCCAAGGTCATAGGTATGGGTACTTAATAATTGTTTCTTTCTTTTTTGATAGCTTTAATATAGTTGCTTTAATACAACTGCTTTGATATAGTGCACTATACTATATCATACTATACTAATAGTTTTAGCTTCTATACTGTGTAATAAATTATTCTGATTAAGACCTTTTTGTCTAATCATTTTTCATAATAAATAATTCACTTTTTGTAAATAGATATGATTTTCCATCTCTAACCCTGCAAGACAGTTTTATGAAAGTTCAATCACACCTCTATAATTCCTATAACTGTTGACAGTCTGGAGCTAAAATTCGATTCAGCTGCAATTGGATTCAGACCTCTTTGAGGAGTGCAAGGGGATCCTTTGTGCACCTCATGACTCAACATAAGGGCTTTTCTAATAAACTTTTTGTTTGAAACTTCCTCACTTCACAGAAGATGAAATCAAAGAAATAGACAGGAAGAAAAGTTTAAAACTATGAACTTTGAAATTATAGATCGAATAAAGAACAAATGAATGTCAAGATGACGGTTGTTGAAGACAACAACAGCAACAACTTGTTGTTGCCTCTAACAAGTGGTTGTTGAAGATGATAATGCTAAGTTCCTGGAAGAAAATGCAGACCTCAAATTTAAATACCAAATGTGCACTTTTAGAATTATTTTTTCTCTGCCAAGCATAGATATCTGGGGCTGAGTGCTTTATTTGAGTTAGTCAGCTGAATCAAGTCCCTAATGTTACCATCTATATACTAAGTTGAAAAAAATTTTATACCAACACTGACCTGTCATTCAGAAGGTAACATCCACAGGCTTTAGTTTTTTTAACTGCATGCCTGTTCATTACGTGCTGCTTTTAGGTTTGAATCACCTATCCAAAAAGAACACTTTGTACAGATGAAGCATCCCTATGACAGTGCTTTTATGCAACAAGTTGATAAGTGTGCTTATCACTGTACTGCTGGGAACACAATGTCTGTTCCTGAGTGCATTAGTGTACTTATGGCCTTTTTCAATTAAGTCTTGGAGTACACTCTAAGAGTATTGGAAGGGAACGCAAGAGAAAAGAAAGAAGGACATGAATGTCACTAAAATGTAGATGCATTATGGTGATGATGCTTCAGAGAAAAACAACTAGAGTGGATAAAGAAGGTGATTGCGAATGCTTTGTGACGAACTCCAGGATGCAGCAACGCTGATGATAAGTGCAAGCTTTAGACAGTACTGGACCAGTTCCAGTCCACCACAGGGAGAAAAAAACCCCTAAATATTTATAAAAACTATTTACAATCTATATGAAGAATGTACACATAGACTCCTGTTTGATTTTATGCTGCAGTTAGAATTTTGATGTTTTGGTGAGAGACAGTTAAAGGCAGTTTTAAATCAGTTTTAAAGAATATAGTAAGCCAGAGCTCTGTTATAAGTCAAAGGAGATTGAATTGTAGTTCAGCTATCAACTGTATAGTGTAAAGTAATTTCACATTTTACATATAGAAGTGTAAAATAAAATATAAAAAAAAGAAATATTTTTATTAACTTTATTAATTAGCTTTGTTAACTATCTAAAATCCTTACAGGAAAATATTTATTTCTATGAAGAAGTTTTGACACAATTCTTCTTGTTCTTTTTTTCTAAACTCTTTGAATGTCTGACTCCAAAACTTATAATTTAGCTCCTACTTGCACTTAATCTCATGTCTATTCCAGTTTACTGAAGCAATTTCATGGCTTCATATGCAAGTTGCCATAAAAATTAGGGCTGAGAATTAAATTTTAATTATAATTTTTTCAAACAGTATTTTAAATAGCAGCTGTTACATATTTTAAATTTTATTAAATTAAACAATATATCATAAGTGATAAAAATAAGATTAAGAAAACAATATTATTTTATTTTAGAATCATAGTTCCAGAGCAATGCATCCTAAAAGGAAGGAAATCAGACAAAAATGCCAGGTTGTCTCTGTGGATAGATAAGGAACTGCCAAGCAAACCCAGAGTGCAAAAAGAAGATGTAAAAATGGCAGGTGGCCTGGTAGAAGTACAGGGGAATTGTATAGGAAGACAGGGATAAAGTTAGGGAAACCAAGACTCAGCTAGAATTGAATTTGGCCAAGGATATTATGGCTAACAGGAAATGGCTTCTATAGATAAGTTGGAAACAAAAAAAAAGGGATAGGGATAATGTTGGCCCTCTCCAGAAGGAAACAGGAGACCTGTCTACCCTGGACAAAGAGAAGGCTAAGGTTCTCAACAATTCCTATACCTACGTCTTCAATGTCAAGTGCTCCAACCACACCATGCAAGTCAAGAAGGACAAATGCAGGGACTGGGAAAATTAAGGCTCCAAGCCCACTGCAGGAAAGGATCAGGTTCAAGACCTTTAAGGAGCCTGAATGTGCACAGTCCATGGGACCTGATGAGTTTCATCCACAGGACCTGAGGGAGCTGGCAGACAAAGTTGCTAAGCCACTATCCATCATTTTTTAAAAATTATGGCAGTCAGGTGAAGTCCCTGATGACTGGAAAAAGAGAAATATAACCCCCAATTTAAAAATGGGAAAACAGAAGACCTTGGGAACTACAGCCCTCACAGACTACAGTCTCACCTCTGTGCCAGTCAAGATCATGGAGCAGATTCTCCTGGAAAGTACACTACGGCTCATGGAAAACAAGGATGTGATTGGTAACAGCCAATATGGCTTTACAAAGGGGAAATCATGCCTGATGGAGTTACATGGGATACAGCATTGGTGGGGGCAGAGCAACTAACTTTGTCTACCTGGACTTATGCAAAGCATTTGACCCTGTCCCATATGACATCCTTGTCTCCAAATCAGAGATACATGGATTAGATGGATGGATTACTTGGTGAATGAAGAACTGGCTGCCTGGCTGCACACAAAGAGTTGTGGTAAACAGCTTTTCCCCCGTGGAGACCAGTGACAAGTGATGTCCTCCAGCAGTCAGTATTAGGGCCGGTACTGTTCAACATCTTTGTCCATGGCATAGACAGTGGGATCAAGTGCATCTTCAGCATGTTCACTGACAACATCAAATTGTGTGGTGCAGTCAACATGCTGGAGGGAAGGGATGCCATCCAGAGGGATCTGGACAGGCTTGAAATGTGGGCCTGTGTGAACCTCATGAAGTTTAACAAGACTGAATGCAAGGTCCTGTTACCTGGGTCATGGCAACCCCAGACACACCTAGAGGTTGGGCGGGGAAGTGATAGAGAGTAGCCCTGCATAGAAACACTTTGGGGTGATGGTTGAAGAAAACTTAGCGTGAGCTGGCGATGTGTGCTCAGAGCCCAGAAAGCCAACCAAATCCTGGGCTGCATCAAATGGAGTGTGGCCAGCAGGTCGAAGGAGGTTGTCCTCCCCCTCTACTCTTCTCTTCTGAGACCCCAACTAGGCTGGTGTCCCCAACATAGAAGGACATGGAACTGTTGGACCAAGTCCAGAGGAGGACTCAAAAGTTGGTAAGAGGACTGGAGCACCTCTCCTACAGGTTGAGAGAGTTGGGGCTGTTCAGTCTGGAGAAGAGCAGATTGTGTGGAGATCTCATAATAGCCTCCCAGTGTCTGAAAGGAGCCTACAGGGAAGCTGAAGAGAGACTCTTTGTCAGGAATTGTAGTGATAGGGTTATTACAAGGAGTAATGAGTACTGGTTGAAAGAGGGGAAGTTTAAGTTAAATATTAGGAAGAAGTGTTTCACTGTGAGGATTGTTAGACATTGGAACAAGTTGCCCAGGAGGCTGTGAATGCTCCATCCCTGGCAGTGTTTAAGGCCAGGTTGGATAAGGCCTTGAGCAACCTGGTCTAGTGGGAGGTGTCCCTGCCTATGGCTGGTGAGGTTGGGATTAGATGATATTTAAGGTTCATTCCAACTCCCTAACACTCTATGATTCTATGATCTAGATCCTATTAAAAGAACTGTAAAATGCATAATATTTAGTTCCTAATGCCTTAGAGAACAGATAACTAATTGTTTGGGGTATTTTTCAGTAGTTATAATACTTTTCTTCTTTATTTTTTTTCAAATTGAAAAGAAAATCAGATTTTCTCTCTTATCAGCTTCCAAACTGATTTCTGGTTTGAAAGGGACTGATGTATTTTAGTGCACTTTTACACACACACACATAAAGGAAACTTTGGTTTAAGCAAACCAAAATTGAGTCTTAAATACAAAAGTTGAAAGAAGAGTACTTGTATCATCCTCAGATGATAAAAATGAACAAATAAAAGGCCCTTTATTCCCAAGAAATTCTCACTGTTTCTATAATGTTAAACTTTTCTCCTTGTTTGACTTTCAAAAGGCCATGATACATCACAGTAGCATTATAAATCTCTGATAGTTTTACTTTACTATTCCTCTGGTACATGGAAACAAAGAAACAAAAGATTAAAACATAGTGTAATCAAATTAAAGACCAGTGTAATAAAAGAACAAATAATAATTATTTAGAAAAATTACATTATCCAGAAACTTAATTTAAAAATTATTTTCTCTCAAAAGGAAAGAGTCTTTGCTATAGAAGTACTCTTTAGAAAAACTTCTGTATACCACAGCTGTTATTTAACATATCTAATCTTTTGACCTGCAAAAAACTCAAATAGAAATATTTAATCTTTTTTGTAAAATACTGAATTCTTCTTGAGTAAAATATTACAATATAAATTTCTTATTGAAATTGTATTTGAATGTCCTGTAAAGACTCTCTATAACCACTGCAATAAAGGGAAAAAAAATAACACAACACCTAAACATTCATCAGAAAAACAAAATGTAAGCTAAAACTTTCAGAATGTAGACATGTGGGTTGTCAAATATCTACAAGAGAAGACAATGAGGTTGAATTACAAACCACCTGCATATATTGGGGAGGGGGGAAGCAGACCTGTGATAAATTTAAACCCCCTATTTTAAAATACTCTAACACTTCTCATGAATATCAATTAAAAGCTTAAAATTACTTTATTAATACCCACAACCTCAAAAAATGTCATTACTGATACTTATTATATTATCATTTGATAAGTCTGGAACTTTTCTGTTAGTTTTTTTATTCTGGTAATAAGTATTCCTTATACTTAGAACAGTAGAAATGTCTCTAAAATTATTTCAAAATTAAACAAAGAAATTGGATAAATTTTCATCCAAAAATCTTTCTAATGACATCATAAGTATCGTAAGTAATAGGCTTGACTTTCATATGAGATATATGGGACCAGTGGGGGCAAGTGCCCTAGACATTCCTGCTAAAATAATTCTTGCATGTGAAATTAATGCTTTCTAATAGATATGTCCTGAGTCATGTCCAATTATGTGAGAAAAGAACTAATAGACTCCTGAGTAACAACAGATGATACAGTATTGCATTACAAATCAGAACTAAGCATCTCTCTGACGATCATTTTCTGCAATGATTTTCACTAACAGAAACTAAATGGTTTTGCCATTTCATCACGGCTGAAATGTAAAGGCATAGGAAATTCCATCTGCCTGAATATTCGTCATACAAAGGTACAAACTACTTGTTAAAACAAGAAGCAGCCGCACATTATTTTTTCCAGGTTTACCTAAGCAGATTTTCTGAGAAAAGTGCTCTTACTAACCTGACCTTACTAATCCAGAGCAGATTCACAGAAACAGAAATGGATGTTAGGAGTTTATTATGTTTTGAATTTTCTTAGAACAAAATGTACCTACCTGACTGCCTTTGAAATTTCTAGTTTGCAAGTCACGAAGGCAAAACCTGTGCATTCCCAATGTGTGCATCTCTTGTTTGCCGACCTCTTGGAAACCTGAAGAGGTCTAACTGAAAGACAGAGCATAGGTAGGAGTTCTGGGAACAAAACTGTACTGGTTGTGCAAGGAGTAAGCAGAAGTATGTCAGTATCAAAACAATGCTGTTTACCCTGTAACAGTCTTTCCTCAGACAATAGCCCAAAATTAGTAAATATCCAAGGTGTTCTCCATGTTCTTCTCAAATTAGTGGGTAAGGAATGTTTGATTTCCTGAGAGTCATCTTTCATTTATTATTAATACTCCTTTTACTAATCTTCAAAAATCTGGACCCCATCTAAGACCATTATGAAAAGCCAAAGAAACAGCTCTAAATATCCTAATCCTCGTCATCGTTACTCCTGCTCACATTAAAACATATTTTTTCTGTGCTATACCTTTTCTGCTTCACGTGAATAAATTAAAAACCACTTGTTTTTAGGGTTGAAATGGAGATAAATTATTAAACTCTTAGTCAGTTATGATATGAAAAAAATATTGAAACCCCAGGTTGCTAGTAAGTGAGAAAGCATAGTCTTCTTGTTTCATTCAGCACAGCCAAATCTATTGCCTCCCATCGAATCCAAGTTATAGTTAAAAGAATAATTTCACAGGCTACATTTCTCATTAATGTCATGTAAGTCTTTACATGTGCACTAGTATTTCTTTATCTACTCTCATAATGGCATCTATAGACACAGAAGTAAAACTGAAAATAATTATCAGACAGGTTATCTTGTCCAAATGCTGCATGCATTATATTTTCTTTGTTACAAAAACAGTCCTAAAGTGAGTGGAAATTTTCATCTCACTTTGTGTGCCTGAGCAGTGATGGTCCTGATGATGCAGACTCTGGCTATATCTGGGGACATCACAGTGTCCCTAGTATCGGGCTCAGGTTTAAGAAGCAGAGCAGTCAGTTGCATCCCCACCACATTTGGGACAGAGCTCAGGCTTGCCTGTGGCAGCTCCCTCTCTGCTAGTGGCAGAGTGTGACAGTGGGGCCATGAACTGAGACTGGGGTATGACCTAGTCCCTGAGTGTCTAGGTGATGGGACAGTCTTTGAGTTCTCTGTGACGTTAATGAAAATGAGGTTACTGATCACTAAGAAAAGACTCTATGCTTGTGCTTGTGGATATTTTTTTGACATGTTCAAGGTCAACACCAGAGGTGCATTCTCCTGGCCCTCACCTGTGCAAAGACTGCAAACTGAGTGCATGGGAGCCCTTTGCTCCCTTATCTCCTCTGTCCTGCTCTCATGACTTCAGCACCTCAGCTCTTTGCCTTCTCCTTACTTACCAAGTTCCTAATATTGGTTCCATTTCATTTCCACCAGCCATTTTGTTCCTCTGTTCTTGCATTTCACTGTCCTTTTTGCAAAAGCCATATCTGCAGCTTTGGTATTATGAATCATCTTTAATTCATTAAAACACACTAAACGTAAACCAATGATTTAAAATCAGCTCGAGGCACTTGGTAGTAAAACCCATCCCACTCCATTGGCATGTGAGGACATTAATGGCATGCTCTACAAGGCAACAAGTTCTCCATCAGACAAACAGCGTTCTTGGTGAAACTGCTTTCTTGGGTGCCTCAAGAGATAGCATACCTCAGTTCTAAATTAGGAGCCTCCTACTGTGACAGTTGCATTTTTTACTGACTTTTAGTATCTCTCTGCCCTTTTACGCATCTTTACCTCTTCTAGATACACAGCTTCATCAAATGCTGTATTCTTTGGTACTTTCATACTAGTATAATAATACATAACCATTAGACCACATCCACAGAGTCATATGTAGGATATGCATTTCATTCCCAATTTTTCTTCTGTTCACATGATCCTATTTTACAAAAAACATTGACAGGCCACAGACAAATTTTAAAAAGAAATACACTGAAATTTGTGTCCTCAAAAAGACTGAAATTGCATAGGCTTCATTGCTAGTCCAATATCTTTGGACAGACATAACTTCTGGTCTTGTAAAATATTGGTATTCAGTCAATGTAACAACATTATTAAGATGATTTTAATACGAGCGAAGTTCTATCCCAGGTATTGTCTTTTGCCAATTACAAAGTTCATTACTTTTTCAGTTAGATCCTTGTTTATTGGACAGTTGTCATGTACATCTGAATAGTCCTGACTTCACTTATTATGTTCTAAATATAAACATAATAAGAGTGTGTGTTTGCTTGTCTATTTTTTCTCATCCTGTGATAAGATCTATGATATTAATCTGCTGGTTCAGGAGAAAAAAATTTTAGTCTCTAGAAAATACTTACACTTCTAGAACTTAAGTATACCACAGTGAAGCCTAAGCTGAATATTTTTCTTTTCTATCAACATGGCTTCTAAGAAATCCAGGCTTAATAACTAATGGAGAAGGATGTGAATGATAGGTGAAAATAAGTGATGAGGCACTTGCTTTTATCTTAATAGGGGTTTTTATTCCAAAAATCAGAAAGTGAAGTGTTGCTAGTTTCAGTCTTTTAACATCAGAAGACTTACATATACCTCAGCACAGGTAATATTTTTAAAAGTATGATGACAAGATTATAGTGACTAAATGTATTAAATTTTTCTTCCTGTATAATGCTAAAAATTACTGTAATGCCTACTTTACATTGTGTAATCATTGCAATTGCGTGAATTAGTAATGAGGAATATGTTGGAAATAAAGCTTATATTAGAAGGTCAAAATTTAATTATAGTTCCATGAAAACAGACTTCTGCAGTTTCCCTCAATTACTGTTAAAATGGACTCACCATTTTTATTTCATCATTTCTTTACATCCTAAGGCATGACACATAATATTCCTAAATTTATCAAAGATTCAATCTGCACATAATCTTTAAAGGAGCAGTTGCTAACAGTAACACTGCAGTTTATTTTCATGGCAAATTCTGCCAGGCAATTTCTGTGGATTAGCATAATCTTATTGCCTTCTACTTTATAATATCTTTCAAAAGCTGAAACACACAACAGATCATAAATCTATAAATTCACGATTTCCATTGAAAGTATTTCTCTTTTAAATGGGGATAAGTTAAAATCACATCCAGAACAGTTCAGGGTTAAATCACAGAATGAGTCAGGTTGTAAGGAACCACAGTGGGTCATCTGAGCCAAACTCACTGTTCAAGCAGGGTCCTCTAGAGCACATTGCACAGGGTTGTGTCCAGACAGTTCCTGAGTATCTCTAGTAATGAAGATCCCACAACCTCTCTGGGCAATCTGTTTCAGTTCGTGATCACCTGCACAAAAAAATTCTTCCTCATATTCAGCTGGGACTTCCTGTGCACCAGTTTCTGCCCATTGCCTCTTGTCCTGTTGCTCAGCACCACTGAAAAGAGGTTGACTCCGTCCTCTTAACACCCTCCCTTCGCACATTAAATATGTAGATAGAGTATCCTCTCAGCCTTCTCTTCTCAAGTCTGAACAAGCCCAACTCCCTCTGCCTTCCATAGAATCATAGAATCATCTAGATTAAAAAGAACTGGATGCCAACTGTATGTGCAATTGGATGCCTCCAGGAACTCCATGTCTCTCTTGTACTGGGGATACCAGAACTGGACACAGCACAGCCAAATGTGGCTTCGCTGGGGCTAAGTAGAGAGTCAGGAGCACCTCCTTTGACCTGCTGGCAGTGCTCTTCCTAATGCACCTCGTAGTCTCTCTTGGCCACAAGGGCACACTGCTGGCCTATGGACAACTTGTTGTCTAGCAGGAGCTCCTATAGGAGGTCCTATTCTGCAGAACTGTTTCCTGGCAGGTCAGCCCCCAGCCTGTGCATGGGTTATTGCTCCCCAGGTGCAGGACCCTCTATTTGCCCTTCTTTGCTGACCATCTCTGTCAAGGTCCTTCTGGAGGGCTGCACAGCACTCTGGGGTGTTGGCTAATCCTCCCAACATGGTGTTGTCAGCACCTTTGCTGTAAAGGCACTGTCCCCCCAACAAATAAGTCAAACAGGACTGGACCCAGTGCTAGTCTCTGGGTAACACCACTAGCTACAGACCTTCAAGTAGACTTGGTGACACTGATCACAACCCTCTGAACTCTACCATTCAGCAAATTCTCAGTTCAGCTCTCTGTCCTCTAATCCAGCCTGTTCTTCCTGTTTTTGCTTATGAAGATGTTATGGGTGACAGTGTTAAAAGCTTTACTGAAGTCTAGGTAGACAAAAACTCCTGCTCTCCTCTCATCTATCCAGCCAGTTGTCCCATTACAGAAGGCAATCAGGCTGATCAAGTGTGATTTCCCTCTGGTGAGTCCATGCTGACTACTCCTCATACATGTGCTTATAGATGGCCTCTAGGATGAGCCTCACCATCATCGTCTTTCCAGAGATTGAGGTGAGGCTGACTGGCCAGTAGTTCCCTGGATTCTCCTTCTTGCCCTTTTTGAAGACTGAGTTGACATTTGCTTCCTTCTGTGATACAAATGTATGTCATTAGTAGCTCTTTAATTTGGTTAGTGCATTTCAGAGCACTGTCCAGAGCTATTTACCCATCTTCTGTGTGTAAATGGGTCCAGACTGAATAATGACCCTCTGGACTTTGAACTTCAAGAAAGAATTGATTTTGGATCCTACGGCATTCTCATAAAATTTGTTCTTTCCAAGATTTAAAAAAAGAGCTAAACTAATGTGAAGTAGCTAAAGAAGAGTCCAGACCCCTATTTTATTAAACATGTCCTCTTCTCTTCTATGGTGTAATTTTTTCTAGCTCAGGACCATCAAACTATCTGTGGTTCCAAATAACCTGTATTTTGTAGTGTGTCTTTTGGAAAAGTTCAACCATTTAGAAGTAGTAAACACTACTTTGCAAGAAAATATGTACAGGTTCCAGGAATAGAATCCATGTAACTGTTATCATACTTTCTATCGGTGGGGCTAATAGGTGAAAGTTCTGTATACCACAAACCTAGACAACTTTTCTGACCTCGATAGGAACACCTAAATATGCAGACCTATATATTTCTTCCAGCTTGCAATAAAATATGATATTTTTTCTGACTGTGACTGTCATATTTCATGGTGCACAAACTAGTAGACAAAGAAGAAAATTTCATATTTTATACTATATATTGCTCTGAATTTGCTTAAGGTGAATATTGCATTCTTAAAAGAGAAAAAAAACATTCCATGTTTTTAAAAGCTAACAACTTGCAGCTTTGGAGATATTTCAGCAGGTACAAAGGCTTAAAAAAAATATGAAATTTGAAGTTTTTATTTTTGGGAAAGGAAATGCAACAGAAGTTACCATTAAGTACAGGTGCCTTGCAGATTTAAAGTAATAGCTGGGTTTTACAGACATTATCTGTTTCTTACATTTTTATCAGGAGAAAAACTGCAGGATTATGCAACCACGTCAAAGAGAAAAATTGATCCTCAGTCAATGTAGTGGGGGGAAACAGTTTTCCCCCTGCAGTTATAAAATGGTAAAACCCCAGGGGGTGGTGACCCTTGAAGTTTTGAGGTTTTACCCAATGAGCGCTTCTGCAAAATATAAACATATCACAAGCAGAACGGAAGGGAAGGTAGTTGTTGTGGTTGTTGAAGAGGTAACCATGTTGTGAAAGCCACGAGCAGAAGGGGCAGGAGCCCCATGGGGGGCTCTGCCCCACCCTAGCCCTAGCTGGGGGCTGCAGAGACTTGGAACAGTGTAAGACTGGACTAAGTGTCTGTAGCTGAGCCAGGGGATCTTTCTCCACTGTGAACCGCAGCAAGAGATACTGAAAAGCGGCGGCAGAACTGCACTGACCGAAGAAACGGTGGCAGAGAGCCAGGAGAGATAAGACCAAGCAGCAACAATAGGCAGGCAGCAACACAGAGAGAACTCCTGGAAGGAGAGAGAGAAAGAGAATGAGAGCCAGCAGCAGAGAGAGAACTGAGTTCTACAGAGAAAGCTTGGGTAAGAACTGAAACTAAAACCCCAAACTCCTTGGAGACCTCTGAGAAAGGAGGATGGTGATGGACTCTTACTTGAAAGAGTCTTAAAGTGCTACAGCACTGCAGAAAGGAGCTAAAAAGCTCTGAGAAAGAATGTGGAGGGGGTGACCTTGGCCCCCTGCTGCTTGAGGCAGAGCACAGGATCTCTGCAAAGGGGAATTTGAATCCCCTGAAGATAGGGACTGTCACGAAGACCCCTGAGCTTCATGATATGAGGTAGTGAAGTGACCCTTGTCCTGGTGAACACAGCCTACGGAAGAAGAGCCTCGCTTGAAACCGAGTAGCCAAGGGGCTTGGATACCCCCTCGTGAGTACTGGCAGAGATCCAGCCACAGCTGCTGCATGAGAAGAAGAGCGAAACAGATAGACCTGCTGCCCTAGAGACATTGCTGCTCTGAAGAAGGGATCTTTCCTTCTTCCCTCCTCAACTTTTATTTGGAGGGGAGAAGAGATTTGATCCATTGTAAATACTTATGTCATGGTAGAGATAATTAAGATTGTATATAATGTATTGTAGTATTTATTTTGTACAGTCATTGTAATATATTCCCTTTCTCCCATTCAAGTCTTGTGTGGTGTCTGGAAACCATCTCACACTGGGTTGAGATGTGGGAGGGGGCTTGGACTAGGGAGTTGGATTTTTAGAACTCTCAAACCATGACAGTCAGTAACACATTTGTAAGAATTTTCAGCTGCCCTCACATCTAAGGATGTTGCTGATGGCACACAATATCCATTTATTAATGAACAACATGCTTGTATTTTTCCGTTGTGTAATTCTGAAATGCACATCAGAAGCACATGTAGACAATTAGACCTATAGAAAAATGTCCCCCCAAAAAATACTATATATTTTTTATTTTTCTCCTTTTTTTAAAAAAAGTTAACTGAAATAGCTATTCATTACCATCATAATAACTTGCTTATTAAAACATATGCAGATTTTGTTGGATGCACTGTTTTTGTATTATTATATGACCTTTCAGTAAAAAAAAATGAAACTTAAAATAGCATGACACTACAGAGTTAAGCTTTAAAAAACAAAAACACAATTTCCTGAAACCTCCTATTTTCTAACTAAATAATTTTATATAAATATTTCTCAATTAATATGCTATCAAGCAAAAAGTAAAATTATATAATTATATAGAACGTAAGAAAAGTTTATCCAGAGAGAAACAAATCATTAAAACCAAATAATTGTAGAAATATGAATAACTTATACATATATACACAATTCTTTATATGAACAGTTTATCTTAGTCTGATATTTGAAGAAATTGAGTATTTTAAGGACAGTCTGTATTCTCTTTGAAAACTATGATTATCAATTTTTTGAGAGTGAAAATGCATCACCCCTGATTCTGTTCTGCTTCAGCAAACGTATTCAATTGAAGTGTCACCTCAGTTCTGAGGTCATCCTTCACCTCCACTACCTGCGTGTACCACCAACTGTTGCGGAGACTCATGATTTGAGGCAAATAATTAACCAACAAAATTTATTTTACAAAACCAGTTAAATCTCCATCAATGTTAGCTGATTACACATCTGGGATATCAAATGGAGTTGTTACTACACAGCTGACTAAAGAATTAAGTTTTAGAAGAGTAACCTGGAATGCTAAATCACTCCCTCAAGAAGGCAAGGGCTCTCAGCCTTGAGGAGTTCCCTTGGGTAGCCTCCCGACCCAAGGGGAGAATTCCCAACTGCAAGCTCACTGCTGAGAGGAGGACTGACCCAAGAGACTCTCTGGTGGGACCTAGTCATGTCATTGCCTGGGGGGAGGGTCTGACCTCCTGCCCTTCTGCAGTCACCATGTGGATATGGTAGGTCAGTCTGCACAGGGACTGGTGCAGAGGACAGCATTAGGTAACTCTGGTCAGTCATGGTTCACCAGCTGGAGAGCCTGGACCCCAGCTAGAGCAGTGTGACAGCTCCACTTGACCCTTTTAACCAAACTAGCAATATTTTCCTTACGCATCTTCAGCCTCTGTGTAAATCATTCTAAGTCAACTCTGACTTGAGTTTCATGGTGTATTTCATCCATGTAGTAAATAATAGAGTGAACTTTGCCATCAAACATTTGTAAGCTTCATTTTTATAAATTCATATTGAAACCATTTTTGCTAATACCTTTGATGGTAATTCTTTGAGTCACCTTAAACTGTTCATTCGATACCTGTACATGTGCCACAGCAACATGCTGTTTTACAAAAATAATTCTAGGCCACCAAACTGTATTAAACCTTCCTTCAAAGCAAGAATGAAAATATACACTAATATATTTTCTTGTTTTGGCTGCTCATTTTTTATGCTCTATATTTAAAACAATGTTGACTTTCAAAAATCTAAATGCTTAATAAGTCAACCTACAGGCATAGGCCATGTGCAAAAACAGGCATGCCAAAAGAGCTACAAAGGTTCATGATCCTTTGCAGCAACAGCGCTATGCACAGCATATATGAATTGAAGACAGTGAGCCAAGAGACACCGGAGGCAGGAAAATTACCAAAATTACAGCATCTGAACAGTTCCTCAGTTTGAACAGTCAGGTAGAACCCCATACACCTGAAGAGATGTTTTAGCTTCTTGAAGTTCAACTTGGGGTGATTTTAAAATTGGACACAGAAGAAATCTGTGCTTTTAATTTACCTTTATGGCAGAAATGAAAGTCTAAGAAAAAAACAAAACAAGTAAAACCTACTTTTCAAACCATAAGAAAGATATCAATGCATTTGCATTGATGCACTTGCACTTGATGCACTATTAAACCATGGCCTGTTCATGTATCACTTTGTGTGCATGCAGCTGCAGTAATAACCGCTTCCAGAAAACTGTGGCTCACTCTAATATCGTTTCTCTTGTACTTCACTGGGAATGAATGGATAACATGCTTTTCACATTCTAACCACTTGAGTTGAAACTGGGCACACTCACCCAATGTCTGTGTTTACATATTCTACTAAACAGCCAAACCTTTTCTTTTTAAAAGGAAACAAAAATAACATGAACCCACCTGATCCATCATCTGAAGGAAACATCTGCCAAGGATGACATTGCTTAAACCAGAGGTAAAAGGTGCTATTCAGGCTATTCAGTTTGAGGACAGCCATTGCAAATTCAGTGGTTCCCTTAGACCTGAAATGCAACCATCAGAACTTATCTCCAGAGTCATTTAGTTTACTACTGACAACAAAAAGACCCTCCTCAGTAGAGCCACTCTAACTGCTTAGCAAATATATGTTCTTTATAAGAAGAGTCTGGTCTCTTCTAGTTTGAATCCCTCATCAGCTTTCATTTATGTAGATGTTCATAGATACAGAAGAGTCTACCAGGAAAAAAACACTACTGAATCAATGGGAACAAACTCTGATCAGATTGCAGAAAGATCAGTCAATCACAGCTGAAATCCTCCGACTCCTTTCTTTTATATCCAAACCATGGCTGAAAACTAAATAGCTTCCACTGAATGATTTCATCCAAAAGATGTCTATAACAGTGTGACTGGGACAGTGGTCAGTCTCATGAGTTAGTTCAATAAGTGGTCTCCTCAAGTCCTCATGCCCGTTTAATATAGGGCAAATATAGAGATATAAGATAGTGAATCTCCTTCCAAAGCAAATGAAGACAGCCATTTTTTATGAGAATCTGTAGTTAATTTGCACATACCATTTCATTTGTACTCTGGCTTACCACCAACATTTGCACCCTGAATAAATCCATTTTTAAATTTAAATGTTCCTAATTTAAAATATAAAATTTTTTTGTCATAACCCAGTATCATGGCTTTCCCACTTCATACTGGAGGCAAGTGTCATTTAGAGAAGAGAAGAGGTTGCCAAAAGACAGGCAACCTCCTCCTGACAAGTCTTGTCTAATTGTAAGCAATAATAAATACTTGAACAGCAATCGAACAATTAAATAATTGAGTGGTGAGTTCAGTTGACACAACTTTTCATGCTGGTAGTAGTTCCCCACTGCAGCAGTAGGCATGGCTGGTTGAAGCCTAGACTCCTAGCCCCTTATTTACCAATTTATCCATGCTTTTCATTAGATGGGTTACAAATCACTTCAGAGTAGGGTGACCAAGGTAGCTAAAGGCTGGAACATCTGACTCAGTAGGAGGTTAAGGAGGACTGTCCTGCTGCCTCCAGCTCTCTGACAGGATGCCATAGAGGAAACTGAGCTAGATCCTTCCCAGAATTGCACAGCAAGAAGATAAGATGTAAGAGAAACACAGGAAATGCTGGCTAGATTTAAAAAAAATAAAAATTCACAGTGAGATGGTCAGAGACCAGGCTGTCATGGATGCTGTGCGACCTCCATCCTTGGAGCTATTCTGAACTCAGCCAGACAGGATCTGTCTACTTCAGCAGGCCCACATGTGAGTAAAATTTTGGTCTTGACCTTCGGAGGTGCTTTTAAACTGAAGTTATTCTACAGTTCTCTGGTTGAAATTGAAATTCCACTGGACACAAATAAATCCAGTATTGTTAGGTGCAACTATTGAAAATTCCCAAGATAGATGTCTCAAAAAATCTGAGGCATTTAAACAAGAAAACAAACAAAAAAAGCACAAACCCCCTCAATCAAACAAACCAAAACTGTAAGTCTTTACTGCAAGCTTTGGTCTTCTATTTTCATAAACTTTAGTAAGTTAACTTCATGTTTCTCTGCTCAGTTCATGCAGTTAAAATACTTTCATATTCTCTGATGACAACATGATTTTATAGATAGGAAGCTGTCAGAAAAAAAGAATTTAGTCAAGAAAGTTCATTGCAAAACCTGGTCAGAATAAAATCAGTCTAATTGACAGCACTGAGTGAGAAGACAAGCCTACTGAGAGTGCCTCAGTGTTTCTCTGACAGCTCCCCTGATTGACTAGGTGAAAGCTACATTTCCACATCTACTGGAGTATCAAATCAAATCCTACCATGGCCCTTCTGGGAATGGTGTCAGGTCATGGTAAGCTGAATCTCATGCCTAGGCAATATACGAAGGGCTTTGCCCTCGCCACAGCTCTTGAGAAGCCTGATGGCAGTTGGAAATTCCAGATAGAAGTTCTGAACAGTTTCAGGAAAGATGAACAGAGCTGCATCATTGTATGTGAATAATTCTTGTCACTGTCTGTGAGCAATGTTAAAGGCAATAACAACCAGGGTTTACAAAAGCGGTATGAACTTCTCTATCTGCAAGGACAAGTTTTCCCTTCCATAGAACAGACCATTCTCTGTATCTCATTGTCCCTGTGGCAAAAAAATCTGGCATCATCTGACTGTGATTTGACAATGAAGGTGTAGCTATGAGCACCAAATATTATTTGGAGGTTTCTTTATACTAGGCCACTGAATGCATAGACTGGGTGATAATTCAGGAGAGCTCAAATCTTTGTCCACCTTCTATGTTAAGCAAGCAGTGCTGTGCCAGGTTCTCAATGGATACTGTTTGTGGAAATTAAACTTCTCCCAGATTTTCTGGTCAGGAAATGAGAAATGACAGAAAAGATAATTTTCAAAGCAAGCATTTCAGACTGATAAGAATATAGAGGTTATTTTCTGAAAATGGACCTATATTGTTCACTTCTACTGAAAAAATATATTTTACAGCATTTTATAAACAAGAAGATGTTTCAGAAAAACAGAAAGGGTATTCAGAAATATAGAATGCATTTCAGAATTTTTGAGTTACTTTTCCAGGTAACAATATTTAACAATACTGAAAAAACAATACCTTGATCAATTCCTTATTTGTTTCTCAGTCCATGGAACTCACTTTCATACAATAAAGTTTCTATAAATACAGAAATAAATTTCAGAAAATCTTAATTCTCTTACAAAAATAGATTCCACCTTATAATGATACTACTTAAAATGAGAGAAAAAAGGGAGATTACTCAAACCAAAAATATATTATAGATTTAAAATTAAGTCTGTATGTGTGTATACACTTGATGTCAAGTGGAGATAATCTTCTTAAAGAGTCTGAGACCAAAGTAATTTGTCCAGTTTTTAGTGGAATAAGCAAACAGAGAAGAGAAAATAGCCAAGGTCTTCCTAGCTGTTCCCAACATGAAGACACATCAAAGTTAAACTTCAAAGCTCCTAGTACCCTGTTGTTGTTGTTGCAATCTCTGTTTGGAGAGCTGCCTTTTATGCTGGTTTTTGGTTGGTTGTTTCAGTTGTTTGGGATTTTATTGTTGTTATTTGTTTTTTGGCTTTTTTGTGGCTTTAGGTTTCGGTTTTATTTTATATTAATTTTTTTTTACTGATGAATTTAGATATCTTCAATATTTATCTTCACAAAGTGACTTCCAAGTAAAAGATTCTCCCATATAACTCCAGGGAAATAGTGGGTTCGCTGAATATTGCTCAGTTTCTATATGTCATTGAAAGTTTTCTGGAGACATCTTGTTACATGTTTGTTTTCTGCACAGCCTGGAAGGTGAAACAGTACCAAAACCATGACTGTAGTGAATATATTCTCTGAGATAGTAAGGTAAAATTAATAGTCGATCCTTGAAGCTCCTGGGGAGGCATTAGCAGCCAAAATGTAACTTTGAATGCTCTACAGTCACCTGTGGCTGTCAGCATAGTTGAACAACCTTTAGCAGAAGGTCTACTACAAGATATCTGCAGCAGGAACAAAAAAGGAAAAAAAAAAAAGAACCTGACATGGTGCCCTTGAAACAGATCAATAGTAGACAGAGTAGAGGAGTAGCCAGCTTTCAGGTCATATTTTTTTGTAACAGTGACAATATTTGATTGTTGATTTTGATATATTTATACTGCTCAGAAAATATTCTTGCTGTAGGCCAATTCCTATGTAAATAGCAAATAAATTATAGATCCCTATTTAATGTCATTTTTTGCAGTAATCATGGAATCATAATGTAATTTGTGTTGGAAGGAACCTTAAAGATCACCTTGTTACAATCCCTGCCCCTGATTCCACCATGGGCAGAGACACCTTCAATTAGAGACATTGCTCAAAGCCCCATCCAACCTGGTATTGAACAATTTCAGGGATGAGGAATACACAACTCTGTGTCAGTGCCTCCCACCCTCACATTAATCTCCTTCAGGATGGTCTACACAGACACAGAACAAAGAATACATCTCTGAATAAATGCATTTGGATTTTTATCTTATTTAATTTTAGCATATATGCAAATAGAATTACCTTCACTGCCTCAATATAGGGAAAAACAGCCAAGTGTCTAAGACTCAACACTTTTTTTTGTAGACACAAGGAGGTGCAATTGATCTTTTTTCTTTTTCACTTTTTTTTTTTAATTTGAACTTCAACACTTTAATGAAAAATTAATGTCCCATGACCTTTGATGTTTTTCTTTGGCATTTGCTTTTTGGCTTAGATGAAAACAGAACATAGTCAATATACATTTTCTTTTGCTCCTACCTAAAATAAGTGACCTGTTCTTCAAGTAGCACAGCTATATTATTTTCTCATTGGTGTTTCTGTTTCCTTGCTAACAACATCCCATGTCCTGCTTGTGAAGATGTAGGAAGAAAAATGGGTCATGAGAAAATCTCCAAACTGCCATGATAGTGAGACCTCTTTTGTTTGTAAAAGATGTGAAAGTTCCATTGTATGGGATTAGTAGATTGCATTAAGGATGAAGTTCATGAGAGATTTCTGCACTATAAGGAGAGAGTATGAGTTCAGTGTGAAGAACATTTCAGGCTGCCAGTTCTGTTGAAGTTATTGATAAAAATCTGCAATTCATATTTTAGATCAATTGTCAGCCATCTTTCTCTCTGACAAAAGAGAAAAAAGAAGATTTCAAAAAAAAAAGGCTTTTCATTTGACATTGGTAGTGTTTGTCATCTACATTATTCCAGTGCAATCAACTACTAGTGTGATTTAGCACATTTGAGCAGTGCTTGTATGTAAAATCTTCTTGTAACCTGCTGGGCAAAATCAGTCATATTATATTTAATTGTATTTCTACAACTTATATTATGTTGTGGGAATAACATAAACTTACCTGCTTCCTGAATTTTGTGTAACATACATGATGTCATAGACATGGAAAACTCAAGGCCAAAACATAGTGTCCCGATATATTTACTGCTAACAGCAACACCAACAGAGTTGAAGACAAGTACACCAAACACTCCACAGATTTTGTGATCATGTCAGATCATGTGCTGACTGTTACTCACAGTCAGCTTTTTGTGTTGATGCACTGTTGCTATTTCTTCAGCTTTGTTTGTGCTGACTGCTGGGAATCTTGACTGTTAAACTCACTTCCTGTTTCCTTTCCCTGGAAAAGTATTGTCTCCTTTTATTCTGAACAATTACCTAGTAGTCATGATTCAGCAATTATTTGTTATTTTGCTCATTTTTTTCTGTAGGTGGGAAACATGAAGACAGAAGCAGCACTGCTACAAAGACATTCCTTGAGCATTTCAACAAAAGCTGCATGGATGTGCTGTTATCTTTAGATTTTAACTAGCAGTTCTTTTACTCACAGTCCCTTGCTTCTTTTGGGCAACACTTTATCCTGTATCTCTTTCTTAGCTCTTCCTTTAAAAGACATACTAACAAGACTGCTCTGACTGACATGGTAATATCTTTGCCCCAAAGCTCCCTTAAACAGTGCCTTAGGTGTTGGGTTTTTTGTATCAGTGTTCAGGTCACATTACTCAGCTTCTGCTCACACTTCTCCACATGTTTGGAGTGTGATGGCTTTCACTGCTTCAGCTATCCGTTCTCACAACTATGCTTTTTGTTTCTTCTATTTACTCTGTGTGAAAAGGCATGATTACATTGCCCTGTGACTTTTCACTCAGTCTTTCTATACAGTAAACCTATATTCTCTTTTGTTCCTTTCTTGTGTCATAATTTGCTTATTTCTAACCTTCCTGAGGTTAATAGACTCTACTAATTTGTCCTCCTGTGATGAAAACAAATTTATAGTATCCTCCTGTTTTCAAATTTTATCTGTTGATTTATAAAAAACCTAATAAAACTGGTTGCATTTTTCACTTTCTTATCCTCTAAAGGCAAAATTATATTTAGAAGAAATAAAAATTCTTAATTGTATTTTTAAGTAGTATGTTGAGATCCTGGACATAACAAAAATTTCATTATTTATCTGATAAAGATGAGACAAGAACTGCAATCTTGGCTCCTTGTTGGTTGTAATACTTTGCTCCCTGTCCCTCCTTGACAAGTGACACTCCAAAGGCTTCGCTTATGGATACGACTTATTTATTCTATTTCTAAGAAGCAATCCTGGATCCATCCTTATTACTTGCACTTGTATGACAAGTTGAGCTAATTAATCTGTCTTAAAAGTCAGGGCAAACCCTAACTACTCTCTAGCAGTGACAACTGCTTAGTAATCATTGCAGTGATCACTTTTCCTGCAAAGAAAGGACATCTCACCATCTCTTTTACTACTCCGAAAATGAAAATAGCATGTTTTGCAAGAAGCTGAAGATGAATTTGTGATTGTACTCAATACCTCAGCTTTGAAACAACTGGATCACCACAACAAAACAGAACCTCTGCTACTTTATTTCAGTTTTTTGCTTGCAGTTCCTCCACTCAAGTGACCAGCAAAACCATCACCTTCAGTGAGACATGTTTCACACCTAGCACACAAAACTATCTCAGAGGTAATGCTCACTCGTCATCATTTCAATGATACCCCTTCCTGCATACTACCAGGAGTGGAGCTGCAATTACCAGGAGAGGTACCTCTTCTACTGCTGGTGGTTCCTATCTCTGCTTATGCAGGCATGTTCTGTGAAAAGGTTTGCGGAAGTAAGTGGTAGTTTTAGCACAAGAATCTTCCCTGCATTTACAATCTGATAATGTTTGTTTCTCATTTAATATTTAATGAGTGACAATCAGTTCTTTAAAAGATTATAAACAGTGAGAAACTAGACAGGTTAACCAGTTCATGAAAAGTCCTCAAGGCCAGGTCATTCTGAGGTATCAGTTTAATGTTTAGAAATAAGTCCTTCTGTGTCATATAAAAAAAAAAAAAGTGGTGAAAAATGCATAGTGAAGTAAGAAACATATGAAGTTTGTATTAAAGCAAATTCCATTCAGTAATATTGGTGATTCAGAAGGAAGGACAACAACCTGTCCATTAGCCAACAGTGTGGCCTTGAGGCCAAGAAGATCAAGAGTATCCTGGGTTGCATCAGGAAGGGCACTGCCGGCAGGTCACAGGAGGTGATCCTGCCCCTCTACTCAGCCCAGCTGAGGTCGTATCTGAAATGCAGTGTCCATTTCTGGGCTCCTCAGGACAAGAGAGAATGGAGCAGGTCCAGCAGAGGGCAACAGAGTTGACTGGGAGACTGGAGCAACTATTTTATGAGGAAAGGCTGAGAAAGTCAAACCTGTTCAGCCTTGAAAAGAGACAACTGAGAGGGGAACTCATCAGTGTCTGTAAATATCTGAAGGGAGGGTGCCAAGCGGAAGGAGTCAGGCTTTTCTTGGTGGTGACAAGAGGCAGAGGGCAGAAAGTGATGCACAGTGAGTTCCGCTTGACTGAAATCACACAGCACCTACAGGATGGACAAGGGATCAGACCCAGCCAGCACGAGTTTAGGAAGGGCAGGTCCTGTCTGACCAACCTGATCTTCCTTTATGATCAGGTGACCTGCCTGATGGATGAGGGGAAGGCTGTGGATGTGTCTATCTGGACTTCAGCAAAGCCTTTGATACCATCTCCCACAGCATACTCCTGGAAAAGCTGGCAGCTCACAGCTTGGACAGGGGCACTCTGTGCTGGGTTAGGAACTGGCTGGAGGGCCGGGCCCAGAGAGTGGTGGTGAACGGGGCTGCATCCAGTTGGCTGCTGGTCACTAGTGGTGTCCCCCAGGGATCAGTGTTGGGCCCAGTTCTGTTTAATATCTTTACTGATGAGGTGAGGGGATTGAGTCCACCATTAGCAAATTTGCACATGACACAAAGCTGGAGGGGAGTGTCAATCAGCTGGAAGGCAGGAGGGTTCTGCAGAGGACCTAGACAGTCTGGATAGATGGGCTGAATCCAGTGGGATGAGGTTCAACAAAACCAAGTGCCGGGTCCTGCACTTTGGCCACAACAACTCCATGCAGCGCTACAGGCTGGGCAAAGAATGGCTAGAGAGCAGCCAGGAAGAAAGGGACCTGGGAGTTTAGATTGACAGGAAGCTGAACACGAACCAGCAGTGTGCCCAGGTGGTCAAGAAGGCCAAGGGCATCCTGGCCTTGATCAGGAACAGTGTGGCCAGGGAAGTGATTCTGCCCTTGTACTCAGCGCTGGTGAGGCCACACCTGGAGTACTGGGTCCAGTTCTGGGCCCTTCAGTCCAGGAAGGATATTGAGGTGCTGGAGTGTGTCCAAAGGGCAACAAGGCTGATGAAGGGAATGGAGTACAAACCCTATGAGGAGAGGCTGAAGGAGCTGGGGTTGTTTAGCCTGGAGAGGAGGAAGCTCAGGGGAGACCTCACTGCTCTCTACAACTCCTTGAAAGGAGGTTGTAGCCAGGTGGGGGTTGGTCTCTTCTTCCAGGCAGCTACCAGTAAGACAAGAGGGCATGGTCCTAAGCTGTGCCAGGGGAGACTTAGGTTAGATACTAGGAAGAAGTTCTTTACAGAGGGGGTAATCAGGCATTGGAATGGGCTGCCCAGGGAAGTGGTGGATTCTCCATCCCTGGGGGTTTTTAAGATGAGACTGGATGTGGCACTCAGTGCCATGGTCTAGTAACCCAGTGATGTTGGATCAAGAGTTGGACTTGATGATCTCGGTCTTTTCCAACCCAACTGATTCTTGGATTGTATGATAAAGATAAACTTCTTTTCTGCACAGGTGACCGTGCATTGGAACAGGTTGCCCAGAGAGGCTGGGGAATCTGCCTCACTGGAAAAATTCAAGAACCGTCTGGATGCAACCCTGTGCCATGAGCTCTAGGATGAGCTTTGTGCTCTGCATGAGCAGGGAGGTTGGATCAGATGACCTGTGATCCCTTACTGCCTGACCTATCTGTGATTCTGTGAAACTCTTTGGGTACAACTACATGGCCAAAGATCCCTCTCATTTACTGGGGCATGCCAGGCCACTGTACTTTTCAAGCTTGTTTTCAGTTTCCCTTCTGAAGCAAACTAGAGATCTGCTTCTGACCAAAAAAATCCAGCTGGAAGTACAGCCTTCACACAAAAACCTTGCAGACTTGTGCAGAAAATTCATTTTCTGCAAAATCCAAGCAGGCTTCATTTCTTCTTGTAAATTATCAGTGCTACAGACACTTTAGAAGAGGAAAACAGCATCGCATTGTATCAAGAAGTTTGGACTGAAAGTGCACGGATAGAAAATGTCACCTTCAGGGCATGGGGGACCCAACCACAGGGTGTCTCAATGCCCTCTGCACTTCAAGGGCTAATCTTAAACAGTGTCAAAATCCATTTTGTATCATATCAATCTCAGGGGCCAAGTTTTCTCTGGAATAAATGAATTAGGGTGTCATGGTGGTTAGGAAAAGGAGATTTGAGTTTTTATGTATTGTATCATTTAGAAATATAGTGTGAATTACTCCATTCTGTTTTCAATCAGAATAAACTATAGAATACAAATAGTAGGTAGTGGGAAAAATAGAGGAAGTAGTGGCAATCTTTGAAATTATCTACAAGACCCATTAGTTAAATAGAAATACTAAATATCCTGACTGAAGTCTTGGACTGAAATCACAAGAACCAGGGTCTTCAGATTTTTAAACAGCTTCATGTATTTCCTCAGCTTTTACAGGGGTTTTGGAGATACAGTCCAGGCAGAAATCTCAGTACTTCAGCAAGCCAGCAGTCTGGACTCCAGGCAGGATGTTCTTTCTTTTACCTTGCTAAAAGAACATTTTGGTTTACATTCTTTCTTTGCTAAAAAAAAATCCTTATTCGGCCAATGTGGGAAAAACTTTCTAACAGGAATTTTACCTCAGGTTAAATTCCACACCCTTAAGTAGAAATGCAGCTCTAATGATTCCACAGTCATGGCATACTTCTTCCTGTGTATTCAAACAGTCCCATGCCAATTGTGACTCCTTAAATCCTTACTCTGCATCTTTAAATATTACTGTACTGTACTGGAAACAAATGCTGGAAAAGTAAGCAAAAGATTTCTGCCTAGTTCTGCAGTCATCTTGTTAAAAGGGGCACAGTATCCTATATCACCCAGCCTTCACTGAGTTTTGCTCTAACACATTTTCAGGGGATGCATTCCAAGGTGTTCTTATCCTCTAAACAATTCTAATATGTCTAGTCATACTGTGATTACTCCTCACCTCAATGCAGTACAGATCACTGAATTGAAGTATTTCTTACCTTTACTTTCTGCTTACACCAAGTCACTATGCAAGAGGGAAAGTACACAAAATTCCTTACAGCCCACTTTCTCCACTCCTGGAGAGAAGAAATAATCCAATGGCCATTTTTTCTCATTGAAATCATCCATTCAAAGTCATCAGTCACTGAATTTTGGCATTGCTCACAGAGCAGACCCCAAGGTTGCATGGCTGCAAGTTGAGTTAGTAGTAGATATTTAACTTTGTCATTTAAACACAGATTGATTGAAATCTCTGGCAATGTCTTCAAAAAGCCTGTGTTGCAGGAATCTTAGTTTCTATTGACTTCTATGTATCTCATTATCTCAGTTTCTTATGTACTTTGCTCTGGCACAGATCTCCTCTAAGGTTTGTGATTCTCCACAATGTTATACTCTTTTTTACTGAATCCACCACTGTGCTTAGTCAAATGGGTAACACAGTGATGGTATTAATTTGTAATGAATTTTTAATTTTAAAAGTCTTGCATAATACTAAGTCATTTAACAGATATAAAGTAAAAACACACAGACAAGCCTTATACTGAGTTTGACTCGGGAAAAGCACCACCCCTCGAGCTGAAATTAATGCAAAACTTTATGGCTGCTAGCTGTATAACAAAAAGAAGATACAGAACACAGTTCAGCAGGGCAACTAAATCATTAACAGTCTGTGAACATGAAATTGCTTTATGAGAAGAATAAGGAACTTACAGACATCAGTCAAATAAAACACTAATACCATTTTACTCTTAAGAGATAAAGAACAAAACTCATGCTTATTTATGTGACCATCTGAGCTTAAACTGGAGTTAAATTCATCACACCACCACTACATCTGTATCACTCCATGGATGTATTGTTTATGTAAAGCTATGGCAGGGTTTCCAGATATCATTCCTAAATATAGGCAGTTTTAAACTATATTAACTCACAGAGGTAGTTTCAAAGTTGTAATGTGTTGGTATAGTCTAGATATTTGTCATGTAGGTATAATAAAGACAATCCCAGTAAGTAACAATGAACAAGCAAAGAAAACTCTTAGATGAAATCTCAAGGTGTATATAGTAAAACTGACACTTCAACAGAAAGGGTAGAAAATACTTTTAACAGCTGCCACCTGGATAATCTCCATTCTGAATTTCTAGAAAAATGTGTTCCAACATCCCAGAAGTACAATAATGTCCTTAAAAGGGTTGAGCAAACAGAAGTGCATGAAAATTCCACAGTCAGGTTTCTTTTTCTGGATCATGCTCAGTTTGGTGACCAAGAACTGAGAATCCAGACTGAACGTTCCCTTGGTTGTCTCTTCATTGCCTCCTTATAAAGGTAAAGATCTCATCATAATGAAAAACTTTCAGTTTTAAACAAAATTAAAAGCACAGGCACAAATGTGAGAGGTATGCTGCTCTGATGTGTAAGGAACTTTTGTTGATGATAGGACAGTTCCCCCTCCTTTCTCCATCTGTTAGTGAATTCCAGGAGCCAACAATGTTCAGAAGGATTGTTGCAAGCAGTTGAGTAAGGCATGGTAGGAGCACTTTAGAATGGAAAAATAGTAAATAGAACAAACAGCTATAGCTTGAAATCCGTAATCTATCCTTTATTTTTTATCATGTTTGATGGCAGATATTAGTTTTCTCATTTAACTTTGATGTTGACTAGAGAATGACTGCAAAAAAGTTAAACAATAATCTTCCAAAATAATGTCAACAAAAAGTATGGTAACCTGAGTTCAGACAATCTTCACCACTTTATGAATCTTGACCACTTCACCACTTTTGTCCTCTTTAAGCAGGATGTGTTTCTACATTTCAGGCAGGGAACTGTGAAGAGAGACAACTGCATATGACAGAGATGGGAATTTTCGGAATGAGGAATTTCAGTAGCAATAGGCTGAGGGTTGGGAGGAACAGGACAATTCAACCATGTCTCCCCAGGGACTCCAGGGTCACGGAGTTGGAAAAACTGAGAATATTTTATGCTTCAGGTTATAGCAATGGCTGGGTGGGTGGAAATGGGAATTAGGAAACAGGTCATTATCTTCTATAACACTCTATGTTCCTGTCTCCCAGCCCTTGGTCACATAAGCTAATACCACCTATCTATTTATTTACATATGTTCAGAAAACCTGGACTTTCAGGCTAAATTAGTTTTGCCTTTACTTTTTAATGAGGTTGAAATTGCATCAGTTAGAGTGTATTACATGCCTTAGTACACAAGAAGTGTACTGTAATAAATGTATTACAGCGTAATAAATTTATTACAGCGTACCTGTAATAAATGCGGATAGAGCCTTCCTTAATCTTCGTTCGTGAAGCCTAGCCATGACACAAGAAGTTTTGAAAAGAGAAAATGATGATACAGAAAATGTGGTAGCTTAAAACTTCATGTTTCATAGAATGAAACAAAAATTTTAACAAAGATTTTTATTATGAGTATAAAAATAACCCCAAATGTGAATAAGAAGAAACTATAAATAATATCACGAGACACTCTAATAACTAAATATGAAAATAAAGGCAGTCTGATACAGCAGTTACATTCTTATTGCTTGTTAGATGTGAGTGTTACTATAGGAAGTAAAAAAAGAACAGAACTCTGGTGGTGCAGGCTCCTCATTAAAGTGATAAATAGTTTTAGGATATATTAAAACTTGGAGAAAAATCTAGGAACTAACCCCAACTGGTGTTGAACAGAACTAACTCCAACTAGTGTTGAGCAGCTTGAGCAGAGAAATAAGTAAGGTAAATCAGTTAAAGTAGGTGGTACAAAAACTGGAATAGCTCAATTTTTAAGCTCAAGCATTGTTAATTTTTCTGCCATAGGTCTTCATTCTAAATTATGCCCTACAAAACTGCTAACTGACCTCTAGGTCCTGCTATTGGATATAAAAAAGAGGATCTTTTTTTCTTGTCAAGTTGTGTAAATGCTAACTGATTTTCTATAACATAGTTAATTTCTACTTTACCATGGGTTTATTTTATATTAATAATTCTAAAAACAACTATAGGATTTTCTTCCTCCACCATTTTGATTTTCTCTTTTTAACGTCTAGCCACAATTTGAAAACTCCTTGATCAGTCATCAGTATTAGAGGCAAACACAGAGTCTTTGTTGTGCCTGTAACAGCACCACCAACACAACAGTAATTGAAGCCTTTTGGCATTTTTTTTATGTGTATGTTAATTCAGAACTTAACACCTTTAGGTCTTCCACAATTTGACACTGTCACCATTCTCACAGTGGTTATTTACAGTTGATTAAGACCCAGTTTAAAACACTAAGTTGGAATGACAGACAGTAAAAGGATTGAAAACATTACACATTCCTCTTGCTCCTATAGCTGTAGCATCTCCCACTGGCATTATTTTTTATTGGAAACAGATCAAAAGTTAACCAGGAATAATCACTGAGCTTTCTTTGCTTGACGTACTGTGAGAATATCTGGAGTGTTAATGAAAGTAACAATATCTGAAGCAGGACAATAGAAGGATTTTAGGAAAGACAGATGTAACCTTAGAAGGAAAACAGTTGCAACTATTGAGCAATAAAATAAATAGTGATTATATGCATTGGATTGAGAAGTCACTTCAGATACTATTTGGAAAATGCTACTGATAACTATTAAACAGAAAACTGAACTGCAAGAAGTTTCTCAGATAAAAGTAAACAAAACAAAACAAAACAAAACAAGAACAGATTATTAATGCTTGGGTATCTGACTAAAACACTTTTGATAACGTAGCATAAAAAAATCCAATCACATCTGCTTTCCTTACAACAAAGCCTAAGATTAATCTTGATTATACATGCTATAAATTTAAATTATTTAATTTTTAGTCTGGATTTGCTAAGTATGAATGTAAATTAAATGAGAACTAAGCCCAAAATTGCTATTTGCCATTATTCCAAAAGAGAGATTATACAAATAATGCCATAACAAATACTAATCATATGCATAGCATTAAAAATGTTGAAAGTATATTATCAACAGTACTGAATTGGCAGCATAGGACTATTTACCACTGAAGTCTTTTAAGTAACTTGAGTTACCTCAGATTTGAGGGATTTCCACCATCAAAATTGGGTTTTGACATAAATAAGTATTTATCAATGGAAGTAGTGAATGGGTAAGAAACAAAAGATTTGTACTTTTACTAAACAATTTGTAAGTCTGTATGTAACGTTTATAGAAGACAGTCTATTAGTTTATCAGGTTTTCAGAGCTAAATATATATTCAAGAAAGACTGCGAAATAATTAATTTTAACAATTCATTCTGCTAGTGTTGAAATTTATTAATGCCATTTGAAAGAAAACATGATGCAAGAAATGCTGAGGATTAAACACATATACACAAAAATTCTGTTCATGATACCTCAGCCATTAATGAAGTTATATCATGGAATCTCTGTAGTACTTTTTAGAATGATATTTAATTATGAAGAGTGACACATTAAAATTCCAATCAGAAAGCAATGCATGTCCACTGACTATACAGTCTTAAAACATCTTTGGGACTCAGTCAATATTAAATCAGTAGACCTGTTCCCCAGGAGCAGCAAAACTTCTTTCAATACACAAGTTCTTCTAATACAGAAAATAACCGATTTGAGTAGTCATACTCAAACGACGCTTTACTGACAAAGCAGCTGTCTTCAGAAAATTATAAAACCCAGTGAAACATGAGAGTTCATAAAGGTAATAAAAATCCACCAAAGAAAATGACTAAGAAAATAGCTAAATTAAATCTCTTTGACCAGTACAAGCTCTTCTCAAGTTTATTGTGGGTGGTCATCCACAGAAGAAAACAGCAACAGAAGAGATTTTTTTAATTCAGACATACCGCTTTCTTCAAAGACAACAAGAATTAAAAAGATAGCCCTTAGGAAGGGGTTGAGGTGGGGAAAGTAGGTCTTGTTTGTATAAAGAAATAGAACAGAAATAGAATGCCCAGCTTCATAGGATAGGCTCTTTACATCACTCAGACAGCTCCATTTCAACCACGCTTACGATGACAAGGTGCTAATCATTCCCCTCACAGTTAACTCAGAAAACAACAACAGAAAAATTGTCTGCTAACAACAGAAAAGTCAGAAACAATAAACTCCAAGATTTTAGGGTTACTTTAAAACAATAATCAACACAAATACTTTCAGGTTGAATGACAGACAAATCACACCTCTCCTGAACAATTTTGGTTATCCCATTCTGGAAGTCCTAGTGCATGACCTGTTTCAGAGCCAACCTGTTGGCTCACACACTATCACAGTCTGAATAGTGCTGCGTGCTGGGGACTTAGTCTTCTCTTCCTTCAATATGTGACACTTCATAAAGCTCCAGCATTTTCCCAACTGCTTTGGTGCTGCTCTTTTCAACTACAAGGACAAACAATGTAAAAAGTAGCACAATGACTGAGGCGTTTCCCAGAAAATTGTCTGCTGTACTAATTTTCCGACAACTGACAAACACACATCAATTGCTTTTGCTTTGGGCATCACTCTTCTAACTACATTTATAGGAACTTGACCATGAGTCTTGGAGCTAGAGGTTTGTTGCTTGGCAACAAATTTAGTAGCGTTGTACCTAGAATTTTCCTAACAACTGCTTCACAGAGTCGGATATACAAGGGTTCTGTAGAAAATCAAACATTAAAACACTTTTTGCTTTCAATGAAAATCTGAATTACAGTTAACATGGAGCATGTGTTAAATGTTTGTATTATTTCTCAGCATGTTAAATGCCTTTTTTGCTGCTAAACTTAATTTCCAGTATATACAAGTTAAACTAAGCCTTACTTTTTATGCAGCATACGTGTGACACTCTGAGGTATATCGGACATGTAGTTCACTTCAAGAGCCTATTTTGTCCTGAAAAAAATCAATAATAATAGTATACTATACTCCAGAATTCTTGCATTTTCTCCATACTGACATACATTGCTTTACTGTGGTGGACATAGATATACCTGAAATCAACCCATAATAAGTGACACACTTGAAGATTCAATCACACCAGACATTATTTAGAAAATGGACTTGTCTAAATTCCCTAAGCTCCTCTTAGTTTGACTTGGTGACTGCTAGTACATTCTACAGCAGAACAAAGACCAAATATGATGAACAAGAGCCAAGAGGCCTTCATCCGCCACTGATCTGCAAATGATTGAGTCAAAAGATGATGAGTAATATAACAATTTCTCCACATGTTAACATACAGCTTCCCTTCTGCAGAGTGCATTACTATCTACTGAGAGATACTCAGCTTTTGTGGGCACAGTGTTACACCACATTCATGTTTCTCAGGAATCCACACTAGAACTAATGGATTCACAGCGGTTGTTATATTTGCCAACTGTGAAAACACACGCAATCCAAATAGAAAAAATCACACCTCAAATGTAAATCACCTCTCATTATATAGGTCTGACCTTGTTCCACTGCTGGAGTAGTTAAGAGTAGTGTGACTAAACTCATTGAGCTGTGTGGATGTAAATGTTGTGTGACGTTAGCTTCAGGCGTAAGTCTAAACTGAGTGTTGATAATTGTTTTAGAGCTTTCAGTACTAGAAGGCTAGAAAAAGAAAAAAGTAGAAAGGGTTCACATGCAATGAACAGACTTAAAACCCGGGTGTGGGTTGTCAAACGCTGCATCATTCAGGTAACTGACGCAAGTATGAGTGGGTAGGATAGTTACAGTGCTGTCAAGTGCTGACATAATTGATGCAGGATGTGCAGAATTGCTAAAAGGGGATGGTAAGACTACTGACTGCTCTTGTGTGTTCACATCTGTTTGGGCATTGATGCTGCACTTGACAAACTCATATCACAAATGAATGGTTAGGCTGCTTAAAGAATTGTCATCAAAGAGATTGTCAAAAAACAGGTTTTAATATAAATTTGTGAAAGCACAATTTTAATAGACTTCGATGACAAGGTTCACTCTGTTACTACAGAGAAGAAGAATACGCAAGGAAGTCAGATTAAAATCAATGTAGATCAATATACATGGAGACTGAGAATGAAAAAGGGTATAAATGCAAAGGATATGGATAGAAAAAGATAAGTGTTCAAAAGGGTTTAGCAGCACTTAATCATTGACTTATTTAACATTTATACAGTTATTCAAAAATATTTGCTACAGTTATAACAGTGACTTAATAATGGATTCAGGATAACAACATTCATACCGTAGCCGATTCTCACATAGGGGAACAGATAAAGAGTTATATACATCTGTATCTATGTGTTTAAAGGAATCTATCAAAAATTCCCCTCAAGTTCAGTCAAATACTCATATCAAACCGTTATTGCTTCTGAATGGGCATGGATTGCACCTCAAGGAGCATATGTGTGTGGACGCAGTATCAGCTAAGGCTTCATCATCAGTGGCAGTCTTTTGCTCGTGCACTAGAGAGCTGACAGGCTCCAAATGGCATCCCATTGGGAGAGAGGTGCTTGCACAGCTGCCCAGGAGAGCTCAGAGGGCCTCGTCTGGGACTTCTGTTCATCGAGTTATGACATGATTTGCTTTAGCCATCTCTCAGTCTCCATCCTTGCCATAACACAAGTTGGTAGCTACTGGACTTTTTTCTCACAAAGTCCAGTAAAAATGGACTTGGGCCACTTTTTCAAAAGTTCTCATAATAATGGTAGCATTTCACTTGAGTTACAATTCAGGTAAGAATACCAGGAAATCCTTAAGTTTGGTAAAGCAACAGCTGTAGGAAATTCCTGCTAGCACAGAGTGATAGAAAATAAAATGTGATCTCTGGCAGCAAGAGGGAATATCTTGTGATCCCATAATTATTCTAAAAATGAAGATACTGTTTTTAAAAAGAAAGTTTAGATTTGGTATCTGCTTAGCCTTAGTAATTATAAAATACTAAATTGGAGAGTGTATATTGATTTTTTAATGCTCTCTGAAGTCTCGGATAGGTGCTTACTCACAGGGTCTCACTGGATTCCATCATGCAGAGTTTTCAGAACTTTTTATGGTAAAATGTAAAGTCCAATGTACGTGTGGTTGCTGAGTAATCACAACCTCTATGGAATTTTTTTTACCACACAGTAAGGTACGTGTTGAAGACATTTTTTATTATTATGGGATTTTTCAATAATAGATTTCCAGATAAACTTTTAATACAGTTAGAATATTTATTGTCTTTTGAAAGCAAAATCTATTTCTGGGGTGATTTACCCAAGAAGTCTATGATAAGTATTACTCAGGAGATGTTATTATTGACTTGACTTTGGACCTATCTTCCCAAAACAAATTATGTTTTAATAACTTAAAGTTAATTACAGAAATTAAAAAATAATACTTTGATATGAATGAGAGGAATGAGAAATTCTCTATTATTCAGTGCAACCCAATCTGGAAGGAAGGACTACTACAGATAAATGTGATAGAAAATTTTTAGCTGGTATAACTTCATTGATTTCAACACATAACAGTAAGCTAAATTTAGTTTCTTGTTATTTACACTGTGTGATACAAATCACACTTTTTCTACATCAGAACTATACCAAAAGAGCACATTTTCATATTTTTTCTGATTTTTTTCCCTCTTTGACTCAAGATCTTACTTTCTGTAAGTTGGGATTTGCGTCTATGTATTTTGGAAAACCTCTAGTTCTCCAAGTAGTTGATTTTAATTTTTCTGCAATCATTCCCATTACTGTGTCAGTTCAGAAAAGAAAAATCTAACCTAATACTTCTTTTAGCAAGCTATTCCAGCAAGCAGATGGGCAAAAGGTGCAAACTGGGGCTGTATCCCTTCCTTATGTCCTCAATTCATTTTCAGCCTTCCTGAGAACTAGAGAGGTCAAACACTTGATGCCTAAGCCTACGACAATTCAGTTTACAAAATCTCACAGAAGTTGTAAACCTTCATTTCTGGCAGCCTGTTATGTAAGGTTATCCATGGCTGGAGCAGTCTGCTATAGCTTCACTTAGCCAAAGAAGAGTTATACTCTAGTCTAGTCTAGTGAGATAGGACTATCTACATTAACTTTGCATAAATATGTAGTGTAATATTGTATGTAACAGGTTTAACATCAGCTCTCTACAGAGTTTTGCCTATTTTTACTGGGACTTCAGCCAAATTGTCATCACTTTTCCCTTTTCTTCTGTTTTCTCACAAACACAATTTTTCAGATGTTATAAAACATTTATCTGAATTTATAAATGTGTGCAAGAGTCTCTTTGATAAGGGGAAAAAAGCTATTATGCACTGTAGAAGACCCATTTCAGAAAGATTAAGTTAATTTACAACTTTGGAAATTTGATCTTTCCCATTTATCTATGTGTGCACACAGGTGCAATACAGAAGGATCTACTAGTTAAAACTGACAAAACCACAGAAAAACTATTTTGTTTGCTTTTTATCTTTAAAAATATATGTATATTCTAAATATTTGGAATCAGACATTTCTAACTTGTGTATTTTCCAGTACAAAGACACAGAATGCTGTCATGAGCACAGAAGTTATATGTTCTAGATAATCAAGTATAAAAATAGTCTAACAGTCACCTTTTTGGCATCCTGCACCCAGGTGACTGGTTTTGTCATACAGCACTGTATGTTAACCGTAATATGCCTTCTGTAAAATACTAATCCCAGGTGTGATATTTGCAAGGTGAAATGCAGCAGCCTAAATCTACCCCCTGTCACAATTTATTCTTGTACTTTTGAAATGTGACAGTGAGGTAAAAGTCACAAAATGACAGAATGACAGAATATTCTGAGTTGGAAGGGACCCAGAAGGATCATGGAATCCAACTCTTAGCCCTGCACAGAACCATCTCCAAGAGTCACACTATGTGCCTGAGAGCATTGTCCAAACACTTCTTGAATTTTGGCAGGCTTGGTGCTGGGATCGCTTTCCAAGGGAGACCATTCCAGTGCCCAACCACACTCTGGATGAAGAACCCTTTTCTAATATCTAACCGAAACCTTCTCTGACACAACTTCAGGCCATTCCCTTGGGTCTGTCACTGGTCACCACAGGGAAGAGATCAGTGCCTGTCCTTCCACTTCCTCTCATTAGGAAGTTGTGGACTGAGATGAGATCTCCCCTCAGTCTCCTCTTCTCCAGGCCGAACACACCAAGTGACCTCAACTACTTCTCATACACCTTCCCCTCAAGGCCCTTCACCACCTTTATTCCCTTCCTTTGGATATTCTCTAATAGCTTAATATCTTTCTTATATTGTGGTGTCCCAAACTGCTCACAATATTCAAGATGAGGCTGCCCCAGTGCAGAGCAGAGTGAGACACTCCCCTTTGCCTGATGCCTCCCAGGACATGGTTGACCTTCCTGGCTGCCAGGGCACTGCTGACTCATATTCAATCTGTCATGACCAGGATCCCCAGGTCCTTTTCTATGGCACTGCTTTCCAGCATCTCATTCCACAGTCCATATGAACATCCAGGGTTTGCCCCATCCCATGTGCCCATCACTTCCCCTTGTTGAACTTCATATTGTTGGTGATTGCTCAGTCCCCTAATTCGTTGAGATTTTTCTGCAAGGCCTCCCTGCCTTCTAGGGAGTCAACAGCTCCTCCCAATTTCATATCATCTATGAATTTGCTTCTAGTCCTGGGTCCAAGTTATTCATGAAGATGTTGAAGAGCACAGGGCCTAAGATGGAGCCCTGCAGAACCCCACTAGTGACAGGTCACCAGTCTGCTGTTACTCCGTTCACTGTTACCATCTGTGCTTGGCCTGTGAGCCGATTGTTCACTCACTGCATGATGTGCATTCTGTCCAGAACGATATTGTGTGAGACACAGTATCAAAAGCTTTGCTGAAATCCAAAAGGATTACATCACATGGCTTCCCTTGATCAACTGTGTGGGTTACCTTGTCATAACAGGGAATCAGGTTTGATAAGCAGGACTTTCCTCTCATGAAACTGTGCTGGCTGTGACCAATGACTGTGTTGTCCTTCAGGTGCTTTTCAACACTTTCCAGAATAATTGTCTCCATAACTTTACCAGGCACTGAAGTGAGAACCACTGACAGGCCTGTGGTTTCCAGGGTCATCCTTTTTGCTTTTTTTGAAAACTGGGACAGTGTTCACTAATTTCCAGTCAGCTGGGACTTCTCCTCTCACTTAGAGTCAAATCTATCCTACTCAGAACAAAAGTATATTCTACTGACTTTGCATTACTAAGGGAAATAAAGCCTAATATATAGACTTTTTTCTCTTCAGTAATCATTCTCTCATATTATTTTCTTTTTTGGGAGGCAAATTATGATAGCAGTGGATGCAAAACATAGCTGACCTGTAACTACATATGTATTCCTTTACATCTCTGTTTGCTAGCTTCTAAACCCTAGTAGCAGTATGTCCCATGCAAGGAACTGTTTAAAGGTAACTAGAATTTTCAATCAATACTTTTGAATTTAAAATTACAATTTAAATTCTCCTTTCATCCTTGCTTTGTCAAACAGCTAGAATTAGGTGCAGGTTAAAATAGAACATCCCTCAGTGTTCTACAACAGCTTCTCCTAAAAGTTTTCAAGTGAGGTATATTTGTAGGTAAGTAAATTCTCTGGGTCATATGGACCTGGGTGTATACACGTCAGGAAAATGAATATTCCCATAACTGTAGAAATGTACTATCCACAACATGTTTATCTTATGATTATTGCAACCACACCTCTTTGCCAGTGCAATATATTAAGTTCTGTGGGTGTTCAAAATGACTTAGTGCATTTAGAAAGCTAATATTTGTGTTCTTCTTATACAGGACATACCCTGCCCCAGGAATAAAAAGGACTAAAATGAAAAAAAAAAAACCAAACCAAAAAAACCCTCTGCTGAAGATGTTGGAATTTTTTAAGTTATTTTTCCCTATGTGAAATGGAAGTATGAAACAATTTCCTTGGAAAAATAAAAAGAAAAATCTCAGACAACCTGCAAAACTCTGTCCTCCATTGCCTGAATTTGTAATTAATTTGCTTTTTGTGTTCAGTCTGAAACAAGGTGTTGTAGAGCCCCCCTTTCCCATCCTCCCTAACCAGCTCATTCTCCCCAAAGTCCAAGCCCCAGCTGTGCCCCAGCACCCTGTGCTCATGTCGTCCCTCTCCTTGCTGTTCCAAAGACGTCCAGGGTGGTTAGGATTTGTCAGGTCACACCTCGGCCTGTCAGGACATGGCGCGTCCTTTGCCCTGCTTCAGCCCATTGCTTCATTTCATCTGCACAGAGCCTGGCGACGAGCTGGCCTTGTTAGACACGAATAACCACAGCCAGCCAAAACTAGCTGGCTATTTTCTTCCTGCTTACCTGTCACAGCCCTTAGGGTTTTGTTGAATTAGTCAGTGCTGTCATTAACCCTAATCTGGGTTACAGTAAAGAAGCAAGTGCTACATGCACACTTGCATGCAGGTGTGTGCAGGCATATACAGGCATGGAGTCCAGCAAGAGCTTCTGGTTCTGGGCTTGAGTGGTGAGGACTAGGCTACATCCCTGGCCCTTGCATCTCCTGCCTTTCTCCTCTTCCTCTCTCCACAGCACGTTGATCGCTGAAACTCCTCCTCACCCAGCTCTGCTCTGTTTTGAGCCTCTCCCACTGCTTTCTCAGTGTTTCCCTCATTTTTCTGGTTTGTTCTACCCCTTCCCCTCCCTTGGTCTGACACCATGTTTTCTTCACTGCTCTTCTTTTCTTCAACCTGACCCACAGTGACTGTCTCCCCCCAGCCTGCTGGCCTCCCTTTCATAATCCGCTCTCCCCTTCCACCTCTACTTCTCACATTGTCTCCCTAGTTTTTACCACCCCTCTTTTCTCCGTCCCAACCTGAATCTGGAGCAGGGACATCCATTGAAGAGGTGAGGTCTTACTCCTGGCAAGCCCTACAGCCTCAGCTGCAACCACAGCAAACACTCCTGTTGTCCTTTCTGCCTTCTGCAGGCTCCCATCCCCATCTCAGCTAGAGAGAGGAAACCTCAGGCACAGAAACATGGGATTTTTGGCCAGTCTTCTCCTGAGCCTGGGGCAAAAAAGCGCCCTTCTAAACATTGCACTGAACACAATATATGCACACTTGAAAATTGACTCTCACTTTACTTTAAAACTGCCATTTCATTACAGGTTGTGCTGTCAAGCCCAACAACTAACCTACCTGTAACAGTAGTATGAGAGCAGAACCAGGACAGTAGTGGGTGCTGAAGTATTCTCTAACTAGAAGAAAGAATCTGACAGCACAATGTTGAATTGCTTATATTGCTTTGATGATTTTGCAAGACATCTTTGCCTTTTGTTGGAAATGAAGCGCAAATCTGTTCTCAGGCTCTTCTTCTTCCCTACTTTTCAGCCTTAACCCTATTTGCATCTCCTCCCCCTTCTTCCTTTTTTCTTTTCCTTTCTCCATCCCCTTTAAGTTGTAATTCAATCTCTTCCAACTCATGATCTCTTTTCTTTTTTTGGCACTCCCTCCACCCTCTCTCTCATTAGTTTAACTTGAGTTAATTAGGAATAGTAGGCAGCCCTCAATCTGTTATGTGTTAAAACAGAACAATCCAAAACAGAGGCACAGACACAGCTACGTGATTTCATTGTCTAAGGGAGACAGAAAACCAGTGGGGATTCTCTTATCTAGACTAACATCTTCCCAATGGTTAATCTAACTGGCTTTAAAATCTACCGCAAATGCAGATCTGGGATAACAATCTTTCCCTGTTTCCTTTTCTTTCCTTTTTTTTTTTTTCATTTCATCATTGGCAAGAATGAGTGAATTGGATTGACATGGAGGTGATAGAGGAAGAGAAATAGTCTACACGTCAAAATGACAATGTATATTACATGGTTAACAGAATGAGTGGTACGTGCAATGGCTGCGGGTATTTTCATCTGCCGTGTTGTACAATAATCTCCTTTTTTTTTCCCCTAAGTGTATCATCAAGATCACTCGCAATTCCATGCAGATTAAGTGTTTGCTTGAAGGATCTCTTTCTAAGAGGAATATCATTTGATAAATGTGAAACTGAAACAAGTATTCACTTGTTGCTATTACTGAATTGTGTATATATAGAGGTCATGCCTGGTATTCTGACTGTAGTGCTGATCACAGACCTTAGGGTACAGCGTGCTGAGGAAGTGAAATATAACAGATCTAAGAAATCAAGTCCTGATTCTAAAGGTAAGGCCTTGCATTTTTGACTGATTACATATGGCACTCTTTGGATGAAATGTATGCTTAGGAAAGTCAGGTATAACTGCGAACTAATAAAAAAATATATGCCTGCATTAAACATACGTATATCTTTGAGTACTTTCATAAATGTGTATGTAAAAACATAAATACATAAAATTTGAATCCTCAAGGATCGTCATATAAGATTCATGAACTATTGACAGCCACGTTTACAGTAATTGCTACATTAAATTGCCGATTTTGTATGTATGTGCCTTCATGCTTATGAAGTTCCATGGCAGTAATTTGTGTTAATAATTTATCTATTAATTAGCAATGCTAATGTAATAATGCTTTAAAATTAAACAAATCCCATGGTCCTTTTGAAATCTGATATCCAGGATATAGAATGAAAAACCTATTGCAAAGAAAAGAGAGGAAAGACATTGAAAGTACTGCAATAAAAATGTCATTGAATGTGTTAAGAGAAAATAATTTCCTTTCTGCCAAAACCATCTCTGTAAGACAGAAAAGACATTACACTACTAGGGCACAAAAGGAATGCTTAATGAATGACAAAGTACAAGCTTGATTATCAGAACATACAAGAGTAGATAATATTCCCTCAAAAAGACACCCTTGGTGGTTTTACTGGGGAGAGATATGAGAAATTTCTAGCTGGACATAGTCAACATGAGACCAAACATCTCCATAAGGAGATGTTGCAAGAAGCTTAGGAGTTTTTCACAGTTTATTGTTAATATACTGTTTATTTATTTCCTCAACTACTGGTACAATTATCTGCAAAATTCATTAGGTCCGGTGAGGAGACAGATTTGTCCCTTAGAATATTCCTCTGTTTGATCTTTTCTTTCTATAGTAATGCAAAAATGTAGTGATTACTGTGGGTATCCTTTATATCACAGATGAAAAATTATTCTTTTTTCTCCTAATGAATCAAAAGAATTTACAGTAACACCTTATTTCAGTATTGATAATACTGTTTAATTTACCCAATCTTTCACATATGTTTTAGATCACAATGTGAGTGTGGCATAAGAAAATCCAAGACTTTATAAATCCCTATACTCGATGACATTAATAATTTTATGCAGTGATGCCATTATTATTTTACAAAGTTTTGACATGAGAGAGTATATCAGTTCCAGTGCTACATGGAAACCATTAAACTTGTATGAACTTATATATAAATCCATTATTTAGTCAGAAAGTAATATAGTAGAGGAAAATAGTGAAACTAAATTAATCCAGCATCTATCCAAAAGATATCTAGAAAGTGCATACTATTAGAAGGGCAGAAAATAATTGCCACTTTATCACACATACAGTAAACATACTGATATTTTTTTCAAGAGTAAACATATATATACCCCCACATGCAGAAGATAAGAACCATGGTTCCTATCATTTCTTGCAGCTTTCCCCACATCAAACTCACGTGCAAGCCCCTGTAATAGTTTCATGCCTAAAACAGCACAATTTTCAGTGCAATCCACACAAAACTCCTTTCTTCCTTTAAAATATAAACTGATGTGGCAAGAGTAGGGGAAAGATAGTACTGTGGTCTAAGAACCATTTTGGTATGTAATAAACCAGAGCACGTATTTGTCACAAGCTGGGTGGAATGACTGGAAGATTATTATGTAATGCGAAGCAGAGCCACAGTCCTGAGTGTTCTCAATTCACTGCTATCTATGAAATTCAGTTCAGAGTTTTGACAGAAAACTTTGTTTGAACCGTGCTCAGTATGACACACTGTGAAAGTTTCAGAATGCAAGATAAGATAATAAACAGCTACAGAACAAAAAGAAAAGTAACTTAGAAAATGCATGGGTAATGCGAAAGGTGGCTGTGTCCTGTGGGTGTTAGTGGCACACAGTGATTCATATGTGTGGTTGTCTAACCCAAAATACTAAAAAAGTATAAAGCCAATAGTTTTAAATATTATCCTTTAAGAAACACTGCTTCGAATTGTATTAGTAACTTTGATATTAAAAACTCCAGTAAATAATTTTAGTGTGATGACAATTTATCATGTGCTGCTAATGCTTATGTTTGCTTTGCAGCTGATTTTACCTTATTCTTGAGACACATAGAGATAGATTCATAAAGACAAATATACTTGTAGGAGGAAACAGTGGTGTTTTGACACTTGAAAAAATTATATTTTTGGATTTGATATAGTGCTAAAACTCACCTCAAAATTAAAACTCAGACTAAGAAATATTTAAAAATTTAGACAGAATGCTAAAAAATACATAAAAGCTAATACTGCTATCTACAAAAAACTGATGCAGGAAAACAGAAAAGAGGTAATGAAAGCAGAAAGGCAATAAAGCTCATAATGTTTGAGCTGTAGCAGTAGAATTTGTGAACTCGAAGAATTTTTTTAAGCTAAATATAGAAGAATATTAACTATAATCAAACAGAGTCATCTTGTGCCCAGAAACACAGAATATGAATTGGATTGCTAATTTCCTCAGAAGCCAGGGGTTCAGTAGAAAGTTTTGATGATTAGTAAGCTTCAATCTGTTAAAAGAGATGCTGGAAAAGAATTTAGATAGTCAGTACATCTTACTGTACCCAGAAATTTTTGCATCTTCATATAGCATCAAAAAATAAATAAACAAGATTTTTTTCCCTCTTTTGCCGAGAGATTTTTGAATGCTTTTATATTTTAGTCCTGGAGAGAGACATCTGAAATTATTAGGACAAAAAGCAGACATATTCTTACTGTAATGAAATTAACCACCCAAAATATCCTTTTCTTTTTTTGAAGTCAGACCATTCCTTTTTACAAACACTCCCTTTTTAATCCACTGGCAAGCTTCTGCAAATGCTCACCATCAGGCAAGGTGCTTTCTATCTTTAATATTCATGCTGAATTTTCCATATTGGCTGTACAGCCATAGGCACAAACTGATTTGACAAAATGCCTTTACATAATACTCAGGTTAGTATCTCCTCTTGATTGCTAGCATAATGTTTAAGCCTAATTTGAGCAAATAAATTTAATTTGTCTTTTTTTTCTAATTTCTATTAGCATTAACAGTCATTCCAAAATTAGTAAAGAAAGTTTAGCTCCCTAAGAAGTACCGTCTTTTCAGATCAAAGCAAGCAGCTTTTTTTATTTTGTGTGTCAGATCTGGGGAAAAACAAGAAAGAAAATAGAGAACTTTTATTTGGAGGTATTCGTAAAGTTATGACACTCTCATTTTTTGTGTTTTGAATTTTAAAACTTTTTTCCAAAACAAATTGTCATGACTAATTTTGAGAAATATTCTTTGTGGTCTTTGTATAAACTGAACAATAAAATACTGTACTAAAGTACATAGCCACAGAAATATGTTGTCAGTGTGTATTATTTAACAAATTCTACACTTCAGTTTATGATGGAATTAGGGATTGGATAGGACAAAAATGAATGAATTTGAAATGCCATATCAAAAATTCACTCATTAACTTTTAGCAGTTACCACTGCTAAATAGTCAGAAAGCTATTTCTCTACATTCATTTTAAAAAAGTTAGTAGATTTGATGTTGACTTGTATTTAATTGCATTATTTGTACAACTGTAGCTTCACTAAAACTAACATCATAGTCTAATAGAATAAAATGTTCATATTATTTTGCTTTACATGCCATCACAAAGAGAAGAAATGGGAAAATAAATCATGAGACAAATATTGTCAACCAATTTCACACTTTGTCTTTCAGAACTTCTTACATTGCTATGATTAAATATTTTTAATTGGATTATGTGAACTGAAAATGCAGTTCTTCAAATACTGAACATTTCTGAACTGTGAGTACTAAATGCATTGATAAATTTAATTCCATACAGTGACAACTTACTAGTCTTCTTTTGACTTAATATGAACTTACATGACTTTTCTAGTTAGTTAAACCTGCTCTCATCTTACAGTTGTTCTTCCTCTTCATTGCAAATTACAGCACTTGAATCTCATATAATTTCTCCTCAGCGGACAGATATTCTGCAGTTTTTCTTAGAACAATCCTGAGTAGAAACAGATTTTTCTTTGCTTTTTGCAGAAATATGACATTATTGTTTTCCACCATTAAGTGTCCTTTGCAATGCAGGATACTTTGCAAATGAATATATAGATAGGTTTGGGTTTCTAAGAACTTACGATGCTGGAAGATATTAGACAAGTACCACACAGGCACTACACAATTATTGCAAGTATATTTTTAATTATTTTTTTTTTAATTTGATTTCTGACAAGAAATCACCTATGTGGATTTTTCCGATTCAATTTGCTACTGATGAAATATTTAGAAAGGGAACTTAGTCTTATGAAAAACAGACAAGAAACAAAAACAGATGGTAGACTCCATTCTGATACTGCAGTTTCATTGGTGCAACAGTTAGTTGTGAAAGAAGAGCAAAACATTATTATAGTGCACAGAGTATCTAGCTGTCAGCTTTACCACTTACACTTGCAGTGTACTGCGGTGATTTAAAACAGGACAGAGGGAAAGGAGGTCTACTAAAGAACTGTTAAAAGTGAAAAGTGTCAGTGTTAGAAACGAGATTGAGAGCCCCTGTATGTCCCTAACTACTGCGATTAACTGATTAGAATACAATGCTTTTTAAAATGCATTTGCTGCAGGTTTAACTCCAGCTTCCAGCAATTGATACATTTTACAGTGGCTTCGGGAACATTTCTTCTCAAAAGACACATTGCAGAGGTATGGATGATTATACACTGAAAGAAAACAATAATTATCTGCTTGTGCACACTCAATGAGGTGGTCAAAGGAGGATTGCGCCATCATTAACCCATAATGAGAAAATATTCAGAGTCCAAACTATGAAACCAAAGTTTCTTACTGACATCTTTTCTAATAAGTTTGCTTACATTCTCTCAGTTTATGTAGTTCAATACATACAATTCTCTTTTATTCTAAATCATATCTTACGCCATAATAGCTAAATCTTCATCTATCAAAACTTTATTTATTTTCATTACTGTTTTAAGTTTTAGCTTATATGTAGTGTGGCAATGCTTCCTTTCTCTGCTGCTTATCCCTTCAATCTGACTTATTTTTTACCTTCTGGTTAGGTGAAAGTTTTCATACTTGCCTATGCCAAATTAATACAAAATTCCAGGTAAAATTTTGAGAAAACATCAGAATTTTATTTAGTTTGGAGATGAAATTTTATATCTTTCTTGGTAGTGATAGCAAAGGAATAGTTTTATGCAAACTTTATCCTCAACAAAACATTTATGTTGTTGTTAAAGGCTAAATACTGTCTTCTACTGCCTGCAAAAATTCTGCGTCTGTGAAGTTTGGCAAGCTAACTAAACAAGAAAGTATAGCAGCAATTTAATATTTCAAGCCAGATTTATGACTTTAGCTATATGCCACTTATTTTTCAGGGAAAAATTGTAAGGAACAAACAGCAACTCTACTTTTAGCCACTGTATCCTGCCCTTGGCTTATTTTTGGCCCTGCTTTCCCCAGAATGTGCTGATCATCCAAGCAAATTTCAGCTTATTACTATCATTATCACCTCAGAGTACAACTATTATCCAGGCAATCTATAATTCGAAGAACTTTTTCAGTTTTTAGTATAATGTGCATAAAACCTAACATGTTCACTACCAAAGCAATATGTCAGAGAATATATATTTCACATGTACTTATTTTTCTTAGGAATAAGAAACATTAATATTCTCAGCTTTTGTAGTTTTCCTTACACAAAGTGGCAGAAAAAAGGTTTTTAATTATTCTGCTGTCATCTAAATGGTGCAGTGAAACCAAAATAGATCTCTTTTTTTAAAAAAACTTAAAAAATATATTGAATTTCTCAGAGTTTTTCTTTAAAGGTCTGAACATGTTTCTTTTTGTGGGACACTTTGGCAGCATCAGCCATATAATGTTACACACAAATTGTGTAAAAAGGGGGTTTGTTTACATTCTTAATTATATAGATTACCATAGGCCTGGGTTCACAAATGATCACAGCTTTAGCCTAATGTTACACAGTATCAAGCAGGATGAAGAGCAATCTGAGAGTGTAAGGTCTAATATGTTCATGGAAAGCAAAGCTGAAAATACCCCACGTCTTGGACTAGAAAAAAAAGCAAAAAAACCACCCACCCCCCCAAAAAAAACCAACCAAACAACAACAATAAAAACAAACAAACAAACAAAACCCAACAAAACACACAAAAAACCCCCAAACACTGAAACTTAGAAAAAAATAAAAATTTCTACTTCTATTTTCTTATAAATTCTGTAACAATCAGAAAATATTTGCAGGCACTTTTTTCCCCTCAGAATTACAATACACATTATACTGGACTACAATATTTCCAGTTCAAACATCCTTGTTCCTTAGAGAAAGAGTTTTCCTTCTTTTTCTAATTTTCTTCTTAGAAGAGAAATGGTGAAATGGTTTTACTAAAGGAAACCCAAAAAGTATATCTAGTTCTATCTATATCTGCAATAACCTGTATATATATACAAATGCACACACATTTAGCACATCCACAAAACACACTTCTAATTTTAGATGAAAAGTGAATGTCACACACCTCATACCAGGATACAGTTTTCACTGTAAGCTTGGCTTCTTCCAAGATTTATTGTTGCTAGATTTGCAATTGTAAATCTGCTGGCTAACACATTTCTATAACAAAGCAGAAGATTAGTTCCCAGAGTGTATGTTATTTATCTGATTTTCCTGTACTAGGATGTTATCATCCATTTTCCATTCTGAAACAAGTTCAAGGGATCATACAGAAATTACTGATATAATTCAAATTTGTCACATCTCATATTCCTTTTTAAATACAGTTATTTAATTAAATGGTACACAGACCTGAAAGCTACTCCTTCATAAGATTCACAAGCCAGTGGGAAAGGTTTTGGTAGCATTCAGTGGAAGCTAGACTAATCACATAATTTCAAAATTCTTAGTCAAGTGTTTTAGCTTTTAATTTTCACTCACCTGTGATACTAATGAGTACAGTAGTACAATATTTCTATCAAAACCCACATGAGTATTGGATTATAACTATGACAAAGTAGAGAAAAACAGGAATTACAAATTACAAGCTAATGTGGTCAGTTCACTGCATCTAAACTTGAAATTAAGATTTAAATTGTAGGACAGGGAATAATGTCAGTTTTACCAATTACCTTAAAAGGAGAGCAGATTCTGTCAACTGGAAAACAGAGATTCTTCATAATATGCTGCAAAAATATTCTATATTGAAATTTGTATTCTGAACACTATTGCTCCAGACCACAGATGCACAGATCTACAAACTGGTTAAAGTTCACTTTTCATTAGAAACTTCAATCTCTGACAGCATACACAGAAACCTCCCTGAAATTTGCAAACAAAGACAGGACTTGCTCCATACTATTTGTTTGTTTAAGTCAAAATAAACAGTTGGGAAACAGAGGAGTTGGAAATCCATCAAAATCCTCCATTGACATTATAATACAAGGGAAGTACTTGAGTGTCATAGTCATTCTGGAAATGCTGCATGATGAATCACTGTGCCAAGGCTTTTTTATTTCTAATAAGTCACATTTATACTGCAAATATGGTTCTTTCTTAGCTTTTCTCATCACACTTCAAGTGTTATAAAGGGGACTTTTGATCTGAAGATTGTTTGTCTGCCGCGTGGTTTCTAGACAGGTCTGTAGGAACTTTCCGGAAATAATAGTGGTAAAAGTAAGTTGGGGGGGGGGAGACAGGATGACACAAATGAATCATTAGGGATTTCATATTATTTTTACATTGGTTCAATTGCAACTTCAGTAGACATCCTTCTGATGTCTTCTATATATTGCAAGTTTTAAATGCTGTTATAGCACTTTACCTTGACGTATGGAAAAGGTATTCATCTTGAGTACAAAGATTTATGCTGTAGCAGTCCTCCACTTTGCACTGTAACAATAAGGCTTACTGTACTTTAAATACAAAGCTGTTACATCTGCAGTTATGAACCACTGGCTTTCACAAATATAGTTTTATAGTTGCTTTTTGATTCTTTTTTGTTTTCTGGAACCTCAGCTTCTCATGTTTTTCAGCAGGTTTGGGGGTTATTTTACTGTAAAGATCTCAGGACCCAACATATCCTATACCAAAAACCACAAAAAATAAGTCTTTCAAACCCACTGTAGTTATGATGCTGTTGATTGTTAATATAACATATTAAGATCAAGACTAATAAAAGCCAGTGTAAGGAAATTAAGACATATGCATTCAGAAAATTGTTTTTAAATATTAACAAAAGAGGTAGACATTAAATATATCTTTGACTTTTTTTTTCATTTTAGCTGTAACTTTTTTTAGATGCTCTTCAAAACTTTAAAAGTAGAAGGGGTTATTCTGAGACTTTCATAACTGAAGAACACAATTAATATACACAGGCTTAAAAAGCACAACATAACAATTATGTAAAATCAGTTGAGGCCATCTAAAACTTGACTTTGAAACAAAGGTTCATGGAGGAAATGCTGCAAATTACTTGGCAGTAATTCCTGCTAACAACGTAAGTTAATAACTAGTGTTGGGTCTGATTCTGATCTAACCCTGACCAGTTTTTGCACTTGCACTCTATTGATTTGCATCAAATTATTCATGAAGTTCACTGATAAGAGCTTTTATCTATGACCTGTGGCACAAAATCTTTCTTCTTATTCATAATCAATTATTTGAAGAACCTTTAAACTATTCCATTAGTTATTACTTGCTCCCTCATTTGAATTATGTAGTGAAAAAAAAGGTTAAAAAATAGTTTAATTTTTAACAGGAAAAACAGGAATAAGTTTGTTCTGAGTCACAAAAATATATTCTAAATATAAGTCATTCTATGCTGAAAGTATAATCAATAAAATTATATTCATTTATTAACTAATACATTGTTGTGATAACACTGTTCTGTGAGGAGTTCTTATTTTCACAGACCAGATATTCTGTCTAGTTTTCTCATAGAACTGTTGCAAAAAAGTTATAAATGTTCATTAACTTTCAGCAAATAGTTAGAAAAGCAGTAGACCTCTATTAATGTTTTAATTAAATAATGTCCTCCTGACAAGAAAATTATTATAGCCTAGGTGAAAAACTTATACTTTTTCAGTTGTTAACTCATTGAGGGACTGTTTCTATGACTTTATGGCAAATATTTGATGTCACAATTGAATAATAAGTAATAATTAGTAAAGTAGGAAAAATTCTATTGATATAAGTAAAATACAATTTCTTATGTTCCCTATTTTAGCACAAATATAGACACAGACCTTTACAAGTCAGGTACATTGTTTTATAGCTCTTATTGCATTTTTGTGAGAATTTCTTTCTTCTCCAGAGATACAGACGCATTTTTGATGCATCAGAGGGTAATGAGTTCTTTTTAGTTGTTTCTATTCTGTTGCCTTCTTCACAGAAACTGTTATCCTTTTCACTTTTGTCTGATTATCTGAAGAAAAGAAAAAAACAATTACAAGTCATTTTAATTTAAGAAAACAAAATATACTACCTGCTACTAAATATTCCTGTAAATTTTAGGAAATGCTCCAACAATTAAATAGATAGTCTTCTGATGTATATTATGAAGAATATTGCTTCTTGTGGCAATGTGCTCTGTAGTTAAATGTTTTTAAAAATGGTGTAATAATTCCTGAACTGCTACACTCTCTCTCATTGTTCCACAATATATTCAGTTCCTTTTATTTTTTTCCTTGATTTTGTGTTGCAATTTAGTCATTATTTTATGTGGAAATTGTCCTATATACAAAAATAAAACATCTGTTTCCAAAATCAATACACATTATGATTCATGCTACAGAAAATATAGACTACACTGAGTAGATGCCCAAGTAACAGAAAGATAAATATTAAAAAATGTACTTGTCATCATAGTATTATAGAACTGTTTGGGTTGGAAATGAACTTAAATATCATCTAGGTCCAACCCTCCTTGCCATGGACAGTGTTGGAACTACTTTACATTAGACTGGGTTTTGCAGAGCCTCGGGAAACCTGGCCTTGAGTATTTCCAGGAATGGGGCATCCACAAATTCTGGACAACCTGTTCTGGGGCTTCCCCAGCCTCATAGGGAAGATTTTCTCCCTCATATCTAATCTAAACCTGCTATCTAAACCTGCTAGTGACAGGACCTCTTGTCCTGTCACTACATGTCCTCGTAAAAAGTCACTCTTCCAGCTTTCTCATGGCAGGCCATCTTTAGGTACTGGAACGCTGCTGTAAGGTCCCTTCCCCAGAGCCTTCTCTTCTCCAGGTTGTACAACCCCAATTCTCTCTGCAGCTTTGCAGAAGAGGTGCTCCAGCCCTGTGAACATCTTTGTAGACTTGTTCCAACAATGTTCCATGTTCTTTTTACAGTGGGGGCCCCAAAGCTGGATGCAACACTCCTGGTAGGGTGTCATGACAGCACAGTAGAGGGGTAGAATCGCCTTCCTTGACCTGCTGCCTCATTTCTATTTGTGCAGCCCATGATAGTTCTAGCTTCCTGGGGCTGCCAGTGTATGTTACCAAGACTGTTGACCTTCTCATCCATCAACACCTCGAAGTTCTTCTCCTTAGGGCTGTTCTCAATCCATTCTTTGCCCAGGCTGTACTCGTGCTTTGGGTTGCCCCAGTCTAGCTGCAGGACCTTGCACTTTGCCTGTTGAACTTCATGAGGTTCATACAGGCCCACGTCTCAAGCCTGTCCAGGTCCCTCTGGATGGCATCCCTGCTCTCCAAAGTGTTGACTGTGCCACACAGCTTGGTGTCATTATCAAACCTCGTGAGGGTGCACTCGATCCTACTATGCATGTCGCTGACATAGAAGTTAAACAACACTGGTCCCAATAATTTATTTACACTCCAGAAGCAATATTGTATAGTTCAGAAATGGTAGCTAGGAAGACGTCTCCCTGTGGTGGGTGAAAAAAATAAAGTGAAAACCACCTCACACATCAGCACCTATCTCTAGTAAGGTATTTGTATCAAAGGCGGATAAATTGTCTTCCTTTATAGCGACCAATAATAATTATTCACACATAGCATACTGTTTGGATTACTAGGATACTGAGCTACTTTATGTACTTTGGAATGAACAGATTCGTGCTTCAAAATATTTGTGCTTCTTACCACTGATTACAGAGAGTTGCTATATACATAGCTCAGACATAGATAGCTGTATCACTACGATGTAAATTTGTTGAGGTGTGACCCATTCCATTGAGCTAATCGTGATATATCATTTTGTTTCACCCTAACAAAAACAAAGAGTGGAAATATTTTCTAAAGAGGGTTTTTGACTGATTTTCTTCAGTAAACTTGACTTACAGAGCCACTGGTCCACAGTTTAAGCTTGGTGTCCCTGTGCTCAGTGATTATGTGTTAATACACTGCTGCCCATGAGTGAGTAGGTATTACAGACTTTTCTACGCTGAGCCCAAAGTTCCTTCCTAGGTGCTCTGTTCTCTCTTGCATTGTTGTCATACTTTGCTGTCTGTTATGAAAGGGATTTGTTGCAAAGGTCCGTATTTATCATACAGGTGAACAGAGAGTGTTTGGTATGTGTATGGAATCAGAAGAAAAGATCTTGCTCCACTAACAGGTGGGGTTCTGCATGAGTGGGAAAGACATTCATCTGTGGTTACGCACGCTTCAGTGTAGAAGACAGGAAACACTTACCTGTCCCTCCCTGCAGCAAGCGTATCTTGGACAAAAACATTATTATGGATTCAGCAGAGAATAGGCCTCGTGACAGCATCCACTATCAGCCCAAGCACTAGTAACAAGAAGTTATTCAGCGTCTTTGATACCAAGCTTACAAAATTAGTAGCACTAGTTTTTCTTGCGCTGTCTCTTCCCTCACTGCAGTGAACAAATGGAAGTTAAATCTGGCCATTACTGGAGCAAAGGTGTTTCCATGAATCAGCCAAACAGTAGTTAGTATTATGACCTGTTTGTGGAGGTATTATAGAATTGTAGAATCATAGAATACGCTGAGCTGGAAGGGACCCATCAGGATCATTGAATACAAATCCTGACCCCACACAGGACACCCCAAGAATCACACCATGTGCCCGCGAGCATTGTCCAAATGCTTCTTGAACTGAGACAGGCTTGGTGCTGTGACTACTACCCTGTTCCAGTGCTCACTCACCCTCTGTGTGAAAAAACTTTTCCTGATATCCAACATAAATCTCCCCTGACTCAGCTTCATGCCTTTTCATCAAGTCCTCTCACTGGTCAGGAGAGTGAAGAGAATGGAGAATATTCTAACACATTTCATCATATGCTGTTATCATCCATGTAGCAAAAAGAGAAAGAATTTTCAGTAATTGAATTCAAATTTCAAACTCAAATACATAGTTATACATCTGTCAGCTGCCTCACTCCAGGATTTTATAGGCCACAGAAATTTTATAATAAGTGAAGAACTGCTAATTGGGGTCAGAGATACCTGTAATTATATAAAAGAAAAACCTGGATTTTCAGAAATGCAAGATAGTGCTCTGCAGAACTAAAGGAATTTGTTCAGCAGCTTTGAGGATCTTGTAATTTTGATTTCAGTAATTCACAAATAGAGTTCTCAGAACTTTAATATCCCACCGTCTTTGGACTATAAATTTATAATGGCAAAAGTGGCAAAAAGTGACTACTGTTTCTGTTCTACTGCCATTAATGGATGGCATAAGGAAGATTAACAAATCAAATAAAGCATTTCAGAGTGAGAGTCCACAGATTTCACAAATCTCAATGATTTCCACTTTTAAAATATATTTTTGTGCTTTTGACACTTGATCTTCCACTCCTGACTTAATACCCATTTCTGTCAGTACCAGCAGGGAATCTGCTTGAATCACTGAACAACTGCCTATCTTAATTCCATGTATAATCTGAATTTGGAAAAAGTTGTTCAGATAATCAGGATTTTCAGTAACAGAGATATTGTCTAAATAGAGATTTTTCAAAGGATTTTTTTTATTATAAGGTTTTTATAAAGTGTAAGCATGTACTTAAGTATTAGAGATTCAGTCTAAATTCAGCATAGATGATGCAATACAGCTACCAAAGAGTCGAGTGTAACAGCATATTCTGTGCAACACCTATTCCAGAGAACTTTGGACAATAGTGTGTGAGTCACCATGGAAGATTATTAACTTCAGTGTTTTGAATTATAGCAACTTTGTAGAGGTTACTTAGTAATTCTTGAACTGTACATCATTATTAAGGTGAAATGTGAAAAAGTAGTGATTCAGGATGGAGGAAAAAAGCCACAGAATAAAAACAGCAGGAAGCCATAATAAACAAGAACATGGTATATGAGGAAAATTAAATAATTTCTACACTAGGTTAAAAGCATTCCTAGGCTGAAAATAAATAGGAAAGTTATTGGAGACAGGATTGGGATGAATGCAAACAGTTTGTCTAAGTAATAGTTTCCTAGAGAAAGGGGGGGAAATCAGTCATCAGAGAAGTTAAGGGGTTTATTGACATTAATGGTAATGCTTGGAGCAAGTCTCAACAGATAAGGTCCAAGGAAAGAGCAACTGGATTGCTCAAGATAGCAAGTAAACTTTTAAAGAGACAAGACTTTTTCAACAATATACAAAGTCTAGAGAGAAAAGAAAGGACACACAGGAAGAATGGTAGTGAAGGTGATTCATGAAATCCAAGGAGAAAGAGAGAAACACAAAAAAAAAAAATAAGGGCAAACTATGTGTTAAATGAATAAATGGTGTGGAAAATAAAGAGATGATTGCCAGCGTGTTTGGAAAAGTTGAAACTTTTACCCGGGGTAACATCTCTAAGGAGATTTCAGGTCATCCTTATAGACATGGAAAGATGATAAATAAATTTTCCAAAGCAGTTATCATAATTCTAGATTGAATATTTTTTAAAAAAAATCAGGAATGCTGTGGTACATAAATATGAGAATGCATTTAGACCACTATCATTTGGGAGAAAGATCTTTTGCTTTAGTTGAAACAAGATAAATCCACTGATCTCTGTTCTGTAGATCCAGTCAGGCAAATCTGAGCAATTGGCATGTGAATTAACCAGAGACAAACTCTTTGTGGGTAATGGAGAAAAGAGTGGTAGGAAGGTTATTAGAGTAGACATTAGTGTCTAAACCTGAAAATTACAAGGAAAAGTAAAAGAAAAAAAATTGGTACCCGAGAATAGGACTGAAAAATTATATTCCAAATAGAAATGAATAAACCCTATTTAGATATTCTGGGTTTTGTATGAAATTTAAAGACATTCTCTAAGGCAGGCAAACACTGTAACCCAAAATGTTAAGGTCTGAAAGTACTGTTCACAAAACTTTAAAATATACTGTTCTTTGCTTGGGTGTCTTAAACCAGACAGCTAAGGCAGAAGACCTGAAGGATGCATGCCAGAGTAAGTAACGAGAAGGTAACCTTGGATATCAGGATGTTACGGCAATAGGAATGGGTGCTCTTCATTCACATGACAGGGTGAATGGCTGAAACTTGTTTAAGTCCACATGGCTCTTTATATCTCACTGAGAGAAGATTATCATGATAATAGATTTCTTTCTTATCCAGAAATAACTTGAACTTTTCTAAAGTTCAGAAATTCTTGCTCAAACCATATGTCCAAACACAAAAATCATCCATAATAATTAAGGCATGCCCTTTAATTCAGAAAGTATGTGAAATATAATTAATGTATGGCAAGATTAATCTTGTGATATATCCTATCTCATCTGTCAGTTAAAGGCCTTTTATTGACAGATGGTGTAGATGATGCCTGATACATGAGTTAAATGTGTGCAGTGAGTTTTACAAGCATCTGTGTAGTCTCAGTCAAAGCAATGAGATCATTTCTCTCTATTTCTATGGCATTAATCCACAGTGCATATATCAGAAGCCTAGCATAGAAAAACAAGTTCTGGTAGACCACCAATCAGAAAAGGTAGGACTTAATGAAGAAAGGAGTTTCTTGTGCCTTATAAAATGATTTGCCTGTAGAAGAGATACCTTTCTCATTGAATAATCAGAACAGGACATTTATGCACCAGTGGATTTCACCCGTGTAGAAGAATCTTGTCTATCGAATGATTTGTTTTGAACTCAGTTATTCCAAAGGGTACTGTGGTAAAAAATTTGTCCTTAAATTTGTGGTATTATCTGGAAAAAAAATAGCAGCAAATGTTTGCTCAGTTCTGCCCACAGAGATTTTCTGGATTGATCTTTTTTTTTTCTTACCTTCACATTTCTTGAAAAATATGTGAAGGATTTTGTAACACCATAGTCTTCCCTTATCTCTATGATCTCCACAACAGACATTAATTCCAGTACTTTAAATGTACCCTGAACATATTAAAATGTAATCTAAAGTGGCTTGTTTTTAATGAATGCTTTCTAGCTCATGTAATTATTCTCATCAACTCTCCAGTGAGAAGGGCTTAGTTTGTTTCCAGAGCTAACAGGTCTGTCTTTACCTTCAGAGCTGCCTTCAAGTACGTGAAGAACTCTACATTAAATCTGGGCACCTGCCTGCTGAGAGAAAGCAATTTTACAGGTAAGATGAGGAGTCCTAAAACTCTATTCCCCAGTAAGGAATTCGTAGTGTCTGCCTAAGCAGACTGTTTCAGCAGTGTTTGCTTCATCGAAATCTCAGCTCAGTGAAAAGGCTGTTGCTTTCGGTCATAAAAATAGGTAGTGTCATTTTCTCTTTGCAATGAATTCTTTCATCCAATCATATTCCTGTATGCAAATATACCATAGCTGGTTCAGATAAAAAAGCACAAATAAAGCTAGGGGCTCAGTCAGGACAAAAATCACTCCACTTCCTTTATACCTCATTTCACCTGTGTTTCAGGAACATCCTCAAACTTCTCAACTGAAAACATGAAGAAGCAAGGTTCAGACAGCAATTCTACTACAGTTATGCCAGCTCTGCCAGAACCAATCAAAGATCTGAAAATTAAGTACACCAAGGTTAGTAGCATTTGCATTTCTTAATCTTTCTTATGCATTCAACTTAGTAGGATGTGCTCAGTTTAACCTTATATACTATGGAAGCCACTGTAAATCAGTGCTTAAAATGTTTGTTCTGACCGAGTTCTGATTTTACACATTCTAGCAATTGATGTTCAGTGATCCTTTTAACCTAAGTTAAAGCACCTAATTGTGTAAGAATGATACAATCTTTCCATATTTAATTTAGGGTGAGTGTTGTTTTTCTCCTGAAACAAACTTTCAGCAGTGGTAAGTTTCTCAGAAAGTATAAATGAAGTAAAGAAGGAAAGGTTTCTACTATTATATTAATTTTCAGAAGAGTGAGAGCGAACTAAAATGCCAGCATATTGCATCATGTTATGATCAGATTTAAATAATTATACCTAATAAGAATATGTGGAAAGGGATATGTGAAAATGAAACTAAAATAAAAATAATTCTGCTCACATGTTAACCTTAGAGATAATGAATCTGTTTTTCAGCCTAAACAAGTAGCTATTAATAAAGTCTACCAACACTAACTACTCAATATTGCCATAAACTTTTTGAAATAAAAAATTCTTCTCCATATACATTTAGAAATATACAGATAAAGAAGGTTTGTATCCAGACTTGTGTTTCCAACTTGAAAATACTCTTTTCCTGTTTTATACCATAATATCATATCATAAAACACAGATATCTCCTAGAATTTTCAAAAAAAGTGTTGGCAGAGAATATCGAAACTCTACTCTCTGAAACATTCAGGTAGAACAATTGATCAGAAAGGACCTCTTATCTTTGGAGACTCCTTTATCACTGTTCCTTTTTTCTTGATACTGTTGCAAGGGAAATAATATTATTTTCTAGAGCCACTGCTTATTTTCTTTTCCAAAAGCAAGGTATTCAGCAATCATCTAAATTAGTCCTTTTGAATTACATTCTATCCTATTTTTTTAATGGCAAAAATCGAGCAGATTTCAATGCGTATCTTTCTTGAATAAATCACACAGGATCCTACTTTGTAAATATTTAACAGACTAGGAAAGCTATGTAGTTCTGCCATGCCACGTGATAGCCCACTACTGCTCTTCCTGTCTCAAAAATAAAAAAAAAAAGTTTTTTACTCTTTGATTTTTTAGTTTTCTGGAGGAAGTCAACTAATATGAGCAAAACACTGACTGATGTAACTGAATATTCAAGATATAAATTCCTGTAAAGATTTTCATCCTTCTAAAATATTTCACTAGTAAAAATCTATTCTGTTAGTATAAAAAGCAACCATAAGACAGCTAGCCAAGACAATTGAAAAGTCTGTAGTTTGTAGTGTGCAATCAAGGAGAGTGTCACATTCCAAATATTTCTTTTGCCTTTGCAATAAAGTTGTATATATAATTTGTACCTGTGCAGAAATGCAGTGCACTGGTTTGCAAAATCCAACACACCCTTGTGGAGGTTTGATCTTTGCAATGCCTTCCTTCTGTCTTCAAACACCATATAGGATGATCTGAAAGCCACAGCAGTCTACTGAGAGACAGAGATTTGGGATATTAGAAATGCTGGCCCATATCCAGCACTCATCTCACAATTTAATAAAGCTTTTCCGCTGTTACCTTCTCACCCATCCTGTTCCTCTCCTGTTAGAGAAGTTAGAACATAGGGGGTGGGTGACTGCTTACAATGGAAAGGATGAGACAAGGGAATCACTAATTACTGCTGATGTATTACCCTTTCTGTCTGAAGCACGTAGGATCAGATCCTTCATTTCTGTACACTCTAATTTTTCTTTTCCTACCATTACATAATATCAACAGCCATTGCATGAGAATCTGAAGAGAGGTCTTCAGAAGATGTTCAAGTACTTTCCTCTTTACTTAGCACTGTTTATTTTCTATGAGAGAGATCATTTGAGGCCTTTCACAGAATTCATTTAACTAAGTATTTCCATATGAATCTGGATTTATAGGTAGGTATAGCTACATTTCAGATTAATCCTTTTTCATATGTAACATGTATACTAGTATAACACTTAACACTCCAGGGAATTTCACTTTCAATCATCAAATGGAAGTATTTTAAACACTAAAATTGGCTTGGATTTTGAACCACAAAGTGATCTTGAATTGGTTTCATATCTGAATCTCCTTTAAAGATATGCCCGTGAACTGAAAAAGTTTTGGTAGCTAGCTAAAACTATACTAGTAAATATTTTACTTAGTCAACACTGAAGAATTAGACAATAGTTGTGTGACAAATACTTTCTGTCATGATGCTTTCACATACCCTAAGCCCTGTGGTACTCCTTTAATCAGAGAAACTCAGATTAGTTAATTATTAGGTTGTCAAATTACATGAGGGGGAGAAGATGACTGAACATTCTCTCACTAATCTGCATGTGGAATATCAGAAAGTGTGGAAGGTTAAGCCACCCTGAATAAAGAAAATCATAGCTGAGAATCAATATGTTGCATCACTAGCTTCAAAACAAACATGAGGCAGAAAAGCACAAAAATATATTTGGAATATCTGGGGAAAGGTAATCAGCTAGAAAGGTACTATAGAAACTCACTCTTTTTCAGATCAGCTTGCTTTGTAGACATAAAGCCCCTTACTGACAAATAAAAAAATTTACATAAGTATTGAATAGAAAGAGTGTGTTCTCTGATTATTAGCTCATTGCAACAGTAAAATGTAATTCTTATATCAATAATAGCATACAATTTCAAGGGAGGGGAAAAAAGTTACATGAAATATTAGCCAAACATAAGATTCTTGTAAGGAAAAACCTGCGGTGGGAAAAAATAAGATTTCACAGCAGATATTCTATACTGACATATTTGCTTAAATTTAAAACTTCATTCTTTAGTAGTTCCTTAAATAATATTGCATATTTTAATTTTATTGCTTAAAGCATACAGCGAGACTTCATAATGTATTTTGAGACTGGTATGTTAGAATTTACAACACTTGAAATGTGCCTCCTCTTGGGCCACAAATCTTTAAGGTCTAGATGTATCTCTAAAATTTACTGCCAAGTAAATGTTAGCATATTACAGTACTCAAGAATATCTGAATGACTGCCATAATCTCTAAGAGCAGGTATACATGAGTGCCAGCAGTTATTCAGCACTGCGCATCATCTCACCTTAGTGGTGCTGAACTGCCTTCAGCATGCATCCAAACTCAGCCCTGATGTCTCTTCTCTGTTCCTGGCCCGTAAAAAAATGCTGTTGGTGTAATTCCCTGGTTTACAGTCTGCACTAGAAAGCTTGTGAGCAGTCGGTTGAGCAGCTGTTCAAATCTGTTGGTCCCTTTTATCTTCGTGAAACAGTCAACGGGGCTCATTTGAAAAGTATTGAGAAGAAAAACTTTATTACAGCAAGGGGCAGATTTATGGGCGGAAGAGGTTTTGCTTTTTCTTGTACAATAAGTTTGATATCTAAATAGAAGATAGCTTAGAAATTTAATTTCATGTTTACAAAGTTATCCTTAATAGCTAAGTTAGGAATAGTCCACATTTTAATTGGTTCTATTTCATTTCTTGACTACACTTCTGTATTATTTTTAACAATAATAGTGAATTACATTAAAATTCTTCCCTAGAAAAGAATAAGTTTATAGACAGATGCTGAAACGGGATCTTTGCTACATCAGAAATTAAGTACTTTCTTCTTTAAGCTGCACTTTTAAGTCATTTTGCAGAAGCACTGAAGCTTGAATCCCTGTACAGACTTTGTAAAATACTGAAACAACAAAAAGGGGATTCTTATTCTAAGGAAGATTCAGCAAAAAGTTATGTTTTATAAAGTGATGACACCTAATGCAAGGGCCCTAAAATTTATTTCAGTAGAGCTGTGGTGCGGTCCATCTGAAACAAAGCTGTACGGAGTCAGCATGAGCTTCCCTCATGCAGCACAGACACAATTATGGCACTTCCCATCTAGCAGATACTTTTGTATTATGAACTCACAGTCTTTTCAAAATATTCCAGGACTGAACGAAACGAAACCACTAAGATGACAGAAAAAAAAAGATAAAGTTCAGGTCTTGTCTCCCCATTCTCTGCTCAGGTCAGTTGAATGATGAAATCAATTGTGTAAAAAGGATAGAAATATTGTAGTCTTGCAGGGAACTTCAACCCCAAATGGTGAATGGTGTTAGATATTTGAACTGAAACCAATCGTTTCAGAGAAACAAGATTTTACAGCACTCTGTCATTGTGAAAGAAAGACAGTCAGAGGGGTTTGACTGCCTGTTGATGGGCTCTATTTGAAACACTAAGCTTTAGTAGTGTACAGTCTCATTTACAGGAAATGTGTATTTCCAATTCTACTGCAAAGAAACCTGAAAGTCATTAATACTTTGTGTAGTTGAAATAAAAATACATCTTCTCTCCTAAAATTCCAGTGAAGTAACACTTACAAAATACCTGCAACGACATTTCTAAATCCTTGCAAAACAAAATTGTACTCCTAAACCTCATGGGCCATAGTCAGTCATCACAGACAAAGCCCTGCACAGCACATGCCACAGAAGGGTTGCATTTATGTTACTCTAGATGTCAGTGGAGTTCTGATTGACTGACAAAACACTGTAAACTATTGCAAGACGATCCCAAACATAATTTTTCTCAGTCAAGGTTGTTGTTAGAGGTTGCTGTCTGCAGGTACTTTGATGTTGCCTTGATTTAGAGATCCATATCCTTTTTGTTTGTAGCAAATACTCCACAGCATTTAATGAGCATGGCTGAATGCACGTGTACATGTACAGCTGCCTGCAATGTATTAATACACCTTACTTGTAGAGTTTTGACTTTTTCTTTCTCTTTTCTGTCTTTCATACCTGCATTTCCAAGGCTGCTATCTAGCTTATGAAAGACATCTGGATAGTTTGATTTATACAGCCCTGTTATGATGTTGTATATATATTTAATATAGCGAAGTTATGTTTTAAACAGAAACGGTATTAGAAACATCAATAAGAGATATATTCTAAACTAATACTATGGGCAATATTGGTTGGTGCAATAAATGTAGTATTTAAACAAACACTTTAAAAATTTCCAAAAATGGTATGTTTTGCTATTATTCCTTTCATGGACAGATATGAATTTAGCATACTGTAACATCATAGCAGTGTTATGTTAATATTTACCTTTTACTTTGTCTCTTTTCTTGGCAATATGTCTAGATGGGGGGGAGAGGGGGGTGTTGCACATTTAACCATTTAACTGCTGTCTTTCTCCTTTCACCACAGTCAGAATTTTGTGTGGATAATCTTATAACCAGCTTCATCACTTGTCTGAAATTTCCAGGGACTTTCCAGTGATTGATAGCTTTTGTTAAATCAGGAGTTTGCTGGTCAGTCCTGATGGTCAGACATTACAATGACAGCCTGTATAAGGTGCCCACATAAAGACAATCTGAAACATACAGGAATATTTTAAATAAAATATATTAAATGGCAAATTGTTGCCATATCCATTTATTCAGATATAGTATTTTATTGATCTTGATCATTATTCACAAAATATTCCCTAATTATTGACTACCACTCAGTCAGTGTAGGCAATTTGAACACTATGCAAAAAAATCTATTTCCTGAAATCAGACACATTTTCATAACATATGTGGGTGTAGTGGAAGGGTTTAGTCCCCAGGTCTGTGTGACAGGAAGTATTTATCCTGTAGTTCTGGTGTCTTGACTTTGTCTGCCCCAAAGTATTTTCTGGTTTTCTATTTCAATTTTCCTGCTACTTTAAGCAGCAATGCTAGGTCCTTTATCCTAATGGAGAGGAAACAGGAATCATATCTTTTCTGCTAGCTGGTCTCAATGGCTAAGCTCCACTGACTAAAGGTGAGGCAAGACACCTTAACCATAAAGAGAGGCACAGTTTGAGCTCAAAATACTTGGTACTGTCAGTCAGAGTCTGACATGGTCTCAATGATGAGTATGAGCAAGACCTTACATGCATGTCAGCAACGCAGGGGCGTTGGGAGAGAGTGAGAAGGGAGAGCACCAGCCCACCAGCACCAGGAAGGTGGGCTCAAGCATTGGGAGGGCAGCTTAGTGTGGAGACCCCACTTTATCACTGATCCAGAGATCACAGAGATGGTCAGGCAGAGAAGGACAGGTACTGTTAACATCAGACTGCATACCTTATCATGTTCACTTCAAAGAGCAACCTACATAACAGTTCTTAACAACATAGTCTCCTCTCTTCAACAGCTGTGCATTTATCAGGTCTTCCCAAAAAGCCTTTCCTTTCTTAGCCTGTTTTGAGACTAACCTACAGTAAGAAAAAGTTAACCCCCTCCAACAATTTACCAAGAGTGCCTCACGTATGGCAGGCTCTAGAGTTGTACAGATCTCGTGCATCCACATGTGAGACCTATGTTCTATTTTGCATTTGTGAGCAGAGACAAGTACCTCAGATTTCACCCAGAGATCCTTACACATGCAATTCTGTGCAGTGTGCTCTAGGATAATCCTGCCTGACCTGAGATGTTGGACCATATGGTTCCACTGTGGTTCCTTCCAACCTTATTCATTCTGTGATTCTGTGCTTCATTCAATTGACTGTGGAGAGGGTTTTTCAGTCTCAACTTGAATTTCAGAAAACTATGCTGTTGGTTTTGCTTATTTGGGGCTTTTGATTTGGTTTGGTTTAGTCTTGGTTGGGATTTTATTTTCTTTGGCAGGAGAGAGTGAAGAAAAATCAAAGTAAACCTAAATACAACAGTGCTCTCCAAGATACTTCTAATTTAAGGTATTATATTCACTAACCCCAAGGATTGGGTCTCCTTCTGTCAGGCTGTGTAACAAGAAGGCCCTCCATCCTTACCAACCCTGTGAGCACAGAAAACCCAGGTAGTTCTAGGTAGGTCATTTAGGGATGTACCTCCCTTGCACATCACAGATTTCGGTTTGAGAAGGGAAGGACCCCTTTGTAACAGCATATTTTTATGATATGAAACAAAGAAAAATATAATGTAGAGAAAGTTTGCCTCTTCAAAAGAAGGCAATTTTAAAAGGCTGATCCCTGTTATGCTAACATGTGATAACTTAACTCTTCAGAATAATTTAGAAACGGCTATTACAATTTTAATTCAGGTATCTATCAATCAGGCAGCTCTCAGGTATGAAAGATAGGTTTATTCACCAAAGCAGATGACAAACAGTTATATATGTGTTACTAATATTGTTGCACTTTTTCTTCCCCTGCAGATATTTATAAACAATGAGTGGCATGATTCGATCAGTGGTAAAAAATTTGCAGTCTTTAACCCTGCAAATGAAGAGAAAATCTGTGAGGTTGAAGAAGGTGACAAGGTAGAGTTTTCTTTCTTGCTCTTAATTCTAACTTAAAGTTTACTTCTTCATCTTAAAAGCAGTAAGGCAAGCAGCCATCTCTGTGATGTAACCACCTTAGGCATGTACCTACTTCATTCTGTACACTTCTTCTGCAAAATAATTCTTATCTTTTTTTTTTTTTATTAAGCCACAGTACTTTTTGTAAAAGAGACAGTGAAAAAACTGATTTACCTTAGGATCTCGCTCATATAAGAAAAGATCTAAAGAAATATTTTTTGCTGGGTTTTTCTTACTAATATTATAAATTCTTTTTCTTATCTGTGATCAGTGACATCTAAAAACTAAATTGGGAGGTTTTTTTATTTTTTCTTGCTCTTCCTTAGTCAGTAATGTAACCTGTTCATTACACATTTATATAAAACTTTTTATTATAGATAATATGAAGAAGGCAAATATTTATAATTTCCCACACAGACTCTGTGAAGATGATTATTACCATCAGCATTTTTAAGAATAGGTCTTCTCAGTATTGCCCCTTCAAATATTTTATTTGGAAAAATATATTGGAACGTGGTCCTAAAAAACAATGAAGTTGAATGTGGCCTATGAAGTAGTCACTAATTCTACCAAAAATGATCTACTTAAAACATGTTGAATCAATGAATTTAGGCAGAGGACTAAAAAACTTGTTGAAAACTGCCTACAAACATTTTTTGTATGTATTTATGAGATTCTCTAGTGGAAAATTACAGATAGATGCCATGTAATCAAAAATATATTGAAAACCTAACTGCTAAGATCTATATTTTGTTATATTACTTGCTTTTCTCATGAAAAGGATTTAGCTAGTGCTACTATATAGTTTAAATGTAAGTTATCAAGTTGGGGGAAGGGTAGTTATTTAAATAGGACAGGCAATGTTGCTGAACAGTTTTAAAAGTGATGACCAATTTTTTCTATAAACTCTGAGAAAGCAAGTATGAGAAGTGAAGGCTCTGTTTCTAGTTCAAAGATGACTGTAGCTGGAAATGAAATTGTTTTTATAATTACTGATTTGGTTTATTTCATTTTTATTTATTTATTTATTTATTCATTCATTCATTCATTCATTTGTTTCATTTTTTACACTTTTCCCCTCAAGGTCAGTTTTTTACATCCAAAAATGAGAAAATTTTTTCACATTTCTCACAAAATGATGTTATTTAAGTAAAGAAAAATGCATACCTAGAATGTTTTGTATACAACCATTTTTTAAGCTTAGCAGTAAAATATTCATTAAACACCTTTTTATCCAGGAAATACTGTAAAACTTATAAGCTGCTTATGCATGTTATAAGCTCATAAAAAATTTATTGCCAATATAGTAAGCATGGGCTCTTTCAGAATACTTTAATTTACTGCACAAAGATTCAATCTGAAATGAAATTCTCTTTTGAGAAATACATTCAGAATCATTCACTCATTAAATCTTAGTTACTCTGGTCCATAATTTCACCATGAATCTCCTAATAAACTTTGTCTCTAAGGCTGTCTAGCACATGAGCAATAGTGACCACAAACTTCTAAGAAGGTCATAATGAAGACACATTTTAAATTTTTTCTAGAAAAACATGAGAAAGTATGTTTTTAATTATTTCATATATCTAACCAGGAGTTTTTTCAAAGGCCTTGCTTTTGTTTAGTCCCACTTACCTATATCTAGTGCTGAAACAGTGATATTTGATCATCCTCAAATTAAATTACTCATGACTTGCAACTGTTCAGTTACTATACAAAAGTTTTGTAGCTTTCTTTCCTTACCAGCACTCCAGCAACTCATTAAATAAAGAGATAATACTATTCGACAATCAGGTTTTCTTTCTCTTCAATAATTTTGCAAACTAATGTGTAATGACAACTGCTATTAACTAAATTGCCAAGTGAATTGTACAAATCTAGTAAATTACACAGCCATTATGAACCTAATATGTTAGAGCCTAGACTGCAAATGAGTCAAAAGATTTTAGGCATTTAATTTGTGCATAGAACAGGGCTGACAAAAGACTGTCCCATTCCTTGTAGTAGTATTTTTCAAGAAACAAGAGGAGATTACAAAGCACAGACATATATGTGGGTGAGAACTGTTCCCTTTCAGTTTGATGGCTCTTTCAAACTGCATTCCTAATCCTAAAGACCCCTAGTAATAATAAAACAGTTCAACAAATGGTCACTGTACGTAAAGTAAATGTACATAAACTAAATATAAAAAAGTCTAAACTGGCCCAGAAAAGAGTCTTTATACTCATAAGTGTAGATTTATGTACCCGAAATAAATTTCATACTGTTGAAGAACAATAATTTTTTTATTACTTTTCATTCATGGCCCTTTAAAACCTTTATCTTATTTCTCTTGGTTTTAATTATTTCTGCACTTCTAGTAGAAAGAACACATGGTACTGTAGTTTTAATTTACATCATTTGTACTAGTATGACTTTTGTTTCCCCCTTGTCCTTTTCCAGTAAAGGCTAAGCCATAACCCCTCAAGTCATATTACAAAGCTATAGAATATTTATGACAGGGTTCACAGAGAGTGATGATGTATTTGGCAACATTCTGAAGATTCTGAAGAAGTGCAATTCTTCTTAAACTGGTAGATTTCAGCTACCTGATGTAGGTGACTGGTCAGTATGATCCTATAGTAATGGCTATGCTATTTGTATAGTTCCTTACTACCTTTTCCTGAATTTCCTGGAAAAAAAATTGGGAAGTTCTGTGGGCCTCCTGTTTAACAGGTCTGTGCTGAGCTTTCTAAGCCACTAACCCACCTCACTCACAGCTTTTAAAAATGTGTTCCTGGCTATCAACATCAGTTAAAGATTTAAGATCTGGTTCATGTTTAAAACTAATGATTTTGGTGTTAACTCAATTGACTTTGCTGACTTAGTCAACCTTGATAGTGCTTTCCCTGGAGAAGAAAGCACTGATTAGCAAACAGCAGCACAAAAAAGTTTGAAAGAAATCCTTCAAACATTGCACACAAATTTCTCAGGGAAATCTGACACACACAGAAACTTCTTTTTTTTTTTTTTCCTTGAAATTTGTTTTTCATTTCTAACAAAAAAAAGTCTAGAATAAATCACCTTTTTATGTCATTGTTTTCCTGGGTAAAGTTTTACAAGAATTATGAAATATAGGAGAATTCCAAGTGCTAAAACCTTCTCACAAGAGATTTTTAATTTTGGGGTTTTTTTTAAATCCTGGAACACCATTTGCACAGAATAGTTACATATAATTCATCATAGATTTTCCTTCTACAGTGAAAGCCAAATGATAAATAACAAAATATGCTATAAAAACTATTAATGGACTGACAAACTAGCTGACATATTCAAAGACAATGTTTAGATTTCAAAATATTTAAGCTTAGCATTTTAAACCGGGTGCTTTTTTTAATTTTCAAAATAATTTTAAACATAGATTTTTCTTAAAAATTCACAAAATAAATGTATTAATTTGTCTTCCTCAATAATAAATTTGTGTTCATTTTACGAAACATACTAAAGCACAGATTTTTCTAACCTGGTCTTCACTACATCACAAAATAGTTTTAGATGATAAATAATTAAACATTTAACTTGCAGATTTGGGCATCTCTTTGTAAATAAAAGAGAATAAATTGTATCATCAGTGTAATATTTTGTTGTATGAAGAGGGCTTGAAAACATAAACTTTAAAAATAGAGTTCCTTAATATGCTTTTATTTTAGAAGCTTTGAGAACCGACCACCTGTTTCTCATACAATTTCACATTGTTAATATAGCAACAGAAGTGTTTGAAAAAAAAAAATAACCCATGCATTTAAAATTACTGTACCAATTTTGATTAGATTGGTCTTGGTTTCTCTTATTTAAAATTTAAGTTAAATTTCAAGTTAAACTTCACATAAGTAACAGCCAAAAAGACTGATGACAGAATCAATTACTGATTTTAAAAGTTTCTCTTTTTTCCCCACAGGAGGATATAGACAAGGCAGTTAAAGCAGCTAGAAAGGCTTTTGAGCTTGGGTCACCCTGGCGTACAATGGATGCTTCGGAGCGAGGAAGGCTCTTGAATAAACTAGCTGACTTAGTTGAAAGAGATCGGCTGATTTTAGCTGTGAGTATAATATGTGAACAAAAAAAAATGGGACAAAAGTCCTGATTTAAAGAAAGATACAAGGAAGTGTAATGTGCCTTCCTTCTGGAAAGTCATGCTTTCTTAATATTTGTTTTTCATCTCTACAGCAAAATGACCACAGTAAGCTGTGTTGTACTCTGACCTATTAACACCCCAAATCCAAAATGTACTTGAATATTTGATCACTTTAAAGTGATACTTAAACTACCTACAATCACAGTAATTTGAATTGCTGATTCTTAAGGACATACTAACATAGATCACATGGTTAACATTTTTCTACACCAAAGTCAGAACAGAGGCCTAAACACAAATCAAAGCCTGAATCAAAGCCTAAACAAAAAGCCTGGCTCAGTGCTTATAGATGATACAAGTCAGAACTGGGAGAAATTTTGAATTTTGTGGCTATATATTTCATTATCATTGGTCCTTCATTAACTCCAGTTTGAAACTGGTAATCAAAACCAAAGGCATCAATGAATTATTTAAAGGGAAGAAGAACATGAGGGGTAGGGAATGATGTCCTGTCTTCACCAAGTACTATGTATTGGCTATTTTACTACACCTAACAGCAAACACTTAAGTTGTAACACCCCCACCTACAGATAGTGAACTGTCAAGAAATAACATGTAAAATAGAAATGCATCTCTCCCCTTGTTTTACGTCCCACATATGATGCTATTTCAAGAACATTCTGAAATTAAAATTTCGGCAGGATTGTTGTTTGCACTGAAGATGAATACTGGTTTTCTGTCAATGGTGTAAAAAAATTTAAAGAGAAGAATTATCATCACTCAGACTGATCCAGCTACAGTTTGAAGTATTTAGCCATTAGCCATAAACCATACTGTTGATAAGCTCATAAAATTTAAACCTTCAAATACATAAAACTACAAAGCATCTATTGCCCATTATATGTCCTTATGACTGTACTATAGTTTCTCAGGAGAAATCTCGGGTGGCTGGAACTTACATCTTTTACAAGGCTAGATTTATTTGAGATAAGAGAGACAAAATTATAGCAGAGGTACATTTTTAATAGGATTAAATAATTGAATTAAATAATTCAATTAAATATTGAATAAGCTGGCATTTGTTTCTTTATTGTAGCACCCAAGGCATTATAAATTCAAAGAGGATGAAGATATAATAATTTATTTTTCCTACAGGAAAAAACATTGAGTTAGTTTTTGTTTCCATTTGCCATTTTCATAAAATGAAAGTATTGCTTTTCTCTGAGGTCCCTCCCTAGTTTCTAATTTACTGACTTTGTTTATATTTCTTACATCTTACTGACTTACTCATTTCCCCTTTTAGATAAGGTATGTTTGAATGAACTGCTTTCCAGACTTCATCAAAGTGAAGGGAGATTTTCTCCACTCACAGCTTATCCTACCTGCAAAACTAGTACTACAGAATAACAAATAACCCTAGAGATCACTATATCTCTAGCCCTAGAGTACACTAGAGATCAAAATAGATCCCAAGAGCTCATTGCAGAGGTATTGTCCTGTGTTCATGCATCTGACCAGGCTGAAATTACTCTGTTTTACAGTTTTGTTTAATGATAACATGTTTCAGAGGCTCAACAGCCCTGCAGGCAGGTGAATGGAACAATAAGTCAAAGCAGGGGACTGAAAAAGCCACTGAGAATTGTGTTTCTTATGTTTCAGTCTTTTGTGAAGTTGAAAGGTAGAAGATTCATAAGTTTGAGGACAGGGAATAATTTTCTCCCATTTCCAAACAGAACAAAACAGCGCCAGACATATTGCCTGGAACGGCAAGGGCATATCTCATTTAATCAGTTCCTTGTTGCAGAAAGCCATCAAAAATTGCTGTCTTCTCTGTTTTTTCTGTTCTCTTCCCAAGTATGATATCTGAAAAGTGTCCAGTCAACTAAAACTGTAGACTTCACTGGGGCACTATTGTTGAAAAACTGTTCTTAAAGGATCAGTCTGTAGATCCAACCTGAAATGCTAAAGAATCCCAACAAATTTAGAAAAGGAAAATGTATTTCTAAGACCTGATTAGATCGAGAAACCATAGTCAGGGTTTTTGCTACTGAATGTTATAACAGGATTGTTAACAAAGCTGGAGGTCCTCAGTGTCTCTGTTTTGGAAAACTAGGGGAAAAAAAATTAGGGGTGTCAAAAAAATGTTAACACTATTTAAGAACTGCATGTGGTCTTTAACTAGATGTCCCAATAATTAGGGGTATGGAAATGGCAATAATCCAAACCACACTCCTTGGATTTGGCTGAAAATCAACCCTATTTAGTGCTGATGTTTCCGTGGGTGGAGCAGAACTGGCCCGCTGAAGAGTTATAGACGTTGAATGAATATTTACTGATCATTATTGTAAAAGTTTATATCTGCCTGGCATGGAGAATCAGGTTTAGCTTCAAATTAGACCAGTTAGATCACTCAGCTGGTAGTTAGCCAATAAAAGAGAGTCACCTCTGTGTAAATATTTATTTTTCATAGTTATTTTTTCTGTTAGGAGTTCTAACTGACTCAGATAATTCTTTTGCTCATCAAACACTCCAGGCATTAGGGTTATATGCCATGTAATTCAAATATATATATATATATACATACATACATATATATATATATATGTTATGGTATTATATGCCATGATTTGAGTCTTCTTGCTGATATGCGAGGAAGACCACTCATTTTATTTGCATCAGTTACTTGCACAGGTAGGAACCTGATCTCTTGACCTATGCTTGCAGAATACTTAATATAAACTAGAACAGTGTAACTGATTCAGATGGGAGAAATATTATTGTTTTTTCAGTACATCTTAACATTACAAATTTGCCATGATAATGCTACCTGCATAGCTCCAAACAAATAAACCATCATGAACATTTCTCGCTTGTAAATTGCTATCTTAAGTTTTTCAAATACTGTGTCCTTCAGAGGGGAATTAATCTAAATGTTTATACTAAAGACAAAAATCCTCAGCCTGAACTACCAAAAGCTAAACGACAAAGTACAAGCATAAGAACCATTATCAGTATTTGATATTAACTTTTTAATTACAGACAATGGAAGCCATTAACGGTGGGAAACTCTTTTCCACTGCCTACCTAATGGACTTAGGTGCCTGTGTCAAATCATTACGCTACTGCGCAGGCTGGGCTGATAAAATCCATGGGCGTACTGTTCCAATGGGTGAGTATTTTTGAGATAACAAAAGTACAGAACTGAAGCCAATGAGAACTGTAAATAACTGACTTATCTAAAAGTTGTGCTACACAGAAAATATCTCAAATGGAAAATGTTTTAGATAGTTTTTAATATAGGTTATTAAAGATTTATCACAGTTTTCAGTTTAAACATTTAGTGCAGTGCTTAACATTTATTTCTTGTTCTATACACTACTAACCAGTATTGTTTATTGACCAATAAATTTAACCTGTATGTATATCTCAGAAACCTGTAGTGTACTTTTGCATAGAAATGTATGCAAGACTACAGTAGTGAAAACCAGGTATTTGCTTATTAAAGCTAAAATTAGCACAAAGAAGTAATATTTGTTTCAGTTATTGGATAATGTACTAGGAAGAGTAAGTACTAAGAGATAGGAAGAAGGAAAGGGTATTTTGCTAAAATTTCACTCTATTCCCTTTCCCATTATGTAGCTCTGTGAAAACATTGTCTCTCAAGCCACCTTTTCTCAGAAGGACAAAGCAAAGAATGGCAATAAAGAAGGAATTAAGGAAAACTGGAGTGATAAATACTTCCAACTTTTTTTGCATCACGTAGATCTCTATACTGGGCTTAACGGAGCACATGTTTGTTTGAATCAAAGAGAACTTTATACTTAATGGATTTGATTTAAGCTGAGACCTGATATTAAAAAATGTCTGATATGTACCTAGGATTTAAAAGAGCACTTTCTGAAACAAAAAAAGGCGATAAAAGAAAAAAGAAATTAAGAATGCTCATTGGTGTGCTGTGCATACTACATTGAGAAGCAGGGTTATCATTGCAAAAAGTCAGTCAGACTGGCAAAAAAAACCTTGGACGAAGAAAGTAGGCATTGAATCCAGATGTGCTTTATGGATCTTTTCATAGTTAAAATTTTGAAAATATCATTTATAAGTAAAATTGTATCCAGCTAAGTTTTGTATCCAACTTTATCATCCTTCTGATTTAACTATCTCTCACAAATGCTTTGTCTGCATGTCTAATTATTTCTTTGTCCCATAGATGGAAACTTTTTTACATTTACAAGACATGAACCTATTGGGGTGTGTGGCCAAATTATTCCTGTAAGTTGCAACTATTTATGTAAAACACAAATATTCCTTGTTACAAGTGGAAATGCTTTTGAAATTTTGTCTATGCAAGTGCATTTGTGAAAAATTACTAATCAGAAATTTTCAGATCCTGAAAGATAAAGACTATCCTGAGTACTCAACTTCTGCAACACAATTTTTGATGAGTCAGCCTGGTTCAACCTTGTCTCCCTCCTTCCTGTATATCGAGGGAAAATAGATCTCAAAAGATTGACAGAATAGTTTGAAAGATGAAATTATGTTTTGTAGGAAATGAAAGAATTAGAAACAAACATGTAAGAGACTGTAATATTTACAGCCTACCAGCAATAAGCTGTTTAAGACCTAAAATATCTATTCTGCTTCATGTAGCTTCCAGACAGATGGATTTTTAATTATAGCTAAAACTCACCGTCATAGTGGTGGTACAAGTAACAACACAAAGAATGTGTCCAATAAGCTCCTGTTTGGGATGTCTAAACTCCCAGTTTTGAAGTCACTTATTTTAAGCAAAGATTCAAAAAGCCAACCTTGAAGAACTCTACTTTTAAATTTATTTGTGAGGTCTGTACAGTTTTAGTGGGTGCCTGTGAAAACAGTTGCATGCACTAGACACTCCTAATCCAAGCACCTCTTTGCATATGGTAGTTGTGAGCAGTCTCGCCTGACCTGCCTGACAACTTAACAGATTCTGAAATACTCACCTTGTCTATTAGGTTTGCTCAAACATGTGAGTCCCACAGAGGTTCCTGATGTCTTTCAGCTGAGCTTGAAGATTTGCTATCTCTTTATACCACCACATTGATTTGGAGAACATCACTGGGATATGTTTGGATCCAGTCTCTAGGAGAGCTAGGAAACTGATGGTTTAGATTCTCTTGTAGGTCAGACACAAAATATTTCAAGTAAAACACTCAGTTAAGATAAGCTAAAGAACTATAAACACTAGATGTGACCATTTTAATAAAATTACATACTGGAAATATAAGCAGCAGTTAGCACAAACACTGCTTTCCCTGATAAAATGTTCAAGGATTTCTGAGTATGTCTTAATTTTCTCTTCATTGAAAAAAGAACCACCAAGTTGGAGGTTTCCACATAAAGCAAAATTTTGAGGACTATGTGAATATTGCAAACCACTTTTGATAGCTCAACATTTCCATTTCCTTTCTCTCACACAATCCTACTTTAATAATGAATATTCAGAAAATCCTGTAATTCCTCAGTTTGTGTTATTTATGCTCCCACTATTTTTTGCTGATAGGGTGAGACTGAAATGAGACAAGGAGAGAGAAAAAGAATAGTTGCATGTATATTCCTCAAAGCCTTTTTGATATAATAGGAAGCTCTTAACTGCCTTTTTTCCCATTTATAAAGGTGTCTTATGAGCTGAGGCTTGTGGACTCAATGCTTCCCAAACTATTAGAAATATGTTTAAAGGGGCAAAGAGTTTTTATACTGATCACATTATCCCTCACACTGCAGAACACGGGGTCCAAAGCAGTCAGCTGCTCTGCAGTCTGTCTGGACAGACCACAACCAATAACCACCATTGAAATTTCCAGGGAAGAGGGATGGGGTAGCATTGTTTGTTATTACCTTGCCTCCCTTAGAAAACTGAATTAATGAGGGATGTAATCATTTACAATAGCAAAACCCTCAGTTGCACCACTAATTCAACAACCGTAGGTAAGGCTGTTAGGGGAGTACACTTACTGTTTCTTGACCTTTGATTCCCTGTACTTACGTATACAAAAATCACTAGTCTTTGTGTTATGTGGTTTGCCAGTTGCTTTTTCAAAATATCTTCATTCTGAAAGGAGTTCAGCAAAGAGTTCAACATCGAGTTGACAATTTGCACTATTATAACAAGAAAAGCTGAGGCATTTTGGTGATGTATTAGAAATCAGATACACTTTCTCATCTGTCTTTCAGTGGAACTTCCCATTGGTTATGTTCATGTGGAAGATTGCCCCTGCCCTTTGTTGTGGAAACACCGTGGTTGTCAAACCAGCAGAACAAACTCCACTCACTGCCCTTTACATGGGAGCCTTAATTAAAGAGGTAAGTCATAAGCAGCAAAGTTATTTGCCATTCTCAGAAATGTAAGAGTATACTGCAGCTGAAATGCCACAGAGGTAATATAATCAGGCTGGCCTCTGCCAGTACTTTTCATTGCATGCCTAGCCTTGCACTGTGGAACTTGTCTTACTGTAAACCAGTAAAGACAATCTAGGGCAAAAGTATGCATATCTTTCAGCCTAGTACACACATACAAAACCCCACAACAGCCATTTAGAAAACTCCATTCTTTCAGAAATATATTTGCATTACAAAAGCACAGTACCTTTCAAAGTCAAAAGGAAGCAAGAACTCATGGATGTGGGTGGCAAGGACTTTATTAGTATAGTTATCACAGAGAAGAACCTGTTTGTACAGCTTTTTTTCTTTTTAATTGAACAAAGTCTTCATCCACCTGGGTTTATTATTAACAAGGAGATGTAAAATCATACTAGTGAGTGCTGCCAAACCTGTGAACTCTGTTCACACAGAAACTGTGAGAATACTCTTTGTGCTTTTGAACACGAGAGTGTGTTAGTTTCTTCTATGTCTCCAGAGTTAACTATGGTGCCCAGGCCAGTAAACACCCAAAGAGAATAGTTAAATAGTTTAGCTCTCTTCCCAACAAAATCAACAAATATAATCTAACATGTTTCAAAAGTTGGCACAGATGTCAATAATCACCAGGGCAGTAACCTTGCAGAGTTTTAATGGAAATGACTTGGCACATTTTATTATCTGTTTCAAAACAATGATTCAGCAGAGCATACTGACTGATTATGTATTAATATTACACAGAAACTAAATGACTATCAGGATGGACCCAAGTCCTGCTGTTATTGCATCACATAGTAAATGCTATTAGATAATATTGGGGACAAGGATTTGCACTAACAAATATTCGAGACACCTTCCCTATTAATTTTTAACAATAAGTATCAGAAAGTATATGTCTCTGAAAAAAGTAACTTTACAGGGAAAGTAACTCAATTCTCCTATCAGTTTAATGAACTATCTATTCTGATATTCTGATTTCCTGAAAAGAATGCTCATAATTGGGAATGTGATCAGTATCCGATTATACACACAAAGTTGGAGGCAAATCTCTGACAGTCATCACTTCAATAGCTGCTTTAGACTTGTGAAAATAGCTGAAGGTCTAATTTAACTTTCTACTTCTCAAGTGTCCACATTAAAAAAAAATATTATCGCTTTTGGTAATCTTCACTATAGTTCTTATCAGCCCTCACAAGTCTCCCTTTTTAATATATAGAGAAGAGCTTCTACAACAAACATGGAAATTAAATGTTCAAAGTGACACAGTGTGAATTAGTTCCATAAAAAATTACTTTTCTTACTTTTCTCTACAAATTAAGTATGAAATACAATGCTAAGCAAATTAAAGGAACCTCACTGCCTCATCAATTTCAGGGTAAATATTAATCTAGAATATTAAATGAGCATAACAAACATGGACAGAGTGTATCTGAGCATGAAATTGTCAGGAATAAAAATTGGTAGAATAAAAGTAACACTCTTGTGTTGATAACACAGGGCATTAAGTTTTAGGAGCTGTAACTCACCACCTGAAATTCACCATTTTCCAAATAAAAATTGAAACTTTGGCATGTAATATAGAAGTCCTGTTTAATGCTATAAAGAGACTCATTTAAGTCATAATGCAGGAGATTAATCTTTTTAATATTTTAATTCAATGTTTGCTCTGCAAGTGCCATTAAGATCCCATAGCTGCTGACAAAAAATCCAGCTAAACTTCAAACATCCTTGGAGTTTACCTGACAACCTGCTGGAAGAAAATAGCTTATTTTGCTTATGAATGGAACATAACTAATACAGGATTGAAGGGAAATCATAGATTTGAACAACAAGAAAAGTCTATTTGCAGAAAAGATGTGCAGGATATTGGAAGTGTGCATATCTCAGGTGACCCGCTTTTTCATGCTTGGTAGCTGATCTGCCTCTTTTTTGCTGTAAACTGTCATGTTGCCCACTCTACTCTCAACCTACATCCAGAGGAACAAGCAAAGACATTGAGTTTGATATTTCCATCATTTTTTCTTAATAGAATTTTAGTCAGCAGATCATTAATTAAATCCCATCTAGCATATTTTTCAATGTGCAGAAGTCAGCAAGTACACATGTTGATTTAAACAGCTTTAATGAAGCAGACATGAAAATAAGCAGTCTTTCTTTGCACATCTGACTGAGTGAGAAAAGAAAAAAAAAGTATTTCTTTGGAAATGGCACCAACAAGGAACTAAAAGGGCATAAATACTGTGAGAATGAAAACAATTGGGGATGTAGGGCTGAGAATAAATGTACGGCTGAGAAAAGATGGCTGGAGACGGGAAGTAAAACTGCCAGAGACGTATTCTTCTAGTCATTATCCTTCCCCAAATTTACAGAGTTCTTTCTTCTAATTCAGGCAGGATTTCCACCTGGAGTTGTGAACATCGTGCCAGGCTTTGGACCCACTGCTGGAGCAGCAGTTTCTCACCACATGGATATAGATAAAGTAGCTTTCACAGGCTCTACAGAGGTACTGTAATGAATGCAAGAAAATATAAGCAGGAAATGTACCCCTCTGATTCTCACAAATGATTTAATGTCTTAACTTGTTCTATGTAATTATTTTAACTCTCATCTTTCTTTTGACTGATGGTCTGTTAAACAAATTCTGTTTAATGATTTGTTGGTTATTGTTAACTTTAAACATATCTAAACAGTATTTGCTGTTGCTGGCAAGCCCTTCAAACAAAGGTAGTCAATGAGATAACTAGGTTCTAGTATACCAAGGCTATTTTAAGTCTTATGCGTTTAAACCAGCACATTTTCATAACACAATTTACACCTTTTTTTAAGAAGCTCTGTTCCCTTTAATTTTAATAACAACAGGATGGTAGGAAGGTACCTAAGAAATCTCATTCCTGGTTCTGCACACACTTAGATGAGGAGATGGCTTTTTGGTATTTCAATGATACTTAGGATCATCTGGGGGGTTTTAGAAGAGTATTTGGATATGTATTAGTTTAATAATTAAAAGAAAGGTCACTGTTAACTTTCCCTAACCTTCACCCTGAAGAACTGTGAGTGATATAATTGAAGATTTCTCATTGCAGGCATTATATAGTTGTATCCTTAATACAGTTCATTATATTGTCTGTCTGCTTGCATGCTAAATGGAAAAGCTGCCATCTGGTCTCTTAACTTCTTGGATATAGACTCCAAAGATAAATATCATTCCCTTTTGTCAGGGATCAGTACACACTGAATGCAAGAGCTATGTTTACTCTTAGAAACCTTTAGTTCTGAAGTAATGGGAAAAGAAAACAACCCAAACCCCAGACACAAAAGAAATATCTCACAGATGTTCCCAATAGACAGTAACAACTACAATTCCCAGTGCCCCATGACCCTCCAAAGGCAAATGGACCCAGGGGTGTATTTATAGATTTTGGTGACAGTCCTCTACTGGCAGTGCAATTTAGCAATGAGAAATGATGGCAGGAATGTTGACAAAGGGAGGAAGTTTATCTGGTGTCTGCTATACACAGGCAGTCAGAGACCAAAGCCACAAGAGTTACAAGCATGTTTTTCCTTCACAGTTTTTCCAGGGCTATTCATAGTAAGTAGTTCCTTAAATTACGTCACCAGTAGAAAGAAGTGGCATAGGGGTTCTACCTCACAGTATCCATTTCCTCCTCTTCTTTCTTTTAAGGGAGAAATTGGAACAAGGAAGTGTCCATACAGGCAATGTAGATTCTTTCCTACATCTTTGTGCATCAGAGGGCTTTTCCATGTATAAAACAGAGAAATTTCAACCTAATGGGAGCAACAGGCGGAGCAGAAATCAGTGCCTACTTTACGTTACAGACATATGCAAGTATAGTGGCGGTAACCCAAAAAGCAGTTAACATTGATGCCTCAGGATTTTTAGGATTTCTAGCTTTTTGTAGATTTTAATGTAGCTGTGTAGTCTGTCGCCCTTTAGAATAGTAGTTAACACTCACCAAACCCTATTCCCCTATTTCATACAGAATTTTCTAAATTTTTTAGGCTTGTTTAGGCTCCTTTCAAGGCAGGACTATAGTAAACACATTCTGTTTAAGCGCATATGCACCCCAGGCCTGAACAACAAGGTAGCATCATAGTCAAAGCAACCTTCAACCCTGGAACCTCGGAGAAGCTCCAAAGACAGTACGTGCTGTGAAGAAGAGGAAGATGAGGAAGAAAGGGGTCTTAGGATGTGCAATTCAATTTCTGGGGAGACATGCCAGGGGGGCAGGTTTGAGGAGGATCTGGGGGCAGATAGTTCTTGGATCAGACCATAAGTTGTGGAACCCCTGGACATGGGTGTGAGCACTTTTGTACTCCTTGCACCAGAATGCCTTCATTAAAGACCTGCTCGATATCTTACCTATACTAAATTTGCCTTGTGAGTTTTTTCTCCTTAATCTTTAGGCAACAATATGAATGTATACAGGGGGAAACTATTCTAGAGAACAGTTCTGATTCATAGGCTACAAGTCACCTGCACCCTGATTCTTCAATATTTTTTTAATTTATTTTTCATTTTGTTGCTGGGATAGTAGATAACTGTGGATGGATTTTCACTTCTGAGGAAGTCAGAGAAGTTTTTGAGGTCATTATAACCTTTTTGAGATGAAGCTGTCCTCTCCCTACCTTCTAGGTTGGCAAACTGATTAAAGAGGCAGCCGGAAAGAGCAATCTGAAGAGAGTTACCTTGGAACTTGGAGGAAAAAGTCCTAACATTATATTTGCGGATGCAGATTGTTAGTAGCAATTTTATTATATAAACTACTACTATTGCAAATTTAATTCTCTTTTTCTTTTCTCTGTCAGTAAATTGTTTCAAGTAATTTTTAATTTTAATTATTTGAGTAATTTTTAATGTTTTCTGGTCATGCCATAGTTTTAAGTTAGATTGCCACCAAAACCTAATGGCTCCTGAATAGGTATGGATCTCTGACAACCTGTCCACCCTTAATGTAATGATCATGCTAATGCAATATGAATGCAGAACCAAAAGTAGATTTATACAGGTTTATTACATTTCTAGCTAAATACTCCTCTTGCTACTGCTGACACAGCAAATAACATTGGATCTACATTTCACCTAGAACAGCTTAACGTGTGTTTAACTAGGTGTATCATGCTGCTCTTGATAAGAGTAGTTTGGACATAAGTACATGGTTTAAAGGATCATAAAAATAAAAAGTGCTAAAAAGGGAAATGAGATGCAGTGACAAAGCCTAGTAAAGAATTTATGATGTGAAAATTTATGTTTATGATCTGACGAACTCTGCATTTCTTTGCAGTGGACACCGCGGTGGAATTTGCGCATATTGGTGTGTTCTATCACCAGGGACAGTGTTGTATAGCAGGATCTAGGATTTTTGTGGAAGAGCCTATTTATGATGAGTTTGTTCGCCGAAGCATTGAAAGAGCAAAGAAGTATACTCTTGGGAATCCTCTGTTGCCTGATGTACAGCAAGGCCCTCAAGTAAGTAATGTTACATGTTTCCACCATAATTATGCCGCAACATCGCAATTTAATGTGCTTATAAACCTAGTGTTGCAGTACTTTCAAGGCTAAGTATGGTTTTCTAGTGGATAGTCTAGAGGACGAGGAGGAAGAAACTGGAGAGATTGTTGTTTACAACACTATCATAAGCCAAAGGGTGAGGTCTCCTCTTTTCTACTTCCTTTTATTAGTGAGGAGAACAATTATAAAAAATAGAAGTGCTCTGAGAAACCTCCAATGCATCAGCTGTAAAAGTGCATTACAATCACCCATATCATGTTAGAGGTTGCTAACTACATATTCAAATAGTGCCACTGTAAGTGACTAGCTTGAGGAAATAAGACTTTTAGTGTCTTTCCCCCTTTTTCAAGGTGCTAGACCTTCATTATACTGCTCTCAGTTTTAGAATATTACACAATTTAAATACAACAGTTTATTATTTTTTCCTGCTTTTGTTAAAAGGTTATGCCAGTAGTTTCCCCATCAAATGAATGCTAAAATGCAACATTAATAACTATGGTTATTGCAATGCTGTGAATTCAATGGATCACATCAGACTATTGTTAAATTAGTTTTCATCTAATCTTATTTCCATATCAGTTTATACTGCAGGCAGAGCTATTATGTGTACATTTGATTATCACAGAATAAAAGAACTGTTTTAGAGAAAGGAAAAAGTTGGAGACAGAGCAATTCCCATGCATTTGATAGTATAACGTGTTCTTCATTGGTTATCATAGTCATTTTAGGTAATAAAAGACACCAAGTAAATTGGAAAAAAACACATTCCAAGCCACACAAGATTTGGGAAATTTAAAAATATTAAGGAAGTATACTATTTTATTTTCCTGCAATGTTTCCCTATGTTTTGATACAAGATAATAGATTCATCTGAATAAATTTTAAAAGGCCAAGGGCAGGAAGGTTCAAACAAGTGAATTCCAAGTGTCGGTTGTACAGCTAATATAAAATTAACAGAGATCTTCTGTCAGGTTATTGTGGCTTTACTGAGTTTGAAATTCAAACTAACAATTTGAATGAAAAATGTAAGTAAACTTCTACTAAAAAAATAAGGAAGGTTAAATGTGAAAAAACAATAATGAAAATATTTTAAAGAACAGAAAGATTTTTTTTCTCCTCTAGTCTCATCATTTGCCATTATTGACTTATTTTTCTTCTTAGCAAACTTTAGCAGAAACTTAACAATTTTACAGATTAGCAAAGTTACTGCTTTTAGAACTGGTATGACCCCTTTTAATGGAAAATTGTGGTTTGGGTGTAGTTTCTTTTGTGGTAATTATGTTAAATATTTCTCTTTGTCTTCAAATTGCTTGTGCTTTGACTGATTGTTCCTAGAAACAAAAACCGATAGCCTGTATCAGGCTTATTCACTGTGATGTCTTGCCATAGAGAAAAAGACATACTTGTTGCCCAGTTCACAGGCCCTCTGGGGCCGCACCTGCCCTAGACAGCAAATTTGGGTAACACTGCATGTTGGACACCAAAGCAGAGTCAAAAGCCCTATTGAAATTCAAAAGATCCTATATATGCATTATAAGAAAAATAATAATGATAATAACAAAGGAAGGACTGACAACATGAGCTGTATCATATAAACCTTGTTTTCTCTCCAAGATGTTTATGTGGCCACCAGGGTAGCAGAAATTTTATGTCTTCAGCATCCAGTAAGGCAAACATTTCTTTGAAAGTAAAATGACAAAGAGAGTGCAGTGAACTAAAAGTCATCTCCTTATAAATCCATATCCTTATAGCTATAAACTTTTATCACAGCTTTATTTAAATAGCTGTTTAGTCTAATACGTGTCCAGAATTCCCCAGAACCTTTGAAAATATTGTTGTGTTCTAAGACCATAGTAAAACTTGTTGCTCAGACTGAAACTCAACATTTTTATTGCACAAATAAGAGAATAAGATACACACCTACTCTGCTCCGCTAACTGACGTGTATGATCACAGAGAAGAATAATCTATGCAAGAGTCACTCTGGAAGTAATTTCTGATTATTGGTCTATTTGAGAAAAGCCTGCAAATTTTTGAGAAGTTAGTGACAAGAATATTAGCAGTGCTCACCACCTGTTCCACTTCAACACATGTAATTGAACAAAGTCGGAACATTGTTAAGTTTAGATTAGTGAGTTAGAAGATCAACTGTTATCAGTGTGTGCTGTTTTCATCCCTGAAATATCTTTTCATTTAGATTGACAAGGAGCAGTATAAAAAAATCCTGGAGCTAATCGAGAGTGGGAAAAAAGAAGGAGCCAAACTGGAATGTGGGGGAGGTCCATGGGGAGACAAGGGTTACTTCATCCAGCCCACAGTTTTTTCTAATGTTACTGATGATATGCGCATCGCCAAAGAAGAGGTAAATAAATTTTTAGCCACCTGTTCTCTCACTGAAGGTTGTCTATTTAAATGTCTGTACAAAATACTCATTTAGAAGGTCAAGCAATGACATAAAAATGCTCTCAATAAGTCTGTTGTTCCATCTTGGTGGTGTTTAAAGTGCCTTTGTTGGTTTCTGATGCCCATTTCACCAACTTCGTTGTGGTGAGGGAGAGGAGTATGAGACTGGCCTGCCAACGAGTTGTCCTATTTAGGGTGGAAGCAGATAAATGCTGAGGTTTGGATTATTAACATCAGCCCATACTGCCTATGCGTCACATACCAGCATCACAGTGACCAGTAACAGAGAAGCAAACAGTGGAGGTACAGCTTGTGAACAATTTACACTGCCTAGGGAGCCACTTAATTTAGTGTTTGGACACAACATGCACCAGGCAGCTATTTTGCAATATGAGAAACTAGTTGATTTGTGCTTCCACATGCCTGTAGTTGGTGGCAATTACTGTACAACAGAGTTTTGCCTCTGTGGAGTTATTTAACTTAGATCAGTTTGCAAGTGTGTCTACACATGACTGAAGAATCTTTTAGTGACCCAACTGAGGTGACAGTGCCAGGGCATCAGTGAAAGTCTGCAAGGAACAGCAGAGTTAGGAGTGCAGAGCTGCTATGTCAACTAGCTCTGTAAACACAGCCTCAAAGTCCAGTCATAACCTTTTCTCTATGTTTTTTTATATTCATCTTGATTAATAACTGCTGCAACTGGGCTGCAATTGGTGTCCATTATACTTCTTCATAAAAAAAGGTCCTTCAAAATCCTCCTAACTGTTGCTTTACAAAGCCAACAATACTACTGATGCAGTCTGATGAACATACCTACTACATCCACCAAGAGTCAACAGCCCTAGTTAAAATGAACACCACAACAGCTAGAGTTAATTGTGACAAGGAGAAAGCTGTAAAACAGGAGAGACCTCTATGAGACAGAATTTGTATTGTTTCTACCATCCAGGAGTCAGGTAATAAACCACAGTGTTATGGGGTTTTTTGCTGCTCTATTAGTTTCTCTTTGGTCAGCAGTAAAATGACTGCTTCTCACATTATTTTAAATGTTAGGAAAAATGAAACCCCAGATAGCCAAGACAATTTAAAGAATATCCAAGTTTTGAAGCTCACAGTTTGAATAGTAGGGGAATGTTCAGTGGTTTTCTGACCTATGTAAATCAACTATTGCAACACTAGTTAGAAACTAACATTAAAACTCAGTCAGGTAGAAAGCTCACAATCTGTTGGAATAGAAGTAATTGGATGTAGTAATGTCCCCTCACACTACACAGTCTTGGCATATTGTGGTGGGCATGGCACCTCTGGCTGAGGACACCGAGTGATGGTAGCAGGAAAGCGGAACCTGAAGGACTGTTTTCTCACCTAACACCCATATGGAAAGCAGATTTAGTTGTTCCACTTGGAGTACATTCCCAATTGTGCAGCTACCTACAGAGATAAAAGTCTAATAGAAAATTTAGGTGAAGAAAAATTGCATGTCTTTCTCAGCTTTAAAACTAGAGTTTGCCAAGAAAATACCCATTTGTTGGTAACCAATATAGATATCTAGCAGAGTGTGACACCATGTTAGCTACCTTTATGGAGGGAGTCTTTTAATCCTTGTTATTTGTTTTCATAATTTATTTATTTATTGTTTTATTAATCATTTTTTGATAGGCTATCTTGATTTACATCATATTTCAAAAATCTTTATGTGAATTTACAGTATTTTTTAGAAATTTTTCCTGAAATATACAATCTTGGCTGAATGAATTCAGGAACAAAACCATCTAATAGATGTAAATTTAATAAATATAAATTACTTAAAATAGTAAGTTATTCTAGTCCACTTTAAAAGCTTACATGTGTTTGATACAGATATTTGGACCTGTTCAACAAATCATGAAGTTTAAAACTATAGATGAAGTAATCAAGAGAGCAAATAATACTACCTATGGTTTAGCAGCAGCAGTTTTTACCAAAGACATTGATAAAGCATTGACGTTTGCAGCTGCTCTTCAGGCTGGAACAGTATGGTAAGTCATGCTTTTTTAAATTCTTCCTTTAGATCTGCAGGTGTCAATGGCAATGATTGTAGGACATTTTCACACTTTTTTGGGTAGTATATTTTTATATTTATTTCTTGTCATCTTTGTAGAGGTGGATCATTGTCATCCTCTGTATCTCCTCCCCTCACCTTTCCCTACTTAATGTGCTATTAAATACTTATGTCTTGAAAGTCTTCACACAATTGGCCTGTAAACTTAGTCTAAAAAAGGAAATTGACTTGCTAAAAAGGAAAGGAAACAACAAAAAAATACAGTGAGAGTGCCCTCTTTCTTTACGTTCAGGATCTGGGGATAAATTAATAGAGAGTATGCAGAAGAAGGGAGCAAAGATGGTGAAGGGCCTTGAGGGGAAGTCGTATGAGGAGTGGCTGAGGTCACTTGATCTGTGCAGCCTGGAGAAGAGGAGACTGAGGGGAGGACCTTATTGCAGTCTACAACTTCCTCATGAGGGGAAGAAGAGGGGCAGGCACTGATCTCTTCTCTGTGGTGACCAGTGACAAACCTGAGGGAACGCCCTGAAGTTGTGTCAGAGTAGATTTAGGTTGCATATTAGAAAAAGGTTCTTCATCCAGAGGGTGGTTGGGCACTGGAATAGGCTTTCTGGGGAAGTGGTCACAACACCAAGACTGCCAAAGTTCAAGAAGTATTTGGACAATGCTCTCAGGCACATAATGTGACTCTTGGGGATGGTTCTGTGCAGGGCCAGGAGTTGGACTCGATGATCCTTGTGGGTCCCTTCCAACTCAGCATATTCTGTGATTCTGTGAATACATAATTTATGTGGATCGTTTTCGGTATTGTGTAAAGAAATTAGTTATCTGAAGTCCTGTGGTTATTAGCCTGGGCAGAACATCCATCTGTAATGGAAAAAATTGATAAAATGTGATTGAACAAAGGAAGGAAACACAAGCTGAGGGAGAACTGCTACAAGGCCAACTATTTCCAGCAATGGAAAAGAAGAGACAACCTACATAGAGCTGGAAAATAAAAGGATAAGAGATACAAGAGTGAAAGCTTGGAGGCATAGCAGACTAAGTCTAGACACTATCACTGACAAAGACCTGCCTTTCCCTACAATTATTTCAATGCATCAGAAGAAGAACAACCAGTTTTACTTGAATGCAAAACCTGTGACCAATTTACATTTTATCAGAAAGCACTTGCAATGAGCAAAAATTCCTGCCCAGGTCCTGTGACCTAAAACCAGGTACTTTCTAAAAATAAGTTAACAGTTTTGACTTAGGAGTTGTTATTCTTTATATGGAAAAAAGTTTCAAACAGAGGTAGAATCTTTGGGTTTTGCTCTTACATGATTGGTGGTCTAGGAGTCCTTAACTATGAACAGAATCTCTTCTGTTGAAACCAGCAGACTGGCAGAAGAGATTATAAAATATGTAAATAGAGAATATTTGATTTGACAAGGTTGTAAGACAAAAAGAGCTTCTCAGTCAGGAAGCAGGATGCACATTCTGCCAAAATTCTTCATACTTACAAACTCCCCTTTGAAGTTCCTTTCTTACTCATTGTATCTTGTTGTCAACTACAATACAGAACATGGTTTAACTGAGTAGAATCAAACAAAACTTCCTAAACATATACTGAAGCTATCATGAGTTTATCAATAAGAAGTGGACCTGCAGAAGACTTAGGTTTGGCTGGTGTTTTGTTTGAGAGCTGATGTACGAGTTAGGAGCTTTATTGAGGCTATCAGAGAAAGGTATGATGGTCACTGTGCTTGAAGACCCTTCGTGAGTATTATTACCCTGCTTATAACTGTAGTTGATTTTAATGCTTAATTTCTCTGAACCTTAAACTACATTTATTTTTGCAAATATATTACTTAGTTCTAGTTTGTGACTATCACCATAGGTTTCTTACAGAAAAAACATTGATTTTGCAGAAGTGAAAAAAGTTTCTTCACACTATCAAAATAATTTTTCTGTTCTTCCAGGGTTAATTGTTATAGTGCAGTGTCTGCTCAGTGTCCTTTTGGAGGTTTTAAGATGTCAGGAAATGGACGAGAAATGTAAGTAAATACTTTAAAAAATGTAGATTCACAGGAACTACAAAACGAAATTCCAAACCCTAACTTTAAATATGCATAACTAGGATGTCCAGTTTGAGATTTTGTCACATTAGGCTAGTATTTAGAGGCTTCAGGTTGTCAGAGGCAATATCAACCAAACAATTCCTCCACAAATAAGAAAATTGATAAGATATACCTTTTTCAAAATTACTGGCTTTAGAAGCTTGCAATCTACTGATGAGCAAAACTGGCCGTTTTGGTTTTGGTTTACAGTTTTTGTATGTATAGAGAAACTGTCATTTTCATGAAGATATATATGTGTGTAGTTTATGATATCCCCTTCAAATGCTAGGCTTTGGAAAAGAAGAGACTTTTCAAAATCCTAGATTTAAACAAGAGTTTGCAGTTAAAGCCTTGTGACAGCAATGTTTTTAGAGTACATGCCAGCTTGGTCAAAAGTTATGATGAAAACAGTCCTTTGGACCTTTGTTTTTTTTCCCAAAATAGAAGTGGAGTATTATACAAAAATCATAAACTAATCAAATTTTTTCAAACCTCTAAGTTTTAGTCCAGTTTCCACTTGAATCATGTCCTGTCTTACCTTTATTTGTCCTTTGTTAAAAATGCCACATATATAGGAACAAAAAATTATTTTTAAAGCCATAACTAAAAATCAATACTTGTAAGCTTTCCTTTTTATTAAGACAAATGCATAAAAATTTTAATGAATGATAGAAGTAATTAAAAAATATATGTGTAGGTGAGGTGCTTCAGAGCTTCTTTTTATGTATTTTTTCTAAGAGATAAAGACTAGTATTTTCATAGTTTCTATCACTGGACACAGTCTGCTCCTTATGGTAAAGCTTCAAAGGAAATGGACTCAAGTCAATGCTGAGAACTTTAGAAAACTGCAAAATGGAAAAATGCAATAATTTAGACCATTATTATCAAATACTTGTTTGCATTTGGTGGGTGCCAAAAAATTGGACATAATGAATTCTGAATCACAGTCTTTAGCAGAAATATTTTTTGAATTCATTCACTGGAAATAACAGAAAAACAATAAGAGACTATCAAAAATATTTTCTATAACAGTGCATTTGGAAGGAGTTAAGCTTTTGTGCTAATTAAGTTTTTTGGTTCAAAGTCACAATTATCAGACCAATAAAAATATTCCTGCTAAAGGACAAGGATAGAATTATCACCAGATAGGTGTCTGTTTGGAAAAAAAATGTAAATATACAGCAGTCAATTTTAGGAGAGGCAGAAATATGTGTGAAACAGCTGCACTGAAATAATTAGGAACTCAGTGTCAAGCCACTTCCTTGAACCCCAGAATTAAATTCCCTGTATAATTCTTGGAATGAGAATACCATTATGAATTAAACTACTGAATGTCACATACTAACAGAATGCCTCTTCAAAAATTAAGGGAATCAGTAAACATATACCCCTAGTACAAGGGTCCTTACCAGAGACTTCTGTTTTGCCTGTATGCCTATCTAGTAACATGGCAGTGAGAACGGCAGAACTTTATACTGTAGCAAATCTATGTTCTGTAAAGCAATCAGTTATGTCTAGTTTGTCTGTGTCAGATGTCAAATATCTAGGCACACAAACAAGCTTCAACTCATCATTGAAAATGTAAAGGTGAATCATGCTAAAACATGTCAAATATTAAAGTTTTTTTCATTGTCTGAGAGTTTTCATCATGGATCAATTATGTCCTCCATTTACTTGAGATGAAGTGTCTATTCTTTAATGCTGGAGAAAATTCTTGGCTTTAGAAGAAGACCTTTATGACCTTTGCAAATAACTTGTTGAGCATGCTTGTGCAGATCTAATATGTTCTTGATTTGCTGCACAGAAATGCAATTTAGAAATACTCTAAATTAAATGCCATTCTTGCTGTGTTCCAAATATGTCCAGTGTACTTGTTATATGTGTATGGCCAATTGCACAGCATCACTGAAAATCCCATCCAGAATAAAACTCATATAAAAAGCATTAGAATAAATATTGCTCTTGGTTCTCTTTTATCTAGGGGAGAATATGGACTCCATGAATACACAGAAGTTAAGACTGTCACAATCAAAATCCCACAAAAGAACTCGTAATGCTTCTTGAGGTGCAGAATCTAACAGTTTCAAATGAATCTGAAAAGACCACCTGAGTTCTTAAATGTTTTATTGTCCAAATGATTCATTAACCTTTTTGCTTTCTGATTATATAAGAGGTACTTGCTTGCATTAACAATATAAGGAATAACATAGAAAAGTTTAATTTGATTAATTGTGATAAGGAATCTTTAATGTCTGGTACATAGCTAACTAATTTTAAAAGTTCATGTCCATAAAGATCTATTCCTATTTTCAGTTGAAGCTCTCTGTAGTGCTATGAAAATTTGCCTTTTTTATATACTTTACAGGTACAGTTTGAATTTTTGTGGTCTTCTAAATGTTAGATGGCAAGCTCTCTTTGCATTTTCTGTTTTTTGTGGCCATAACAAAAGCACTTATGAGTAGTTAGCAGATAGATACTTTTCTGTATCTTTCTCCAGATGTATTTCTTAGACTATTAAATTTGTTCATGATGCTACACAAATGTAACGTGTATAACATTAAAAAAAATTAAAATTCACCTACAAAACCTACTACTTCTCCTTTCATTAGACTTTTCTACTACACTAGTTTACTAATAAATAATACTAATAAACAATAGTTTACTATTTGGCACTATGTAGCACAGAGGCACCACTGGTGTGTTCAGCTCATCAGACTTATATCTGCTATATGGAGACTAAAGTCCCTAATATTTTGTCAGTATTATAATTGGAAGAATATGAACACACAGAACACTAAGCCAGAAGGGACAACACTTGGCCTGTGTCTGGTATGATCCAATCACTAACCATTCATCTCTTAAAAGCACACTAGGGCTAGTCTGAAGCCACTCTCCTCTGAATGTGTGCTATGTGGGTGGTTGGTTCTCTTGTCTTCCCGGCATCCTTTGGTAGCACAGGACTGCAAATCCTGCCCTATTTATGCTGCCTACAACTGCAAGCCCAAGCAAAGAATGACTGAAATATAACGCAAAAAAAGGGAAAACCCAGCATAATAGAGGAGTATAGGAGAAGGACCAACTCAACCTTTGCATGCATATATACATTCTGTTTAGAATGTCTAAACTATTTTAATACTGTTTTCAGCAACATTGTAAATATACAGTTCAGTTCCTCTTTGACAGTCTTGACAGGTAAAAGAAAGCTTTCGATGGTCTTTTTTTGTCAATTTTAATGTTTCAGTATGATCAAAATGTAACATCTAGTAGGCACTTTTAAGTTCCCATTTTTTCAAATGCCTTGAGCTTTGGATCAATCTGATGACACACTGAAGTTGTTCACAAGAGATGCCAGTGTAAAGAGATATACCCTTTGGAATCCCTTACAAGAGCACAGTAGTTCACAGTACATGACAGTGACCAAACCAGAAAAAAAATCAGAATGTAGTCCCATTTGTTCCTCAACTGCCAGTTTATTGACTCAGAAGCAAAGTCAGGAGGGGATTTCTCTCCACAATGTACACACTTAGTAATAACACAATCTCTCTGTGAGCACAAGAATTATCCTTTCAAAATTAAGTGTCTTTGTAATTATGTTCATAGTATTAAAGTCTCCATCTGATGGTGAAATATCTGCTATATGTCTTTCTTACATCTGTACATGAGTATGGTGACTTGTGATCTGGACAGTAATAAATGAAGACTTAAACTCTGCAAATATTGCACAGGTAATCAAGGAGGTCCTTTCTTTCTGGGCTTGAATCACTATCATGTTACCCCAGCTACATGCCAAAGCAGTACCATTGAAATTTACTGGGATGAAACACAAGAGTATTAGTTGATCTTTTTATGAACATTGCTTAAAGTGTTAGCAAAGTTGTAGTCGGTATTTCACCGAGAAAGAATTTTAACAAGAGAAATGAACTTGTTGCATGGCCTTTCAAAGCCCCTGAAAATGGACTACTAATAGCAGCAGCAGTTACTATGTTTGGTTTGAAACAATTATATTTTTTATGTAGTTCTTGAAGGCAGTGGTTGTCTAGGTAAACAGTGTAGCGGAAAATCTCCACAGATTTCAGTGGTACTATTTTTTTTAATGAAAATTCCTTTAACACTATTGAAGGCACACCTTTAATTTTCATGAAAGTAGGACAAAGGAGAAGATATTACAGTCTTATTGGAAAATTGTCTGTTTCAAGGAATTTTATACTATATAGAAAACCAAGTCCTAGAAACTTGGGAGTCCTTAAAGTCATTGTCTTGCCATCCGTGAGGTGATCCCTGCCCTTCCCCTGCCCCTGACACAATATTTTTTTAAAAAAAGAGGGAAGCTTTTGAATAGCAACAGAGGGATAGAGAGACCCTTAGGCTATTTCAGTCAAAATAAAGTTGTAAGGAATTCTCATTCTGTCTCAAGAAAGAAAATTACTGATAATCCTTGACTACTAGATATCCAGGTCTTAAGACAGACAAGAGAATATATGGAGAAAATATTCAGAGCAAGAAAGGCATCTGGCTTGGATAAAGAGTGAAAATTCCCTGATGAAGTAGGGTTTTAGGGAGGTATTTGAAAAGATGTGAGAACTTGGCAGCCAAAAGGACTGTGGGGAAGCAGGGTAGGCTATTCCATCTGGGACAAAAAAGATAAGTGAAAGAAAAAAAGGGAGAAAGGAAGGGAGCAGTAACAGAAGCAGTAACAGAAGTACAAGGAGTCTGATGAGGAAGGAAAGCAAAGGATCACCTTTGCTAAGGATCACCTTGAGATTCTGATAGATCTCACTGTAAGATCTCATTATAATTTTGTAAGATTTAACATGAAGGACTTTAATAGAAGAACTGTGCTTCTCCAGCCCCTTTATCATGTTTGCTATCAGATTGTTTTTGAATTCCTGATCCTTCTGCTCTCTGTCTTTTCATTCAAGTCATGCTCTAGTTCTCTTGGTGTTAATATTGTCTTCCAAGTGAGATTTAAATAACTCCTTATTAGGAAAAGTACACTTTAAACTAAAGTAGCAAAAAAAGACTCTTTGAAAATTTGGAAATAATAGTTTCCTGTGAATCTAGTAGAAGGTCTTAAGGAATGAAGTATAACCCTTATTATGCTGACGGAAAAACAGGGCCTTGATGAATATAGTGCTCCGGAAACAAAAGTAAAAGATCTCGAAGCACAACATAAACTGACTCAGTCAATAAAATGTTGCATGAAAAATTGGACAGGCATAATGAACTCATAAAAAGAACTGACTTTTGGGTGATTTAACTGCTGAAAATTCACCTTGTGAAGCAATTCTCAAAGAGCAGCAACAGAGAGGATACATACACAGTGTAATAAATTGTCCATGCAAGAGGAAGACCGTAGTTGCTTTTACACATTACTAGGAGGCAATGCAGTGAGATTTGGCAGAAGTATTGCGCAGGCTCGAAGGGTTAATGACCTTTCCTAAATCTTCGCTCGCGAAGACTGGCCATACATTAACCAAAATACCATGTAGTTGTCCTCAATGGAAGCAGAACAGAAGTATCAACTGTACCAAGAAAAATTATTATTACAGAGAATCTTTTAGAAGGAAGAAAGCTAGAATAGACTGCAGCAATGAGAGGGTTTGTTATATTGTTTTAGTTTATATTCTCATAATGCTTATAGTTCCGTGTGGAATATAATATTATGACTAAATAATAACTTGATAATTACAAATTATCAATATGACCAATCCAAGATGTTTCTGGACATAAAGAGTAATATGATAAACCCTGACAAGCATTCAAGTTATTAAACAAAGCACTGCATGATCCTGCAGGATCACTTGCCATGAGCCTTCCACTGTCAGCACAGAAAAACCCCTTACTTTTTCATGTTCCTTATGAGTACCTCTTCATGTACTATTAAGAAGCTTTCGTAATATAGCATGATCCATATAGCATGAATCCTGCTGCTGCAAATGAAACAATGATTGTTGATCATCAAACCTTGACAAATGCTACAAACTGTCGAGGCCCTACCTATGGGCTCCTAGCATGTTGGTAACTCCAGTAATATGGATTCTACATTGATTCTGAACTCCCTATTACATGTAGTGACTATGCTATGTGTAGAGGAGCACACTGTGGTGACAGCAAGAATGAGACTTGCAAAATTAGAGCAACATTGGAGGTGTATTGCCCTTGGAAGAGAAGAATGTCTGACAGGCAAATAAGTGAATCAAGCAACACTGTCCACAGTTACCTATAATCAGGAACCAAGAAAGACTTTGTAGGAGTGTGATGAAGGAAAAGTGTCATGTGAACATTGTATTCGGAGTTTAAATAAGTCACATGCATAGACACATGAACACCCACTTACTATGGACACATCATATATTTCTGAGCACTGTGTCTGTTAGAGAGCTGACTCTTACATAAAGAATCTTTGGCCCTTATTATCCACTGTATTGATAGCAATCTTTAAAAAGCGTAAGCCTCTGTGAGGGAGCAACAACAGCTGATAGAGCAGTAAGGAGGTAGAGGAGAGGAGCATTCCCAGCTCACATGCACCAGGTCCATGTCAGAAAAAAACCCCAAAACATAGCTTTGTTAGTATCTCCTTATAACATCTAATCTACAATAGGAAAAGCATTAAGGTTTCTACTGCTTCAGCCTTCTTTTCTTGATGTACATACTCTTCTGTGCTCCATTGCTATCTCTCTGTTAACACTTAAGGAGATGTTCAATATGAAGTTAGTTGTCCATGCTGAATGTCATAATAATAATAATAATTTCAATATAATTGAGAAATACAGTTGTGGAGCTATTTACATGTAAATTAGCCATGGTATTAAAGAAACAGTCCCCTCTATACAATCTGATAAACATTTTGTTTCATACCTTGTATTTTGCTGATTTGATGACAGAAAGGTTATGTTTCATTATGTTTCTCTCTAGACCTCAGCAAACAAACTGGAGCTGACAATTGAACTCGATGATCTTAGAGGTCTTTTCCAACATTAATGACTTTATGACGGCTTTAAAAAAAAAAAAAAAACACCAAAAGGGTGCCATTAACTCTAAGGAGTGGTCCAGCTCCATAAGAAAGCGTCCTAGGAGCCTACACATTACACTCAGCAAAGCAAGATGTTTGTTTCAATCACAATAAGTTTCCTCAGCCTGCACTGTGTCACTGTACTCCTCTTCAGAGAGGTCCACATTATCGTCAACAAAATTATCTTCAACAAACAGAAAAATGTCCCCATTACACTATTCACTGATACAAGACAGAATCTCAGGAATCATCTACACTGTTTCCGTTTCTGTACGTGGTGTAGTAGCCACCGCTAAGAGAGCCCTTGTAAAACCTTCAAAATTTTATCTTTAATTTTTCCCCTGCCTCTGTGAATACACAAGATTTGTAGCTAACCTCCACTGGCTTATTTACTGTTAGAAATTGGCCTACTTAAATATATGGTTTTATGGACAGTGGAAGACACTTTTTGAACTTTACTTATGAAAATGAATAATTTTTTATGAGGTGTG
>NW_016690198.1:2232609-2447274 GCF_001604755.1 Lepidothrix coronata
GCCTACTACCCATTTATTTCATTCTTTTTTTTTTCAGTAAATACTTTGCTGACAGAAAAACCTACCTTTAAGTACTAATCCTGTGCAACTGACACACAAATATGAACTCCTATGTAAGTCATTCTATTATGGAATGAATTTACGAGAACATAACATGGCAAAATTTTAATTCATAAAGGGATATCATGAAAATTAAACACTCTGACAGACTAGACATATAGGTAGAAAGAGTCCTATGCTGCCTTCTCACCAAACATGCCTGTCTGAGTCAAGATTACAGTGGTTTCATTGCCTCCTTCTGTGCCTACCTCCCTAGCACACAAGCAGCTGCCTGCGAGAAAAGTGGGTGAGGCAGCTTGATGCAGAATTTTATGTGGTATTATGGTACTATTGCAGCCAGAAAACATGAAAAGTAGAGACAAGCAGTTCATTAGGAGTTCCTGCATGTCATACAAAGAGCTGGAGAAGGTAGTTCTGTATCAAAATGACTAATTTCTAACAGTCCAAAACTTTTCATAACCACCAACTAGCAGAGTCTGATTTAATTTTTCACTGTTAAATCTTGCATTCAGAATTGTCCAGGCTTCATCAACAGCAGAGACCAGCCTGAACACTCTATAGCCTGAACAAAAATTTCAGTCTCATCTACTAAGAGATTTTTTAAACAGAATATTTTTAGGAGTGTCAGCTGTCACTAGCATTAATTTTGACAGCTCTAGTTATGCATGTGATTCACGTAAACATCTCCTAGGAGCACTGATATGCTCTGAACAGAAGAATCAGCGGTCTGATGCTTTACTGCCTCAGGGTTGCTTGTGTGATGTTACTGCTTTAACTTCCAAAACCATGTTTTTATTTCAAAGATGCACTTTAATACTTAAACAAACCAAATGCACAACTTTAATTTTTCTCTTGAATGGTACATGAAATAAATTATTTTGAAGGTGAGACTTCTAACAATGGTATTCAACCAGGGAAATGTAAAACAAATGTAGGGACAGAATAAAGACCACATCAGTTTAGAGAATCCAGAAAGAAGTTAAATATTTAAAACTAAAATTCTTACTGTGTAAATAAAACATTACATGATTAAACAAAAATATCTGCTTGGTTTTTTGTCACTGTGCTCTCTGTGAGAAAGCTTGTTGCTAATAAGTACTGATGAACAAATCTGTAAATGTGTGTGGCAGTGAACTACATCATCATCATCATCACGGCTAGACTTTGCAAATGAAGATTTGGGAAGGGCTCTACCCGCATTTGCTACAAGCACACTGGTGGCTAAAGAGGCCAATGCAAGATAGACAAAACCGGTTGCAAAAGGCACAGCAGAAAGACTCCTTAGATGGTATCGGCAGGATATGATTCCTTCTGCGTTGTCTTTTCTCTTTGATGGTGATCCTGTGTGCGTTCTCAAAGGAAGCAGAAGTGTTATGGATGGTGTGTCTCCAGACCTCCCGATTGGAGGCCCGAGTACACCAGTTATGTTGATCAATATGGCCAAGGCTGAGATGTTGTTTCAGGGAGTCCTTGTATCTCCTCTTCAGGGCTCCTGTCTTGCGGCAGCCGGTGGCAAGTTCACCATAAAGCAAGATCTTAGGGAGGCGGTGGTCCTTCATCCTGGAGACGTGCCCTGCCCAGCACAGCTGTGTTCTCAGCAACATGGCCTCTATACTCATAACTGCTGCCTGTTCTAGAACAGACGTATTAATCACATAATCTAAACAGTGGATATTTAGGATTGTACAGAGACAGTGTTGATGGAAGCGTTCTAGGAGTCGCAGGTGGTGGCGGTAAATGACTCATGATTCGGATCCATATAAAAGAGCAAACAGCACAATGGCTTTGTAAACACTGATCTTTGTGCTTTTCTTCAGGTGTTTATTTCATCAGACTCTTTTATAGAGTTTTCCAAAAGCTCTATATGCCTTTGCTAACCTGTTGTCTATCTCCCCGTCAATCTTACCGTCTGAGGAGATGAGGCTACCTAGGTAATTAAACTACAGGACTGATTTGAGATCTGATTCGCCAATGATGATATGGGGATGATGGAAGACTACCTGAGGTGCCAGTTGATGGAGAACTTCTGTCTTCTTCAAGCTGACTTCCAGCCAAAAAAGCTCAGCAGCCTCAGCAAAGCAGGATGTTAAATGCTGCAGAGCTACTTCTGTGTGAGCGACAAGGGCGTCGTCATCAGCATAAAGCAGCTCCTGGACAAGATGATTCAAGGTCTTAGTATGGCAGTGAACTACAATCACCTAGTAAAATATATAATTCCAAGGTCAAATTTGTTCATAAGATAAAGGCAGAGGGACACCTGTCGACAAAGTGGACAAGATTTTGTCTTCCCAAAATTTTACAGGCCTAAAAAGCACAGCTCAAAAAACAATCAGGAACAAAGACACAAAATAAACAAGAATCCTTACTGAGAAGGGAGAATATATTTCTATGCCAACAGAAAAGTTGTGCTATCAGTAGGGATTTGATGCAGAATAACAAACTGAAACTTTTGCAGACATGGAAAGAAAATGTCTCATATTATCTAACAGGCTGCAAAATTAAAGCAATGATGATGTTTTAGTATTTGTAAGAATGCACTTTTGGTTAAAACGTTTGAAAGTGACAATAAATGAAACATTCTACCCCAAGGCATTTTTTCAGCTATCATTTAAAAAGTCCAGCTCCTAAGCTTTATGGCTCTTCCTTATATATTTCCCTAAGGAATACAATTCCAGGAAGAGTAGAGATGAGCATATACATATGAAAAATTTAGAACTGAGAAAAAAAATTATATTGAACATACTCGGTATAATGGACAGATTCAAAGAATTCATAGTTAAGATTAGACTTAAAAGAAATGCAAGTACTTAAGACTGAAATGCCTGCAGACATCAGTAATATGTACAATGATACTTTGTAATTAGCAAAGATGGCATTTGAGAACCTATGCAGAAAGGTAGAGGAAATATTTTATTTAATTTATGTTTTATCTTATTATATATTGTCCTTTCTTACCAATGCTTATAAAATAGCTCCATAAAAGAGCAGAATAATCCACAGATAACCTGCTAATGGACAGACGTCATTCAGCTCAATCTTTGATGCAGTCATTAATGTGGATTTCAAGAAGATTTTGAACAATGGCTTATCTGTGAAATCAGATTCTATTGCTATGACATTTGTGACAGATGGGTCTTGTTTTCTCTTCACAGTAAAAACGTTTTTCCCTTTCTATAGTGCAATACAAACACTTCCTCAACAGTAACATAAACAAAAAAATCTATATTAAAAAAAATAATCTGTCAAAAGAATACCTGCAGAAGAATTTATATAAAGGAAACGTTCCCAGCCTCAAGGAGGTGATTGCACAACAGTACTTTAACTCTCCTCGTCTGTCAGTGCAATAAGAAACACAGGAAAAAACAATGATACAGTTACTGCAAGACCAGGAAGGATCCTGTTTTAACCTAAGACTGAAATATTCTTTATTTCATAATTGGCCTGGGAGAATATCATACATTTTACGCCACAATCCCATATAAAATGTGTAGAGCTAAAGTACAATTGAGTTAAAAGTTTGTGAGTTTGTTTGCTTTTTTTGCCTTTTTTTTTTTTTTTGCTCTTCATTGAAATCTCTCCTAGGAGACTGACAAAATAGCATAAACATTACCTTGCATAAACATTAGGGTTGCAATCTAATCGGAAGGCATCCTTGCTGCCTGTGAACGAACATCTCCAGGTTCTCTGAGCTCTCGATATTCAAGTGGGCATACTAGGTGCTTTGAAATGAAATCTGAAAAATTTTGCATGCTAAGCACCAAGCAAACAATTGCAAAACAGTAATGAGTAATAGGCAACCAAACATAGCACACAGGCTAGTGGCCAGTTTCCTGCATTTACAGGGAATATCCCCTAAAATCACTGGGCTCTGGAGTCTATCTCTGGCACAGGGATACTTTGTTACTAATAAAACAGTAGGAAAGGAGAAAGTGCCATCTCCAGAGCAGGCTTCTGTATTGACATTTCCTGGAGAGACAAAAGACACCACGAAAAGTCTGTTACCAGAGATTTGACACCGGAGTCCTGCACAACAAAATCCACGTGCCACCAAGACAGAAAAAGGGGACAACCAGTTTGACTGTTCACACAGTGTTAGCCATGCTCTGCAATGCTCCATCTGACCAGATTTAAACCTGAAACTGAGTTTTTTACTCTTGGTATAATTTAGGTATATATGGGGTGATTCAGCTTTTGGCACTTGAAACAATCAAGTTTTAAGCAGGCCCAGACATGCCCAAGCAGACACATGTGTACCAGGGTAACTTTGCTGGTGGAAAGATGTGTTCACAGAAACTTCAGATAATTTCAGAAAAAGCAAGGGGAAAAGTTTTACTCTGTTATTCTGAATGTATTCCGCCATGAAAGCCTATCTTTTTTTGAGGATTCAGGTACTGCCTCTTATTTTGTATCTCTCAGCTAGGTGGATCTGACATAGTATCCACCAATTCCTTGACCATTCAACAGAGAGGTCTCAACTGAATCACTTTGGATGGCCATGTATTTGTTTGGAGACTAACCTTAGCAAAAGAAACCAAACTAAAAGAGGAAATTCAAGCAGCCTTGATGGATAGTAATCAAAGCTCACCGAGCGTGCAGAGATGATACCATCACTTGACATGCAAAATGAGCAGTTCTGCTATGTATCTCTGGCACATCATAAAGCAGTTGAGAAAAATAATCCTACATCAGAAGTAAAATACAGCTAACAATGATGCAGGATGATAACAATGAGGTGGGTTGAGAAGTGGTTGAATGGCAAATGCAAAAGGATTGTAGTCAGTGGCACAAGTACTAGTTGAAAGCCTGTAACTATTGGTATCCCTCAAAGTTTAATACTGGGCCCAGTATCAACGACTTGGATGAAGGGTAAGATGCCTCCCCAGCAAGTTCCCTGATGACATTAAGCTGGGAGGAGTGGCTGATATCCCAGAGGGCTGTTGCAGCCCTTCAGAAGAATCTCAACAGGCAGGAGAGATGGGCAGAGAGGAACCTTCAAAAATACAACAATTTGTGGAGTCCTGCACCTGGGGATGAATAAGCCCAGCCAATAGCATAGCCTGGGGGCTGACCTGCTGGAAAGAGGAGACCCTGGTCTCTGTGGAGAAAGACCTGGGGGTCCTGGGGGACAGTAAAGTGTCCATATGCCAGCAGTGTGTCCTTGTGGCCAAGAAGGCCAGTGGTATCCTTGGGTGTACTAGGAAGAGCATTGCCAGCAGGCTAAATGAGGTGATCTTGACCCTTTACTCAGTCCTAGTAAGGCTGCATCTGGAGTGCTGCATCCAGCTCTGGTTTCCCCAGTACAAGGCTCCTGGAGCTCATCCAGCAAAGGGCAGTAAAGATTATTAAGGGATTGGAACACTTTCTTTTATGAAAAGGCTGAGGGAGTTGGGCCTGTTCAGCCTTGAGAAGAGATGACTGAAAGGGGACCTCATCAATGAATACAGGTATATGAAGGGGAGATGTCAAGAGAATGGAGCCAGGCTCTTCTCGATGATGCCAAGGATTGGACAAGAGGGTAGAAACTGATGCACAGGAAGTTCCACATGAGTATGAGGAACAACTTTTTTACTGTGCAGATGACCATGCATTGGAACAGGCTGCCCAGAGAGGTTGTGGAGTCTCCTTCACTGGAGACATTCAAGAACCATCTGGACATAATCCTGTGCAACGTGTTCTAGGGCACCCTGCTTGAGTAGAGAGGTTGTACCAGATGACTCACTGTAGTGACTTCCAGCCTTACCTATTTTGTGATTCTGCGATTCCACAGTGATGTCCGGTTTTGTATTCATACTTTCCTGGAGTTAATTTTCCTTGTTTCTTGTTGTAAAATTTCCATACTATTTTAGTCTGCTTGTGACTTACAGAAGACAAAAAGAACTTATTTTTCATTGCATAGTGGTAGCTGAAGTTTAGGTCATTTTGGTTTTTACTGGTGCACTGCTAGAAGTTGTCTAGAGGAAGTGTTGTTTTCAGATGTACATTTATTTGTTGTAGCTAGCTGAAATACAAAGTGGTGATTGGATATAACAGTCTTCTGCATGGAACCTGGCTGTTCTGCCTTACATTGAGATGAAAATATCTTCCTTTCTGCACCTTCATGCTTGCTTTTTGTTAGGGAATGGAAAGGTAAAGTCTGAAGTATTCTTGAACTTTTTTGCCCATGATGTGAAAAATGAAGGGATAGGTACCTGTATCCTTCTGAAACAGATGTCTCAGCTTTTGAAGCTGTATTGCATCAACCGACATGGGCAGTATATGTGAGGAAGGACAATACTTCTGCTCTATTCTGTCACAGCTTATAAAGGCCATGGATTTCTCTTTAATCATATCTTTGCATGTGATCTCTATTGTGGTGTTTAGGCTATTATATATTCATCATAATATGGATTGTTTCGAGTGCTGTTTGCCATCTCTATAGAGGGAACTAGAGTTTATAGTTTGTCTGAACATCTTTGTTTTGCAAAGATTTTCCCCAAATTATTCTGGATAAAACTTTTCTATCTGTATACTACTACACATCTATACATTTATCCAGGCAAATGAAAATCTATACTTATTTATTTTAAACAAGACATGTAAGACAGAGGGCTTTTTTTTTCCTGACCAAATAGAAGCTTCTGAAATGAAAACTCACTTTGATGAGTTTGCAGTTTGCCTTTTCTGTATACTTATAAATAATGTTTAAAACTGGCTTTTTAACAAGCATTTAATATTGTCATATTATTATAAGAGGATAGGTGGACTATTTTAGTCTGAGAAGTACCTATGATTCAGACTACCTGGTTCAACAATTCTGCTTTAAAAAGCAGAAACCAAAAGACTTATTCCCAAGCAGTTATACTATCACTTATTTTCTCTGAAAAAAGCCACTAATATTGGAAAGGGTTTTTTTCCCTGAACTTTTCTATGCACTATTTCAGATGGGCTAATAAATTTCTTGTTTCTTTTAGATAGCCACAGAACAGCAAAACCTGCATCATTTGCACCAATCAAAATATCATATGAGCAGACTTCTGGCATTTCCATGAATTCCCAGTTGATTTGAAACTATACTAGCAGCCTTGGTTCTGTAAACTTTTACAGGATCAAATAGAAAGGATTTATTCTTTCTTAAGGCAGTTGCTTACATGGATGATGGGAAGTATCTTATGTTGTTCTGACCTCTGCTGGGGATAAGATCAAGGCACATGTAATTTTTGGGTTTTTTCCTTTCCAGGAAAGTGGAAGGGAAAAGAAAAAAACCCTTTTAACTTCACTGTAAGTTTTAAAACCATTTCATATTATGCATACAGGTAATAGATTCATGCATATTTGGTGGCCCATATCAATATCAAACTAATGGTTAGGTACTCACAACCCTAGCTGTTCACTTTACTAGTAGCACTCAAAGATCCCAGTCAGTTTTGGAATAGGTCTGCAGTGGGACCCTCACAAACAGAAAAAAAATCTAAAGTACCTCAAAATGTTTACATATAGTTCAGGATATGATGCAGTCAGTAAATCTGACAAAGTAAAATAGCTGAAAAAAAAGTGGCTAGGCAGATAAAAGTAATATTATTTTTTTATTAATTTTTTAATGAGTTAAATTTAACATAAATTTAACAGTTAATAAAGTGAACACACTAGGAATCCATTTTTTTTACTAAATTCATATGTGAATGCTGGACTTTGATCTCTTTATCTACAGTTTGAAGTGATAGAGTGAATAGGGTAGAAGCTAAACTACAAATGAGATTCAGAATTAGCAAGGAGTAAGGGCAAAGAGCAAGATTTCAGGAGAAGGTTGAAGGTTGAGAGAAAGACAATCACCTCCCTCAACCAGCTGGTGGTGGTTTGCCTGATGCCCTCTAGGACATGATTGGCCCTCCTGGCTGCCAGGGCACTGCTGACTCATATTCAACTTGCCACCGACCAGGACCCCCAGGTCCCTTTCCATGACACTGCTTTCCAGCATCTCATTCTCCCATCTTTATGAACATCCAGGGTTGCCTCATGCCAGGTATAGAATCCAGTACTTCTCCTTGTTGAACTTCATACAGTTGGTGATTGCCAAGTCCTCTAATTTGTCGAAGTCTCTCTGCAGGACCTCCCTATATTCAAGGGAGTCAACAGCTCCTCCTAGTTTTGTGTTGTCTGCCAACTTGCTTAGTATCCTTTCCAGTCCTGGAAATAGAGCCCTGTGGAAGCCCACTACTGACAGCTCACCAGTCTGATGTCACCTCATTCACTATTAACCTCTGTGCTCGACCCATGAGCCAACTGCTCACCCACTACATGATGTGTTTATCCAGCTGTGTGTGGACATTTTGTCCACAAGGACACTGTGAGACAGTATCGAACGCTTTACTGAAATCCAAAAGGATTACAGCAACTGGCTTCCTTTGATCAGCTGTGTGGGTTACCTTGTCATAAAAGGAAATCAAGTTTGATAAATGTGGCTTTCCTCTCATGAAGCCATGCTGTCAGTGACTGATGACTGTATTGTCTTTCAGGTGTTTTTCAATACTTCCTAAAATAAACTACTCAGTAACTTTACCAGGCACTGAAATGAGACTGACAGGCCTGTAGTTTCCAGGCTCCTCCTTCTTGGCCTTCTTGAAAATCAGGACAACATTCATCAGCTTCCAGTCAGCTGGGACCTCTTTGAATTCCCAAGACTATTCAAGTATCATTGAGAGAGGTTTTGCGATGACATTAGCGAGATGTTTGAGGATGGTGAATCCCATCAGGCCCCACAGTTTGTAGGGATCCAGCTGGACCAGTAGATCCTGCACAATTTCCGGGTTGACTGGGAGCTGATCGTTCTCACAATTACGGTCCCTCAGCTCAGGGCACTGAGACCCCCTTGGTCCATCACTAATGTTGAAGACAGAGGCAAAGAAAGCGTTAAACACCTCTGCCTTGCCTCTGTCCCCGTTTGGGAGGTAACCATTCTCCTCTTGTAGTGGCCTGATATTATTTCTACACTGCCTATTACCATAAATATATTTGAAAAAGCTCTTTTCATTGTCCTCCACATTTCTGGCCAGCTGCAACTCCAGTTGAGCTTTGGCCACATGAATTTTCTCCCTGCAGTGGCAAGGAGCATCTCTGAATTCATCCAGTCTCACTTGGCCTTGATTCCACTGGGCATAAGCCTTCCGTTTTTGCCTTGTTTCCAAGAGAAAAACCTGCTCAGACAAGCCAGCCTTCTGCCTTGCCTGCTTGACTTCTGACATTTGGGAATTGCCTGCTCCTGTGCCCTTAGGAGGTGATGTTTGAAAAGTGACCAGCACTGACGGACCCCAGCACCTGCATCAGTTAAAACAGGCGAACTACTGAGGTAAACTACCTCCTAGTTCAAACACTCTAGAATATAAAAATACAAAAAGGATTTTACCAACCTAATTTAATTTGGTTGAGAGGTACCTTCAAATAAAGAAACAGGCTAAAGGTGTGTTTCAAAGAATTAATGAGTGCCTTTTAGAAAACATTAGAGTCATGTCAGAGATACCATATAATCTTTAAAAGTGAACCTATCCACCTTGGGTTTGCTCAGGTAAACGCCTAAATAACCTCACATATAACCAGGGGCACTTTTTTCTAACTATATTTTGCCAAATTGCATCATGAAAGTGAATATAAGACAGTGGGGTAAACTCATACAATAAATAAGCAAATATAATTTTAGCATCTGGCTCAATTAAATGCTGCTGTAAACTGTGAAGTGAAACAGTAGAAACAGAGCAAGAAGAATTCTGGGACTTCTCTCATCTATACATCAAACCAGGAATTAAATACTGGATTCTCCCATATGGGAATGACTTGAAGAACATTGCAGGCAAAGAAATCACTATCTGGGTGTGTGGGGGTCAGCAAGAGAGGGCGAAAAGGAAGTAATTTTTCGTTTCTTCATCAAAGTGGAGTCAAAAAGAATCTCCCTTTGTTGTTGAAATCATACATCTGCATATGAAAGAAGTAGAAGAGAGACCTATATGAAACTATGTAAACAATCACTGAGCTCTTAGTGCTGGTCCCATGAGTAAAAGAAGTCCTACAGTCAGAAAAGGACTGCCTGGCTGGGCTGCACTTCCAACAACACTGGTTAAACAAGAGCACCTCCCCTCCTGCCTCAGCATGACATAGTGACACTAGTGTAATATGCATGCCTAACACACAGACATATATATCATATTTCACAGAAAGCAGATGGATACGTTGTATGAACAGAGGATATACAAACATGTTGTGCCTTTTCTATCCCAGGTATGGGGCATAAAGAAGCAGCAGTTGCAGGTCTGGGAAGGGGTTGGAAGCCTCTCACCTCTCAAGTAAATAGATAGGATGGCAGCTCATGCAAAAAACAGATCCTGCTTCTGCTGTGACGAATTGGTCCCATGGGACATGGATGGGCCAGCTTGTCACCAGGGTAGTGGAACTACAGCCACCACCACAATGCTGCACAGAGAATTCCCTCTTCTCAGTAGTATCTGTCTGCTCTCTGTTGAGCCTGCTACATCCTTCCACTGAAACATCAGTAAAAACCTGGTGCAAAGGGCAGCCAAGGTTAGAGACAGCTCTATACTGACAATGATGTGTTTGTATCTCCACTGAGGAAATCTGCTCCGAGACAGCCCAGTGATTTAAGCCGTCCCTGATTTAAGGCAATGTTTAGATGATGGAGGCCTGCAAGCTGTTGACCAGGAATCACAATGCCATCAGCACCCTGATGGGGAGGGATTGGCTGGGATAGAGGAGAGCTGTTTACACAACCTGCCTTAACCACAAGTTATTCAGAAAGCCCCTGGGAGACCATACTGAAGCAGGAAAGAAAACCATATATAATAATAAGAAAACACGTAATGTGCTTTATGTTGTTTATTATAGCTGATGTCCATTTTCTAAGCTGTCACAGAACCTAGGACATAGGCTGTATATAGATATGTAGATAGACAGATAGATAGATCCTTGTGATGAAAGTAACATCATATAACAGGTAGATGGTAGGCACTCTGTTTCTCTGAACAGTGCTATTTAGAGTATGTTGTCACCATATCTCAGAGCATCTCACTTCCAATGCATGTTATATCACATTCCTCTGTGTGTGGAAGTGGCAGAATACTTGCTTTCTACTGTGCAGCAAAGTTCATTTGGGGAAAGGAAATGCCAAACACCAAGGAGCTTATTTCGGCATTAGAGACCAAGTTTACAAACTGAGAATACCCACATGCATGATGCTATTCAGCAAGCAAGAGCAGCAATGGCACAGACAGAGCTGTCAGTCTGCTTTTGCTTGGTAGGACTGAAGCCAATCTTGACAATAGGAAACTGCTTATCAGAAAAAATAAATGCTCTTCCATAACTTTAATCTAGTTGCAGCTGGAACAGAGCTGATTTATGCTTCACCAGCATCGCTGTTGTGTGTGGTCATCAAAGACAGTGGAAGCTGCCAGAATGGTGCTATACACAGGCAACAAGTCTATACTTCTAAAATTACATAAGACGTTTTAGAATCTTTCAGTCTTAGTTATTTACAACTGTAAGGATCTGAAGAGCTCAGTTGCCTGTCTCAAAACACTGTGAAGCCACAGAAGAAACTTGTCATAAGATAGGCCAACACTCTGGGAACTTGAGAGAAGAAATTAAGACAGGACAGTGCTAATTCCAGGCCTGGTGAAGTGAGATCTGATTAGAGCATCCTGGTTAAACTACTCAGACAAAAATTCCCACTGTGACAAACTGTGGGAAAGGAACAAACTGGTCATACACATACCACTCCAAGTTATGGGAATGGCATCTGTGACTACCCTGTGGATACACAGAACTTGGACTGTATACAAGTGGTACCCCCAACAGAACGACACAGGGACCCCCACCAGCACAAAGCCCAGGGTCAAGAAGGACTGATGGGATGCCGCTGGATCTATGGGTGGTAACTAACGTCTGCTTAATCTGTCTCTGTCACTGCCTCTGTTTCTCTCTCCTCTTTCTTTTCTATTATTTTCTATCTCTCTACCTCACATTTTACTGTTAAATAAAATCTGTACTACTGACTTCAGCATATGATGTCCTTTGCACCTTAATTCAAGCCGAGGCATCTCTTGTGCTCTGGATTAAGCTAAAAAATGCCCAGAGTAGTTACATTTTTATTTAAAATTTTTTAAAAGTCTTTTTTTTCATTAGCATCCAGAGAAACAGTCACACACTCTTCTCTAAGAGAAATTCTTTTTAATTTAGTGAGAAAAATAAGATATTTTGGCAAAAGGTTTTTACAGGAGTAAAATACAACCAAGAAAAGCATTTCAGTAAAACATTCAGCACAAAGACCCATTCCACAGGAAACACCCACTAAAACCAATCCATATACCAGCTTTAGTAAAACACAGTTCATTGGTTTTAAGTTACCTACAAGAGAAGGAAAGGAGTAACAGAAGAAAACAGCTTAAAAGGGGTAAAGAAAGAGAGAAGGAGAGAGAGAAAGGAGAGAATAGTTACCGACAAGATTCGATGATTCACATGGTGTTGGCTGGAGAAGAAGAAGAGAGAGACAAGAAAGACCATATGGAGTCTCGTGTATTTATGGAGCTCAGTTTTCCCTTCCAGGCAGGATATTTCGGCAGTGCTTTCCAGGCCAGAGGGAGTTGCACCGTAGCAGTCACAGGCTGCAGGGGTGTGGTGTGGGCGGGCTGCCAGGCAGGTTTGCCTTGACTGACAGTGTGGCGGCAGGGCCTGCAGCTCTGCCTGTGCTCTGTGTGGGCAGCAGGCCTTGCCCTCCAGCTCTGCCCTGTGCCCCAAGCACAGGCCTTGTGTGCAGGTTTTGCCATGTTCCTGCAGGTCCAGGCCCAGCCCTTTCCCACATGCACACACACACTCACGGTGAGGTGGTTCCGACCCATATCAATAATTCAGTGAGATTCAGATCCAGGATCTCACAGCATCTCTCACTAATTGGATTATAACAACAAGCAATAACATGGCTTACAAGGTGTTGGGAAAAATGTCCTCAATGTTTTAAATATGATTCCTTTAAATGAATGCAACTTGCAGACTTTCTAAAAATAGCCTTTATCCAAGATATCTGGACACATGGCTCTATTTGCGGAGTGATTATTAGGTAATTAAAAAAAAATTAGAAGAATAAAAAAAAGATTTTGAAATATCACATTTACCTTCAGCTAGTGAAAAATTAACTCCGTGTTAATGACAATGAAATTTTGCTACATGTTGTCACACTATAAGGATCAAATTTTTACTTATATAAGTTATGTATTAGATTGATATCATCTTATGAGCAGATATTGGTGTTTTGTTGGAGCATTGATCTTCACACTTTAAGAACTTCTGAAATTATTTTAGAAGATTTTGTTTCCTACAGTTATTACATATCACTTTTTATTTTTCTTCTTTTATCACTTTTAATTTTTCCAGTTCTTAAAAAAGTTTTTATCTAGTAAGAAAAACGAAGAAATTCCCTATCAGAGATGCAAACTAATGGTCTTAATGCTTGATTAGCCCATTCTCTCTCTTTTGGTTAGCTCATTGCATAGCAGTACTTTTTAGTTTGTGGATTAATCACTTGACATAACTACGTGTACAGTTTGGTAGTCAGAAAGTTCAATATTTTAAAATTATAGTTTTCATGGGTAGAATTGATATTGATTGAAAACTAGTGCTCTAAGATTTATGCAATTTAAATATCTCAAATGTTATTGTTTTGTTTCCTGCTCCAGTATTTTGAGACAATTGGTAATAAATATTATTTACTGCTAATTAAATAATGGATTTTTTTTCTTATCTCTTTGCAAGAAAGAGAGGGAAAAATGTTCTAGTTCTATTTTTTTAGGAAGTTCTTCACAATGGATTAAAAATTTGCAATATTAAAAGCTCTCTACAACTGCAGAGAGCTGGCAAGGACACAGACAAAGAAGTCAGATGGTAAGTGATGAACATTATTTACTGAAAACCTCATTAGTTATGTATGATATCATTTATACATGATAACAGCAGATTTAGGCAGAAAATCAACCACAAGTTTTGAAAATTCTCTTTTCTTTTGCAATTTTAAAATTAAGTCAACAATATTTTTCAAAATGTACATACCTGGGGCATTTGAGGCACAGACAATACACAAAACAAAACCAAATACAAATACACAAAACTTTTCAACAAAAAGTAAATGACAAAAAAATCCTCCAACAGAGTGTGCAATACTGGTTTTTATTATTATTTTGCTAACACTTCAACTGATGTGTTTCATAATTTTCTATGACTCTACACTGCAACTGAGATTCTATCTCAAAGGAAAGCAAAGTATTCTGATGTCATATACGAGCTCCTTTCTTTAAGTCTTCATGCTAAGTAATCAGACCCTTGAACTGCGGGTCAGTATATTCAGGTGTTCCCCAGACACACAGGAAGATGACAGTTATTCCTACCTTGAATTATTATTAATGCCAAACATCTTTCAGCTCTTTAAACTGACATGAAATCTTCTAATAATGTAAATACAACTAAATACTCCAAGGAGAATGTTTACACCCAAATACGATACTGGTAGTGCTTTTGGGTCCTAATCTTAGCAACATTTCTGTTTGCTGTTTCTATTCTATTTGAAGTCACAGCCTCATGAAACGGAGTGATGAAAGACCTTTTTACCAAATAATAATATCTCATTTTCAGTAATAGCAGTCTGATGAGCAATATGTAGTCTTGTTATTGCTATTCATATTAGCTATTACATGCTCATCACTGCATATATGGGTGTATTATAAGAACACATTGCTGGAAATATATATATATCTATCATCATGGCTAGTCTTCGCGAACGAAGATTTGGGAAGAGCTCTACCCACATTTGCTACAAGCGTGCTGGTGGCTAAAGAGGCCAATGCAAGATAGACAAATCCGGTTGCAAAAGGCACAGCAGAAAGACTCCTTGGATGGTATCGACAAGACATGATTCTTTCTGTGTTGTCTTTTCTCCTCGAGAGTGATTCTGCGTGAGTTCTCAAAAGAAGCAGCAGCGTTATAGATGGTGTGTCTCCAGACCTCCTGATTGGAGGCCAGAGTAGACCAGTGATGAAGATCAATATGGCCAAGGCTGAGAGTCTTGGGGGAGGGAGTCCTTGCATCTCCTCTTCGGGCCTCTTCTCTTGCAGCAGCTAGTGGCAAGTTCATCAGGATAGCCAAGCCATAAAACATTTTTAAAATCAGTTTCTTCATTTGTTCTATAAACAATCGTGCATTTCCTAAGGAATATCCAACATTTTCTTATTATGAGATGCTAAGAAACAATGAGCTAAAACCTCTGTACAAATCACTGCTTCAGGATAGATCAATCCCAGATTGTAGGAAAAGGTTTATCTTAAAAGCATGGAAGCACTAGAATGCTGGGTCCCATGTTTAACTTCAGTAAGACTACTGACAGTCTTTTCTTTCTTTTCTCTAGAGACATGAGCATTCCAAAAATTAATCCTATTAGAAGATTTCAAATTAATACACAGTTCAAATTACTGTCCTTTTTCCGCATGTCTGAAGTCCATAGACAAGAAATTTTATCTAAGAAAAATGAAACAACTTACACTGCACTTATCTGCACTTTCTCTAATTTAAAATATAAGACCCACAACACCACAGTTGCAGATATGTCTAGTGGACACTTACAGAAGCAGTGCAAGAGTCAAGTTAAGTATAAAGCTAACTTTCCTTTGGTTTATCCTTCCAGGCTCTCACAATTGATTTAAAGACTGCTTGAGCTGGAAGTTGTTTCTGGATCGCTGTGGTTTATGGGGATGCCTGTATGCCGGGGAGTTTTTGTAAGCCTTTTTTTAATAAGTGCCATGATTTAATTAGATGGAGGTTGCTTTGGGATGTCACAGACTTTTTTTATACTCAGATATGATTAATGTTTTTCTACTATACAAAATGGACCCCTATTATACAGAAGGCCCTCAGTGGAATTACATTTATTTTTAAGAAGACAGTCAGTTGACTAATTTTGTTGTTATTACACTTGTGAGTTATTACACTTGTGAATTATCTAGACCCAAGTTCTGAAAAAAGGAAATAAAATCAGAACATAAAAATCAACCTGTCTCATTGGAGTAAGTGACATCAGCTTGCACATCTATCCTCTTTTTCCATAAGACCTGTTAGACTATGCACCTGTTTCACCTTGGACCCTGTGGAGGCCAATACAAGTATCCAGCAATAAATTTACAGAGAAGATTATACAGCAGACATTCTTAAGCAATATTAAATGTGTCTATGCCATAATACAATTCTGGTGACCATTTGGGGGAAATTAATGCATAACTGTCTTCCCTGTATATGTTTTTCTGCACAGGAGATATTTCTTTACCACTCTGATTTTTTAAATTTATTTCTAGTCTTTAAGAATGCAAATAAACCATTATTAGCTAAAAAGTGGTATTTTAATAGGAGGAAAATTTTCTTCATAGTAACAGGCAAAATATCTCTTTTCTTTTTCCTTTTTAATACTTCCACAAAGACTTTATATGGAATCATGCAGATTTCCCTGTGTTTAGTCCTAGTTTTCCCATGTACAATCTGAAATCTTTGGCCAAGAATATATGACCAGCAGAAGACAAGATATATGCAGGGTTTAAACATAACTGACTCTCACAAACTTTATATACAACTGTGTTTTCAGTGAACCATTCTTCTAAGAAAAAGGAAAAGATTAGAGACACAGTTTCAAGCTTTTAAGAAAACAGTCAACTGAATACAAATTGCTTTCAATTCTTCTAAAAAATATCCCCCACTTTATATCCATAATTCGAGTAACCTGTTGACACAGATAACACATTTTCACAGTGTCTTCAAATGCAAGACATATGCAATGTTTTCTTCTGAAGCTCCCATTATGCAAAAACTGAAGCACGTGGGTTACATGCACATGAAGATTTACAACAAACATAGTTGGTTCTGCACTTGCAGGAGCATGTTCGGATTCAGGACCACTCTTCTGTCCTTCATCCTCCTTCATCATATCACCGTGTGCTCAAGGCTCCTTATCTGTAGTTGTGAGGCCCCCTGGGCATTCCTGGCTGTGGCCCTGGGAAGCACGGATTTCCAGGTGGATAGCCTGGCATTCCATACCTTCTTGGTCCCGGGGGCCTTGTCACAGCTATGGATGGGGGAGGAAGGTTTCCTGCTTGGCTCTGGGGGGGATAATGGTTGCTTGGGGCAAGGCTAGGATGCTGGAGCACCTGAGAGGAGCTGGCTTCTTGTGGTTGTCCTGTCTTCTTTGATTCGTTGCCATCCTGTCCTTTCTTGTTGTCTGAAATGTGTTTGGAGGACAGAATTAACAAAAGAGCATGCAAGCCAGAAGTTCCCTGACAGGGAAATCCTTCAGCTGCCTGACCACTCCAGAGCGCAGTAGAAAGTGTGGGCCTCCCCTGCCAAAAGCTAGGGTAATGCATCTTCATGATCTTTGTGCTGTATTTTCCATCCAGTTATTTCTGCAATGCTGTGAGAGACTGAAATGGTTAATGGCTTAAACATTGTTAAAATCACTGAAGTACTTTTGTCCACTGTAGCAAACCATGAAAAGAACCAACTGCTTTGTCTGTGACCGACAAAGCCCACCTACCCAATATGCCTCCTACCTGGAGGACTATGGGGGGAACTTGAGGCAAGATAAAGGTGATACTGTCATCCAATTATCTCAGGTCTAAGGAGAAGTAAACAAGGCTGGGAGGAGAAGAATGTATCCACAAGGAGAGCCAAACTCTGCAGTTGTGTTGAAAATCAGATCTGGCTGGGTTTGGCGGAGGGAGACTATAGGCCACAGACTCATTTGCTGAGGTCAGGTCTGCACACTCTTCCCTTCCTGTGAGAGACTGGACTGTCAATGGTTAATGACTCAAATAATTCAAATGGTTAATGACTCACCCATTTGTGAAGGCACCAGGTTGCTTTGCTGAGGCCAGGTGTGCACATGCCAGGGGGAGGCTACAAGCCAGACAAGAAGCAGACCCTGCACATTGCTGGTGCTTTTTATCGGTAATTTGCCCTCCATTACACAACTGGAAAACTTCCCCCTCTGCCCATTGAAGGTCCAATGGGGCATAACTGGCTCAACCGCACTACTTGAGAGGCTGCTGTCCTGTCTTAGGAGGTGTCATAAACCATCAAAGACCCCCAAAGCGCCCCCCAGACCCATTTGTGAGGCCTTACATCAAAGGACTGCATGTGATATAGAAGTCTTGCAACAGATCCAGTCTGTTGCAAGAGATAGTGTAAAACTTCCACCTCCCTCCCCAGGGGAGGTGCTTGGGCATTCTCACCTAGGCTGAATGTATATTAATCCATTGAACTCTGTGTGAGACCCTCAACACCAAGAAGTCCAGAGGAAGAGGACCAATGTACCCACAATCGTGGTGATATTTTCCACCTGATCTGTCTCTCTCTGTCACTCTCCTGTTTCCCCCTTTCCTATTTATTTGTATCTGTCTTTAGCGCACATTTACTGTTAAATAAAATCCATACTATTTCAGCATAGGTCTTGTTTGCACCTTAATTCAGGCAGAGGCATCTCTCTAATAACTTTAATAATCAAATCATACAGGCCCCCATGGGGGAAAGTAGAGACTTTTCCCAAGATGCACTTAGATATCATCTGTCAACAGTGATGAAGGCAGTAATTAGACATGGCTCTTCCAAAGACAGTCATCTCTAACCTGAGTTTCCCTCCTAGGCTTGAGCCAGTTGAGCTGCTATGTGGCACTCATGCATGATGAGGAAAAGGAAACAGCCAGCAAAATCCCTCAGGACAGACTGAAACCTGCCTGCCCAATCTAGGTTTTCTGTTAAGGAGTGCTACCATACTGTGTTCTGACTGTACTTTCTCTAGGTGAACCTGGCACAGAGGACCAAACTGTCCTGAGTATTTCTGGGTCAACAAAATATGACAGAAGGGGCACAAGATTTAGACTTTGACTGATTTATGGTAGATAAGAGGCATCACTGACATTCAGACAAGTCTTTAAGTGGGGTTTTTTTTTTTCAGTGAGACTGGGACCTTCAATTCATTACAGTTCAGCTTTCTACTTTCGTGCTGCCTGGTGTGGAATAATGTTACAGTATTTCTTAAACAAGCCAAAGAAAGAAAAGTGAACTGGAGATTAGGCTAACACTTGCAATTCAGTATTGTGAATATGTTTCAGGTTAGGAAGCAGTCAAGGCAGTAAGGAAGACTAGGATCACACATACATGAATTCCTCATACTGAGACATTCAAACCAGTCCTTACCTTGGTTTGGAGTGGATTCATCTTGCTTGCCTCCTTTAGGCTTTGGCGGTTCTGTCTCAAATGGATTTTCTTCTTGTTCATTTGATTTTTGTGCCTTTTGTTTATTTCTTCTTTTATTTTCTTCTGCTTGCTAATATGGGGAGAGAGAAGGCATCTTTCAGCAACCCAAACAGCTTCTCTGACATTTAGTAAAACCAAAAAATCAATAATTCTTTATTCCTTACACTTTGTAGCTTCTTTTTAAGTTCCAAGTTAGCTTCCTTGTAGGATTTGGATGTCGCGTTGAGATAATAAATACTCAGGCTAAATGTAAAGAATAATAATTTCTTGTTAGGCGATGATTTACATATAAGGACTCAGAACATTCCTATAGCAACAATTACAGTTGTGATAATATATAGTCTATATCTTTTCCTTATGTACTGTGCCTAATCAGTACTAGTATTTTGACAATGAACAATGAACAACATGTTTCCTTACAGTATGAAGAAGGCACTGTTTTTTGAGGGGGTAAAAAACAAAAGAAATTATTATCTCTCTCTTAATACTCTACTTTCAATCTTACAGCAGCTAAGGATGTTCCATAAAGCAGTGCTTCACTGCAAAGTATCTTCTAAAGAATAACTTATAAAAGTTAATTAATTTGTATGATATACCTTAAAAATTACTAAATCATATTTGTAAAAGCTATTGAACTAATACAGTAGGCAATCTGAAATACTGTGGAAAGAAACCCAACCAAAAGCATAGTTTTTCATTTTTGTTTTTAATTATAACCTCCTTCTTCTAGTAAACAAAAACATAACTGCATAACATAATGCAATTTTCATTTGTTAGTGTATGAAATTACTGTTGTGATAACTATGGAATCAGTAGTTTTCACCATCCTGATTTAATTAGAAAAAATCTGATATGCAGCCTTTTATTGATGTAATCAGTAAATAATGAATTATATATAAAAATAATCATATATTAAATATAATATTATATAAATAATATAAATATATGGGACATATAGATATATAACATACATGTTTTTATATAACAGATAGTATTTTTATATTATAGTTATATTTTCTATTTATATAGTTAAATAATCATACTACTAATAATAATGATGCATATGCTGTTTCCTCTGCTTTGCCTGACTTTGCTTTGTATTTTCCCTATGTTATTTTTTCCCCTCTATTTATTTTTGGTGTCTTTGCCCTTTATAGCTAAGGGTTAAAATAGAATATGATATTAAGTGAACATTGTCAAAATTTCATCTCATAATTTCGTCTTCCTCATGCAAAATCCTTCTGCAAATTCTGTTGTATTTTGTAATCATCTTTATATTTATTTGCAGTTCTACAATGCAAAGTTAAATCCAAGCTCACGTCTATGCAGAATTAACTTTTATTTCAGCAGTACGCTACATAACCCAATACATATATATATGCACACAGCAGGTTAAAATGCTTTTATAAAGCAGAACAAATATTCTGGGGTCATTTTCTTTACCAGGTATTGACTGACTTACAAAAATCTCTACCAGCCCTATTTTATAAAGTCTCCAAAACCCTGCTTCACACCTGTCCCAATAGCATAGAGTAGTCTTTAAAAATTAAAGGCATCAAAGATCAGACTCACTGAAAGTTACTGAGAATAACTCTGCTCCATGGTGTTCATGTCTATTGAACTTGCTGAGGATATACGATGTGCTAGTCTGCGTATGGAACTAGCAGATCAATGTTATAACACTTCAGAGCCCCTACAGGCTTTTTGCATTTTAATAGCTTTGTCATTATTGTGGCAGCAACATTTCTTTTGAAAAGAATAACAAAACCAAAAAGAAAGCCATTGAACAAAAGAGAGATATCAACCCTTCTGCAAATGGACATCAAGTATGATCAAATAAAACACTCATGAATTCTTCAAGTCCTGACCACTGGACAATCAGTACTGTATTTAATTAGATATTCAGGCAGTGAAGGTTCAGAGTGAAAGAAACTTAACAGGCCTTATAGTTAATATTCTATACATACACCATCAGCAGTATAAAGGGTAGGATGAGTCCGGGGTTAGAGGCATAGCCAAATACCTTCCCGAACCAGGAAGGGAAATCATGCTCCAGAGTTTCTGATATGACTTCAAACATTCTAGTCTTCCCACTATTAAACAGAAAAGATGACAATATGTCACATACTAATATTATGGCAACATGAATATATATGCTAATCACACCACATCAAACCTGGGAAAAGGACAATAAACTGTATGTTTATTTAAAACTTTGCACTCCAGAAGGGATAGTATCTTAAGTAATATTTATGTATTCTAGAGGGGAAAATAAACACCAAAATTCTTATTGTATGCTAATAGTTTTCGCCTGCAGTTGCCACCAAGATTACTCCTCAATGAATCAGTGTACTGAGTTGTGAACTCCTCACCACCAACCAATGAGTGAAGTGAAATTTGTGCTCTATGAAGACATGGAGGAAAATTCAAATTCAGTTTTTATTGTCGATAAGCAAAAAATAGTCTGCTTGCAATTAGTTTTTGATCAGCAGTGTTCAGCCCAATTCTCCTCTCTCTTTGCTGTGCACCAATGCTACAGAAGTCAGTGGCTGTGCTTCAGGAGATATTTGTTATTGTTGAAGCAATCTAATTACCTTCATATGTAATTGTTCCATGGCTGGCTTATCTACAAAGTATTTTCTTCCTAGACTATTCTTCTTCAGAAATATTTCAGTAGATGTTCCAGAAGTTCCTCACATTTTATTTTGCCTTTGTCTGTTCCTCAGAACATAGAGTTTGATATTTTCAACTGAGCAAGACTGGCAAAATGCCTCTCTGTGTATCAAGACTAATTGGTAATTTTACTTGGTTAAAGGAGTTGACTCCAAATTGCCGCCTGATAGTTGTCATTGCAGTCTCCTGTCGCTGCTTTTCAGTTCTTGTAACGCATTTCTGACAAATGGGTTTTTAACTCATTCTCAACACTTACACTCTTCCAGGTAGTATAAAATGTTGCAGGTAGAATTCCTCAGGTCAGTTCTTTGTCTCTACACTCTCTAGTCACTCGTGGTAGATGAGAAATTCCATTCTGTGCTCTTCTTATCTTTCCCCAGCATGCACAAAGCTTTTTCTGTCGCAACTTTGCTAATTCTGTCCTGTCTTCCCTACTACTGGCAGGCCTCTGTTGAGTTATATATGTTGCTTTTAATGAATGGACTAAAATTTGAAAAAAAAAAGTTTAAAAAAAAGCCCCAAAGAGTCACAATTTTCAAAATAGATGAGCCACTGAGCTACCAACAGGAAAATCTTTTTCTTTTTAAATATGGAGCCATGTATTACCAGTATTTATCCACTGGCTGCTCAACTTTGGCATTACCTATACCCAGCTTGAATGAAACTTCATTAGTTTTACGTGCTCCTCATTAACAGTTACATTGGAGGTTTCATATTTTTGATGAAGAACAACTTATCTCTGCATATGACCAAGAAAAAGTGGCAGGCATCTTTCTCATTTTGAAAAATAATATTACCATTTCATTAATATCCAATTGAATAACTGTTTCTACTCAGATCTGACCTCAGATGTCTCCCTTTGGATTTTTTTGCTATGACTCTCATAAAATATCTTAATTTGTATCTTTTGCTTTGCTAAAATTTCTTCTGTCCAAGGCTTTCGATACTGTGAGCAGAAAAGGTCTGTGGCAGATTTTGGAACATTTAGGATGTCCCCCCAAGTTCCTTAAAATGATCATCTCACTCCACGAGAATCAGCACAGCCAAGTCAGATATGGCAACACACTTTCTGAGCCCTTTCTAATAACAAGGCTGCGTTCTTGCACCAACCCTATTCACAGTCTTTTTCAGCATGATGCTCCAAAGGGCCATGGCAGACCTCAATGATCAGCACGGTATCTACATTCAATATCGTACTGATGGAAGCCTATTCAACCTAAGGCGATTGAAGGTCCACACCAAGGCCTTAAACCATCTTGTCCGGGAGCTCCTTTACGCTGACGACAACGCCCTCATCGCCCACACAAAAGTAGCCCTGCAGCATTTAACATCCTGCTTTGCAGATGCTGCTGAGCTTTTTGGGCTGGAAGTGAGCTTGAAGAAGACAGAAGTTTTCTATCAACCTGCACCTCAGGAAGTCTTCCATCATCCCCATATCACCATTGGCGAATCAGAGCTCAAATCAGTCCAGCAGTTTAATTACCTTGGTAGCATCATCTCCTTGGATGGTAAGATTGACAGAGATAGACAATAAGTTAGCAAAGGCATATAGAGCTTTCAGAAAACTCCATAAAAGAGTTTGGCGAAATAAACACCTGAAGAAAAGCACAAAGGTCAGTGTTTACAGAGCCATTGTGCTGTCTACTCTCTTATATGGGTCCGAATCATGGGTCATTTACCACCACTACCTGCGACTCCTAGAACGCTTCCATCAATGCTGCCTCCGTACAATCCTAAACATCCACTGGTCAGATTATGTGACCAATACGTCTGTTGTAGAACAAGCAGCAGTCACAAACATTGAGGCCATGTTGATGAGAACACAGCTGTGATGGGCAGGGCATGTCTCAAGGATGAAGGACCACCACCTCCCTAAGATCGTGCTTTGTGGTGAACTAGCCACCGGCTGCCACAAGACAGGAGCTCTGAAGAGGAGATACAAGGACTCCCTGAAACAACATCTCAGCCTTGACCACATTGACCTTCATCGCTGGTCTGCTCTGGCCTCCAACTGAGAGGTCTGGAGACACACTATCTATAACGTTGCTGCTTCTTTTGAGAACGCACGCAGAATCACTCTCGAGTAGAAAAGACAACACGGAAAGAATCGTGTCTTGTCGATACCATCCAAGGAGTCTTTCTGCTGTGCCTTTTGCAACCGGATTTGTCTATCTTGCATTGGCCTCTTTAGCCACCAGCACGCTTGTAGCAAATGTGGGTAGAACCCTTCCCAAATCTTCGTTCACGAAGCCTAGCCATGAGAATTTGTTCTGTAAATTCAAACGATTTTCTGTTCCATCACAATTTTTGTCATGTCATGCAGTTCTCCCTTTTAGGTACCTGTGGCTGTTGCAGGTGTCTAGAAACAATCTCTCCAATTTTGCCTTTAGCCAAAGTTAATATGGCGAGGATTCTACTCCTTTAGAAAGTGCACTGGGGATCATGCAGATGTCATTTTACTTACAACATTAATGTGTTATCTAAACCTTTCATTGCAAACAGAATGTCGCTTACTGCTCTCCTACTGTTGCTTTGTTAATATTTTGTTTAAAAACAAAGACTAAAGACTTCTAGAATTTTTAATTTCATGTCTTGAGTGTTGTTGTGTAATCATTTTAGTTGTATCTCATGCTACCTGGCAGGTAAAGATGATGAAAATGGTCTCATGTAGTGCGCATAGAAGGCGAAACTGCGGCAAAATCTAAACTAGCTTGAATGCAAAGCATATGTTTGCACAGGCAGGCCAAGCCAAAGTGTTTAGAAGGAACTAAGGTATATGGAGGTCTTGAAGACTTCAGAAACAAATTCAGCTTGACACTGGTAGTACAGACACATGAAATTCTGAATTGGAGAGAGTCATGACAGTCAAAGACTGAACCACAGTACCTTTACCACACCATCATACATTCTGATATGCCCCTCCCACATGACACAGACATTTCCTAAAAGCCATCACTGTTAAGCCAACAGACTGATATTCACAACAGGTCACTGCTCTACTCCTGAAGAATAGTTTGTCTTTAGTGCAGCAATAATGATAATATTTACATTAAAATTAACTAAAAGATTTTCTGTTCTGTACCTCAGATAAAACTTCCTAAGGAATTGCTCAGTTTTCCAGGATTCCAGCTTTAGAATTATGCACAATTAAACTCAATTAAACACTCAGCCTATCAGGTGCTAATGCTTATTATAGAAGCAGTTTTTCTGTGCTGCATCATTCACTGTGATGTGATGAAGCAGTTCACTACATCAATTACAAAAAATGGTATATAAAATGCAAAGAACCTGAAAGGACCACAGTCAAAAGATGGTGGGATGGAGACAATGGTGTACACAGCAGGCAGTGTGGAGAGAAAGAGGATGAAAAGTAGCATGGCCATGTAGAAGTTATTGGATCTGGAAGCCTTGAAGACCCTCTCTTGGGGGACATTGCAGCACATCACTGCCCAGCACTGCAGGTACATTGATGTGTGGAGGCGAAACACATTGATTGCTGGGAGACATGGAGCATAAAAAGATCCCATCCTAGAAAAGAAGCAAATAAAAAAATAACCACTTTCTTATAGGACTTCTGTCTTCCTAGATATACCAGCCATTCACTATGTCAATGTGCTTTGTAGCTGTATGCACTGTGCACTCAGAAATTCATAAAACCATCTTTCTTACTGGTCTTTTTCCTTTTTTTAAGAAGAACTGGAAAGAATTCTCTATATGAACCTTTTGTTTAAAAGTCCTCTTTCTCTGCAAATTAAATGATCACTTGATGAAATGTTATTCACTCTTAATTTGTCTGGTAGCATCTTGCTTGTTTTGTGTAAAAACTAAGTATTACCAACCCCAACAGCTAGGAGTAAACAAAATAATTTAGTTTATACTTTATTATTTTTTTAATATACTAACACTATTTTAGGAAGGATATTTTTACTTAGTTGACATTTATTTTAACTTCTGTTTTCATGGTCATTTAGTGGTTTAGGCCAACAATCTGTTTATAGATTCTGCTATACACTGTTTTTCCCCCATTATACGTGGTTGCATGGTTGTCACACTGACACAGTTGGCACCACCTTACTTTTATCACACCTTGTTTCTTGTGTCATGCTGACTGAAGAGCAGCTACATTCATTTGCTTGGCCCTTCCTTCTATTCTGTTTCAGATGAGAAGAAGCATGCGAAAGAGAATTTACAAAGCTCAAATAAAAGAGAATCTAATTTATCTTACACATGTATTAATGATAAACATGTTTCAGGCAATGTGTGCTTATTATAATTCAGTCAATATTTTTTAACTCATCTGATGTATCTGATTCAGTTTAAATCATCAGACATTATTTTGAAAAACACCACAGCTCTATTGCCTTAGCTCTGCAAATATGAATTAGCATGAAAATGTGGTCCCAGCTCTGCAATAAGCAGTAAAATGAAGGATTCTGTATCTAAATAGCATCACAAAAGCACAAGTCCCAGTTTCTGTGTCAGACAGTATATACTGGAGCATGGCAGCTTAGTGCACACAGAGTCTGTACATGTAATGAAGTATAAAAATGATAGACGTGTATAGAAGTTTTGTTAGGGAATAATCAGGAATCAAGTCCCTCACCCAGTCCCCAACATCTGTCTCATAGAGAATGATTTTCAGCCTATCTTTATGTTTATTACAGCAGTCAAAAGTATTAGTGACGTCAATTGGCAAGTATCAAATGGCAAATAGAGTTTATGCTGGAGCCTCATCATTTTGATGATCAGCAGCCTGAGAAATGTTGCCTACCAGAAACTGGAATGGCAGTCCTAAGGCAGATAACAAGATGCCAGTTGCAAAGCTGAGCTGCTTTTGTGAGATACAGGACACAATGTGAATGCTTCAGATGCCAGCAACGGGGCTGGACTCTGTCCAGCCCTACTTACAGCATGCCATCACTGCAAGGTCAGGGATGGCAAGGCCCTAGTCACCCACAGTGATAAATCCTCAAATCCTCCATGTGAACGAACCCACAGCACCGCTGTCAGGCTCCCAGTGCAACCCTGCAGTGGGGTTTGGTTGCAGGGACTGCAAGATATTTGCAGCCCCTTGTCTGTATTTCTGTGGCATTCTAAGATTCTGTAACAGTAGCATTGTTTGCACATTCACATGCCTGCACAGTTAAGCATAAATACATTTGTTTTAAGGCCTTCTTCCACAGGAAGCATGGGAAAAGAGTGGTAAGGTATGTTGAAAGGCTGAAATTCAAAGCTAAACAGTACAGCAAGCAGTCAGACAACAAAAGTATAAGATTAATCTACACAGCTTTTTACCGGTTGGTCTTACCAATTCATTGCAAACCCCTGATGTATCTGGTCCCAAAATCTTAGCCCAGAACTAGTTTTGAAGTGTTCTCACTGATTGCAGTGTACCAGAGTTTGGTATATATTTCATTATACTTCCATCAAACTAAAGAAATGGGACACGATCAGGATTTCAGTAGAATCCTTCCCAGATACAGCTAAATCCTTCCATCCTGCAGATGCAACACGCTTTGTCACACCTACCAGATCATGCCTTGGTTAAAGATCAGCCCCAGCACATTTCCACTTATATCAAACTCAGAATATGATGGCTGAAAGAAATGATACAGATGTTTTCATTAGGTTTGCAGAAGGGTATTTAAGATGACTTACAGTAGATTAAAACTCTCACTTCCTACAGCAGCAGTACACTGGCATCATTTTACAAGTCCTCTTGCTGCATCTTATCAGTGAATCACAAAATAAATAGTATAACTCAGGGGCAGAAGGCAGTCTTTTATATAGTTTGCAGTATTTTATTGAAAATCTTTTTGATATTTTTTCAGAGGAACGTGCCAAGGGAGAATTAAAAATTATTCTGGTTACTGGGTAAATTTTAAAGCAAAAATTCAGAAATTTTTCGTTGGAGTGGCTAGTGGGGTCATGTAACGTGTCTTCTAATACAGTACCAGACAGGATATTCAATGTGATTATTGTGATTTAGTGTGATTGAATACATGATTGAACTACAGCATTATTTTTCAGCAGTTATACTGTTGAGGAATTTCTTTTAAGCATTGATAGACATTGCCAATCATTGTTTTCCTTGCTTAATATGAATATCTTATCTATAAATCGAGTGTATTTGATTTTAATTTTTATTTTAAGATTCAGCCATGGAGTGTCATTATTGATTTGTCTGTTGAAGAAAGCCCTGTATCATATACTTTTATTTCCAGTGTAGACACATGCCACAAAAACTATTTAGTCTTATATTTCTGAACTCTTCATTTGACCCCTTCATTCTGTTTCTCCAAATCTTTCATCATTTCTACATCTGTTCTTTTGCCCTAATTATTCATTTCTTATTCATGAACGTTTCCATTTGCAAACATTTAATACACTGAATTTAAGCAACAATTGAAATGCATCCATACACATTAGTATGTGTGCATATGCACCAGAAGAAAACTTTCCGGTAAGAAATTGTGGCTGTAAACTTTTTGTTTGCACTTAAATATCTGTTTCAAACATATTATTTATATGGTTTGCATCCTCACAAGATCTTGTTCACTCACCTTTCTCATAAAAGAGTATTGCTACATCACAGCTGGTGACTTACATGAATCACCATACTGGAGGACAAAAAGACCACAAATAATGTGTGATTTCCAAGTATCAATTATGCTGATGACTGATAGAAGGAGTAAAGGGCATGAGATGCAAAAATAACTATTCCCTTATGGCCGAACAACAAAGTTATTCTATTGAAATCATCAATTAAAGCCATAATTTTGACTTATACTATGTTATATTGTTGGAATATTTGAGGTCCCTACAGGTTTTCTATGCAGTTTTGTGTATGTATACATACGTGCATATGTTTACAGTGATCTGCTATACTTACGTTGCATGTATTTATGAATCTGCTTCCATACAAGTAATAATTTAATAGATTACTAATATTCAACTTGAAAGGCTGTAGACTAACAAGATCTGTATAAGATATAATATCAAAAGCAACATGGAGAGAATTAATAGGATCACACAGAATCAAATAATGTATGACTGCTCTTCATAACATAGGGGTTAGCATTAACAAATAAATAATTGGAAATCTAATTTTTAAACACATAAAAGGAAGCAGTTTTTCCACACAACATGTAAGTTAATTTCTGGAATTCTTCACCAAAGGATATCTTGATTGTCAAAAACATTTAGGATATAGAAAAAGTCTAAAAATTAATGGATCCATGGCCACTAGCCACAGAGACATAAGTATAGCTAGTTCCTAAGGAGCCTTTTAAGATCAGATATTTACAGAAATTCAGTGATTTCCAGTTTCAACTTCTACTTCCATCTGTTGTTTCAAGCAGTTTACTGGACCTGCAGATTGTAATGGACCTGACCATCATAGACAGTCCTATATACTGCCAATTAAAAATGTCAATTATAAGTTGGTTCCAGGATCCCCTATGAGCAGATGTCTTATTGGCAATTTTTCTGCCCATGCTGTATTCAAACTCCTCCATTTGATTTTGATATTGTTTGTGCACAGCCTGGCTGTCTGGTGGTCTCTCTCCAGCCTTATACCAGTACTATTTGAGGCACAATGTAAAACCTTTAAATAATGCTGACATTTTGTAGGAGCCAGTGAGTAACAATGTGATTGCTGTATCAGATACCTGAGTTTTTTAGTAGAAAATACCAAAACTTTCTCTTCCTCTGGAAAATTAACATTTCCAGTTTTTAATAAAGCGAGAAATTTCTACATTTAGGAAGGCGAAATTTTGAGGGAAGAAGGACATAATTATGGCAGAACAGCTATGATGACTGGTTATGTAGAGGTACCTATGATAGTCTTAAATTACTTTGCTCTTTTCTGTACTAAAGAGTCCTCAGGAACTTCACAAGCTTTTACAATACCATGACTACTATTTAAGGATGAAAAGCAGCATCAAATCTTACAGTATACATTTAGCAGGCAAATTTAGCCTAATCAGGTCAAAGTGTGAAAGTCTCAACTCCCAAGTGAAAAGTTCTATACTTCCTATTTTACTAGGTTTACTAAGTTACTAACGTTACTAAGTTACCAACCTTACTAACTTTATCTAAGATAAATTAATTCTAATAAAAAATATATATAATAAGATTTCTAGAACAGGATCTTTCCTATATTTCTCCACAAGCACCGTGTGCCAGAAAACCCTATCCCAACTCCCATAGAAATCAATGCAATTGTATTCCGTGGAGGAGAGAACAAGTCTTCAAACTATAAACATGTGAAAAATATGTACTCAGTGTTCTTATACAATCAAATAAATTTTAAAACTCCTTAAGTTACAAAAATCTAAATAATAAGACAAATATTAGAGCATATACAAATGCCAAGAAAAACTAACACAGGGATTTTGAAGATAATGTGTCTAGCCAAAAATTAACTGTAGGATTGAAAGGAAAATGCAGTTTTTTACATAAATGTGAAGTAATATATAACAAAGACATTTAAAATCAGATACTTACAAATCCATACTCCAAGTCCCAGCACCAGCAGTAATTGAAAAACCTAACAAAGACAGCTCTCAAGAAATCGCCAATTAGAATCGTGATGTATGTTGTCATCGTGTCAGACACTGTCAGGCGCACAAATTCCTGTTTAGAGCAATATTCTCTTTTAAGAATATATTTACGTAATTAATAGTTACAATAATAATGAAATACTGGACTAGATCTGTAATTGTGATTATCCTGCTTCAGTATGGAAAAGACTCTGATCCTCCTCTACAATCACTTATTCTGTAATAGGCCAAGGGAAATACTGCCCCTCATTGCTAGAGGTATCCTTTACTCTAATTTGTGCTTATATTTTCAGATGAGACTTCCTGGGAATTATTAGACTGGGAAAGATTTCCAGCCAAGATTGCTGCTATAACAGAAATCTGAGCTAATATCTTAAGCTGCTGCAAATCCTCATTCCTCTACTTTTATTTTGGTATGTTCCACTAAAGCCTATTGTAACAGGCCCAATAGTCCAAAGCTTACCTCAATAGTCCAAAAAGCTATTACTCTCCCTGATCTGAAATTAAGGGGAAAGTTATTTCAGTGATGAGCTCTTGGTGTTAGCTTATTATTCAGCATCAGTGAAATGAATAGAGGGTCTGATTTTTCTCCCTATATGCTCCCTGCTGGTGATTTATTCATTCAGGAGGACAAATTGTCAGAGTGATGGAGAAACAGCGAAAGTGATTCAGAATTGAATTTGTTTTTGTGGACAGAACAATAACAGCAAAGTATGATCAAACAGAGGAAAAGAATATGTTAGAAAATTGTTTGGAAACCACATTTTATATTGATGGGTTTATATGAATAAATACTCAACTGAATCAAAGAAAATAATTGAGCAGATTTACCATTTAATCACTATTGTTGTTTTACATTATTTTACTTATGCTAAAGACAGAGACAACTTCTCAAAAGCATACTGCTGTAAGAGCTGTCTTACACACATGTCCTTGTTTTTCAAAATTGCTAAACGAGTTTTGCAAGACAAAGATGGAATCAGGAAGAGGAAGATAAATCAAGAGGATAGTGAAAAGAAGGATAAAAAAAAAATGTTTTCAATGCTGTCAACTAACAGGAGAAAGAATTTCCTTCTAGACAGGGTTCAAAATAAAATAAAATAATTTTTAAAAAAAATTTTAGTTCAAGAAAAGGTCCCACATCTGCTTCTGCTCACCTTTTCCCACCTTAATGACACACTAGCAGAAATAAAGAGAGTTTAGACATCATATTGTGTAACTGACCTATTTTAAATATGAGCTCAAAGCAGATATATTACCTGTCCCACCATTGTTTCCCAGCATGGCCCTCTGGGGACATCAGCAGGGTCCACCTGTATTGGAGGAGCAGTCGAATTTTCTGGAATAGTACCATTGTACAGACTGGCTTCCCATATTGTCATGTTATATTTGACTATCTTTTCTTCTTCCAACTAAGTAAAAAAATAAATTGGGAGAAAAAACAACAACAACAACAACAACAAACAAACAAACAAACAAACAAAAACAGCATGAGCTTGTTACAAACTCTCAGTGTGTTCTGTTCCAAGATTCCCATGATAGTTCAGGCATGCATGTAATTTAAGTATAGAAAGAAAAGTATATCTTTCACTGACATGCCTGTGATTGACTGGAAGTCCTCATTTCCTCATTCTTGCCCAGTGACATGTTAAAAATAGTGAAGGGTAGTAAATATCTTGCCTTGAGGTTGATTTCATCCATTAGGGCGATAATGAAAGTGTAGAGATTGCCAAGAAAAAGGGCAAAGATTCGTCCCAGCTGCCATCTTAGAGCTATTCGAGGGTGGTAATTCTCCAGGGAACTGATTACATCAAACAAAGTTGGACAGAACATTCCTAAAAGTGACATAACCATGTTCACCTGTGGAGGAAGGGGAGAAAAAAGTTTACAGTGAAATGTTAGAAATTAATTCTTCTATTATTATTTATTTGGATGAAAAAGCCATTACTACTTCACATTAGGGTTTTGATTTAATAAAAAACAAAATCCAGTCTTAAGTATCACAAGTTGTTTTCACGAAGGAAGAAAGATTTGAAAAGTCAGTTGCAATCTACTTTAGATGGATATAAGATTTTTTTTTCATTTTCCATTTCACATAAATTTCAAAAATATTCAAATGTTAATTATTCTGACCATAATCTATAATTTAGCTAAAATTCTACTCTAGAAGGACTTAACAAAACCTATCTCTAGTACTGGTTTATGCTATCATCTCTACCACATCTTCCCCAAAGACAGACAGATACTCTATAAAAAGCTTTCCTACAAAAATACTGCACTAAATTTAATTTATCTGAGATCTCACCTAAAATTAATTCTAGATGTCACAGAATCATAGAATCACAGAGTATCTCAGGTTGGAAGGGACTCATAAGGATCATCAAGTCCAACTCCCTGCTCTCCACAGGACTACCCAAAGAAAGCCAAATAAATAAGTGTCATCCAGACACTCTTTGAACTCTGACAAGCTTAGTGCCCTGACTACTTCACAAGGGAGCCTGTTCCAGTGACTCACCACAGTGTCTGTGAAGAACCTTTACCTAATGTCCAATCTGAATTTCCTCTGATGCAGCTTCATTCCCTTTCCTTGTGCTCTGTTGCTGGTCCCCAGAGAGAGCTCAGTGTCTGCCCCTCTGCTGCTCCCCTTTGATGGGATCACCACTCAGCCTGTTCTTCTCCAAGCTCAACAGGCCAAGTGACCTCAGCTGCTCCTCTTTACTCTGGCCATCAAAGCCTTTCACCATCTTGGTCACTCTGGACATGCTCTAATATTTTGATTCTATTGAAGCACCCAAACCGCACAAGGGACTCAAGGTGGGGACACACCGGTGCAGAGCAGAGTGAGACAATCACCTCCCTCAACCTGCTGGCGATCCTGTGCCTGATGCACCCCTGGACATCATTGTCCCTTTTGGCTGACAGTGCACTGCTGACTCATATTCAACTTTCATCTACCCAAACCCCTGGATCTTTTTCTCTGGAGCTGCTCCCCTGCCTCTCATCCTTCCACTGTTACGTATACCCAGGATTACCCTATCCCATGTGCAGAATCCAACACTTATTCTTGTTAAATTTCATGTGGTTGGTGATTTCATACGGCCCAGCTCTCCATCTCGTATCTCATCTCCTCAATTCGTAAGAAAATTCAAATCAGTCCCTCTTCTTTAGGCCTGATTTTCTTAGAAACCTCTAATAAAATTAACTCATCATCTTAGCAGTATGGAAATGGAACAATTTTACTGGAACAAAACAAAACAAACAAAAAACACAAGACATAACTAGTTTTTATGGAAAACTAAAAATACAACATAACTTATAAATGCTACAGATGAGTGAGACAATCCAGTAATGTGACATTCCTAAGTGATTGCTGAAAGTTATTTCAAGTCTACTTGAACCTTGTTGTTCTAATTCATTTTGCCAGCCATAAATGAAAAGGAATGAAAAAGTTTAAGAGTGCAGTTAACTACCTTCAATGTGAAATAACACTGTATTACAAAACATGTGTCTGTAAGGGACTAAAAACAATAAACAATAAACAGAAGATATTTTCTCGATCTAAGTTGTAAAGGTTGTTAGAAAGCACAAAGATGTTTATTTGAGATTCATCATACCAGAACAACTAAGAAGAATAACTTGATTTAGTCACCAAAAAATTAATTGTTCACAGGACCGTAGTCTTATAATTGCTCTGCAACAAGCTTTTCTGAGCCATGCTTGAATCCATTTTGCTAGAACAAGTATAAACTTTTAAAAATTTCTGATTTTCTGCTGCCAAGAGAGTTAAAACTGTTCTTGCTTCTCAGAAATAATATGGCAGCAGAAAGGCACTAAACCAACAAATAAATTCACTCACTAGCAAATGTGTATGTTCCTACTACTAAAAATTTGCGTACATTTGACTGGTGTTCTTGATGAATAGAAGTAAATAGTTTTCTTTTTGTTTTTATATTCTTGGTTTTTAATGACTTCTAGAGCTAACAAATGAGTTTTGGGGTTTTTTTGCACTTGTAGTCAATTAGTGTATTCTGTGCATGGCTTGTGGCACCCCTGACAAATATGTAGATATTGTATTCATGATTACAGGAATTCACTGATGTTTATTTATTTATTTATTTAGATGGCGTTATTTGTAATTAGGATTATCTTGTTAAAGTAATAAGTCACTGTTACCTCATAACATTCAAAAGAGAAACAACTAACTAAAAACTTGTAGCTTTCATCTGTTGCATCACTTGGATTTATAACTTAAAAAGACAGGATTTACATTTGAATGACTGCTACCTTTTACCTTATTATATTAACAGTTCTCTTGAGTTTCATACATTAGTACTTTGAATAAATTTTCACTTATGAGAATTGTCCTATTTTTTGTGCTTATAGTAGGTGATGAGAGTTTGGTCGTAAAAGTATTCATTAATTTCTCTTTGTACTGAACTGCACAAACTTGATCTTAAGGTCTTCAAAGTATCTAACATAGTTAATACCACATTGTCTTAGTCACCATCAGACCTAAGAAATTATGCTCAATATGGCCCAAAATGGCAACAAGTCAACTACAGATGGTGTGACTAACCACAAATTCCTAAAATTCAGACTAATTGTAACTGGATGTGTATCCTGTTTATCAATAGGAATGTTGGGTCTTGTTGTGGTGCTGAAGAGTCTTAAATCAAAATTGTCACTGACTCCGGTGTCTCATATTCTCCCAAGGGAACAAGTCCCAGAGGCATAAGAGGAGATGTTCTGGGTCACACCAAAAGCTGGTGGAGGCAAACAGGTACCCAGGGATGAGCAATAACAGGACAAACATATATGAATAAGTCATAGACTACAACTACATTAAGTTTGGGAACTTGTTCATTCAGGTCTGTTCATTATGCATCAAGTAACACACAGAGTATTTCTCTTTTACGCCTTATATAAATCTTCCTTCACACAAAAGTAAATTTTGGTACCCATAGCACTGGCATCCATCATCTACCATTCCTTCCCTTTTGCTTTTTCTGAACCTGGCTTCTACTTAATTTATTTTATGTCCCTTAGTTCTCATACTGGAATACATAGTAAACATATTTTAGGAGAAAAGGTGTGTTCTTTGGGCAGTACTAAATATAGTACCTGTTAATTTTATTGACAGTTTTCTTGTTGTTACATGTGAGAGGCAGGACAGAAGGCACTGCTTTTTTTTCTCTCAAACATTCACTTCCTATATTTTTATTATTTTCTATATTTTTACCACATATCTGAATTATGTCTGTTTTTTCTCATTTGCTTTCTGTCTCCATTTTTCCATGCCTTGACTGCTCATGCTCCCCATCTCCAGGGCACTTTTAATTTTGGGGAACAGATGCTATTAAGATAAGAAGCGAAATGAGGCACAGCAATTTGAAAGTTGAAAAGTGAGAAATTATTACAAATGAAAATGCAAAGCTTTAATGAGACAGAATGCAACATATTGATTTTTCAAAATATAAAAACTTTGATGGGGTTCTAAATTTCAAAAGTATAAACTTTTCTCATATATTTTCAAAGATATAGTAGCATTAGGCACAGATTAGACAAAAAGAAATGGTATAGGACCCTTGGACAGGGCAGATGGAATGGGAAGGCTTGAGTTTCAGCCTCCTGCTACGCTGCAGAGTTGTATCCATGAGGCCCCAGATAACTTTGTGCCCACACCAGTCACTCTGCTTGGGACAGTCTCAGAGGAAAGCATCAGGAAACTGGGTTCCTTGAGTAGAGCTTGTGAATTCATAGAGGGTCTGGAAAACAATCTTAAGAGCACAGAGGAGGAAACATAATGGCCTCAAATGGAAACTAAATACAAAGCATTGTATTGACATTTGAAAGAAGCAACCAAGAAATTTTATGAAGCAGGAGTCAAAAGCAATTCTTTTGTTAGATATTTACCACCCATACTCAGAATATTTAAATATCAGGAAAAAAATGCAACATGCAAAGCAGAGGAACACAGCTTCAAACCACATCTATCATAGAAATATGCTAGCACGAACTTCATTTCTTTCCCACCACCCGTAGTTCTCCAGACCTTCCAAGGCAAATTTCTGGGATCTTCTGACAACAAAAAAGATGAGGTAGCCACTTCCAGCAAGTGTGCATAGGGCTAAGAAGTTAGCAAGAACCCTCAGAAATCGAGTCAAGTGAATATTTTCTTCTTTTCGGCTCTCCTGCTCCTCCACGATTGCTTCCTGCACTTGTTAGAAAGAAAAAAATATTACGAATACTTTAATGATCAAGGCCCCATATTACTTCCTAAATTGTTAGAAGTCAGTTAAATAAATTATAAAGATGCAAATGCGCATCTGCATTTCATGTTTTGAGATGAGCTTATACTATCTCATAAAGTCTTGTTTAGGCCTTGGTAAATTCTGGGGATTTGGCTCCCAAGGTTTGCTTTGCCTTTGTTGAGTGTGTCCCCACTGAGTCTTGTTACGCTCTTACTCATGTGCCAACAAGAAACTAGTACGTTTTGTCAGCTTGCAAGGTGATATGAGGCTGAGTGACACAGCAGGATAGATGTGTGATTATCTGTCAGCAAAGGAACTGTCACACTTTAAAAATGTGCATTTGTGAGAAAAGAGGAAAAAGTTTCATTCTGAAAGTCAGCAATTTGAAGGGAATAAAAATACCATCCAGTAGTAGGAATCCCAGAAGAGGTAGACAGTGCAGACCTTCAGACTTCAGAATAGAATATTTGCTCCACATTTACCCTTGACCATGACTGATAAATATTAAGACTGGTGTAACTCTAGTCTCCAGCTTTTTGCTGCAGAAGGAGCTTTTACTGTGGAGTGTCCTCATGAAAGGGAGTTTGGTTACAGAGATAAGTTGCCCAGAGGGGAAGCTGAACTCCTGCATTGTAATAATTGCCCTGCATGGCTCTGCTCTTTTTACAGTTTGCATTTGTCACATAAATGAAAGGACATTGCAGCAGCTTTTGAACAGAACTCCAATGACCTCACCCAAGTCAAGACTTCACCCTTTATCTCTGAGGTTCTTTACTCATTTGCAAGGATCACTGTAAATCTTCATGAGTTTATTTCTCAAAATTAAGCCTTTGTCTCAATTGATTTGTTATCTTCCCCAAATATCTTTCAGTATCTGACTTAATAGGCAGACAGGGAAAGCTGACAGAGTTTCAGTGCTTTAAGTCTGTATTTCTTCAGTATTTGTTTTCCTAGGATCTTTTCTTGATGACTTACTCTGACTTTGAGTGCATTTATCTGTTATGCCTGCAGTTGAGAAGATAGGCAGGAGGCATTGGTAAATTGGCAATATCCCTGCTGTGGACAGGAAAGGTGGTGTGTGCAACTGAGCAGTGCAACTGGCGCTTAGTCCTCCAGCTCCCCTCATGCATGTTGTCAGTGACACTGCAAGCTTAGCATCTTCTTCATTGTCTGGCAACACTTTGTCAGTGTATTCCCTGCATATTATTACATGGAAAAATAAATTTTCCTTTACATGATACACAGATGTGTCCCAGAGACCCCAGTGTGGAAACTCATTCTTTCACATTCAACATATAGAATATATCCCCTTCACTGTTTTCACTGTGGTGCATCTCGCTCCTTGCCCCAGATTCCTCACACAGTGACTCTTGAAATCAACATACTTGTACAGTGAAAAGAGGCCTAAGAACATCTGACATTGTTTTGCAAATTGGGCTATATATCGTAATTAATTTGAAAATAAAAACATTACATTGTGCAAGGAAAGTAATCTTCTTTTCTTACTGAAAAGCAGGTATACACTCAAAATTCTAAGGCCAATTCTTATGACATGATAAATAGCCCTTTATAGATGATTCTATTATTTTATTTTATGATCTCTCTTCTCTGTAACAAGAGAAGGTGGTAATGTGAGGTTAGCAATATATGACCAATATCCAAAAAAACTTTTTTCAGACGAGCACCATAGAAATTGGAAGCCATCAGAGATGAGAAAAAGGAAAATACTATTTTTACAGTAGAATAATTTTTCTAAAGCTTGTACTGTCAGCACGGAGGACACAAAACATGATAAACCTTTTTATTCCAAAATTAAAATGAAAAAATAAGATGACAAGGCACAAAGACACATATTCAGAAGAGTATGATGCCAGTTTGAGTTTAAGTTTCTAGGCCCCAGGCACAACTTACACTTGGCCTTAGTTCTATCTGATTCACATTAATGTGAAAGACAAATACTGTTACCTCTCCTTAGTGAGCTCTGTTTTACCTTAAAGCTTGTTGTGATGGAGGCAAACTTATTATCTGCTGTCTCAGGATTGCCAATCAGGTAGTCCCAGCTTGTAAACATTTTCCAGCTGAAATTAAAACTTGTATCATCTCCACCACCGTCGTCATTTGCATTTCTTGCCATTCTACAAAAGGTAGAAAGGCACAGGAAGACCTTGTTAGAACTAGTTCTACTTTGCGAGCATGATTTTTAAATTGTTCCTTAGTTTTAACATTTTTCTGAAAAAAAACCCAAACAAACCAAACCCTGTATCATTTTTGCTGTCAGTTGTTATACTAAATTTTTTCTCAAAGCAAAAAGAAACAAGAGAAAAGGATGGTGGTTTTCATATTTAGACAATTTATGAGCTCACAACACCCAATTTGATGAGGAAGAATGAATGTACCTCCTTAACACCTTGACAAAACTCTGCTCGATAAGAAACGCGGTGGAAAAACAATATCAAACAATCTCTTAAATAGAAAGCTGCAGAGCATCCTCAACTGCAATAGATTTTATTAGACACTTCGCAAAGAGAAAAAAGAGAGAAATTATAATAAATAAAATATTCTAAAAAAGTATTCTAAAACCAAAACAAACAAATAAATACAAAAATCCCAGAAATAAATAAATATATCAAAGTGTATAATAAATATTCTAAAATAACAAGCCAGAACAAAATCTGGTTATAGAATACAAAATATCACTAATAGAGCTTTCTATCTCCTATACACATACACAAGAGATTTATAATAGTATGCAGAAACATCATATTATTTCTTCAGAGGAATACTTTTTCAGATTTGGCTTAATCTGAACTACAAAATTTTCTGTTTCAAACAGTTGTCATTCATGTAATAACCATGGTCTTGCTTCTGCATAGTTCGTCACCTAATTCAAATCATTAAGCACAAGGATGAAGTGTATTGGTAGGGGAAAAGCCTTCAATAATGTATTTATTTATCAGTGACAAAAAGGCAACATCTATTTTAAAGCTCACTAGTGCAGCAGAGTTATGTTATTAATATTAATGCATTCTGCATACCACATTCTTAAGAGACCATATCCTCTCAAATCTAGGAGAATAGTAAGCAAATAATACAGCAAATCCTTTGAGCTGCCATAAATCAATACTAGGGTTGTTTATATACAGAAGGATCAGAGATCATGGAAGATTCTTGGTAGAATCTGCCCTGTTTCTAGTTTATAGACTAAGATAATTCCTTCTCAAGAGTTTCTAATGAAATAATGAATAATCTTGTGGTTAGAATATAATTTCTTTGGGACCAGAAATGTTTCAATTTTATGTTGTGCACTTTAAGAGCTGAAGAGAGCAACCCTTTATGTAAATATTTCCCTTAAAGAGAATAACAGTGTTTATAATCTTCACTATCTCTTTCACATAGATATTTCCTTTCCCAGTTCTCAGTCAGCAGCAGAAAAATAGTAGCACCTCCTGTTACACTGCTCTTAGTTTCACTGCCCACTGTACTTCTTTCTGGAGAAACAGAAAAGAGCAGAAAAGTCTGCAAGCACTCTCATATGATTATCTAAATGTTGGTCAGCATTAGTGTCATATGGCCAGATGGAAAGTTAGCATATACAATGTATTTTCGACTCAAGGATATTCCCTTGTTTGGGCTATAGGGTTTTTCTGCTAGAAGGCATTTATTTATTTTTGTCTGAGTGACAGTCATTGAAATAAAATTATCTGAGACTAAAACTTTTCTAATCATTATAAAAAAAATTTAAAATATATTTTTGAACTAAATTAATTGCTTTTTTATTGTGGTAGTTTGTTTCCTCTCCAAAAATACATATATGTGACTGAAGACTTTTTGGTTTTTTCTTTTTTTTTTTTCTGAAATGCTTCTTGCCCCACGTAGGAACCAGTTTGAAAGACAGAATGTGAATTAATCCAGTGCTCACGCAAATGAAAAATACTGCCTTCAGCATGAAACAGTGGAAATAGATTAACTGCATTTTTCTCTATATTTACAAATGTCTTTGAATCTTGACCTGCAAAGCTCTGATTTTTTTCACCATAGGCATTTTGTGAAGCCACCGCTGGGGCTAACTGTATTACTGTGTTAGGTAGTCATTTTGCTTGAATCAAGGGTAGTAAAGATTATAAAAAATGGCAGCATTTATTGCTGACTGTGAGCTACACATGGAATTATTTGCCATATGCTTCTTTCCTGCTCTGTAAAATAGTTTAGTTCACATAAGGTATCATTAAATGTAGAACAATTGAATTTCGTGAATGTTAGCTGACAAGTGTCATGAAAAGATGCCAAGTATTATGGAAAGATAGGCTAACAGCTCTCTTCCATACTCTATGCATTCATTTTTTATTCTGAAGATCAGGACAGAAGTGGGTTTTTTATTCCAGTAAAGATCTATTCCCACTTTCACAACACTGTAACACAAGCTTGTGCTGCAGAACAAAAAATAATATAGGTTGAAGGAATCTTACACAACTTCGGCCTTGCACTTGATCTTGCATTGCCTTGTCCTTACAATTACCATATTTTTAAAAAGACAGTCTTGGGGGTCCATAGTGAAATTATTTGCTTCTTTGAATTACTTTATTCTAGAGCCAAGGAACACTTACGTTCGTATGACAATCATAAAGCTGTAGCCAATAGTCCCAACCCCAACAAGGAAATACGAAAGAGGCATCCTGAACTTCAGCCATCCAATTGTCCTCTGGTTATTGTAATAACCGTAAAAGAGAACAGAATACTGTGCAAAGCCCTGAAAAGTCAGCAAAAATTATAACGTTACATTTCTTAATTATGCTCATAGTCACCGACTGTAACAATAGCAAAGTACTGAAACATTCACTTCAATGAAATCAAATCAGTTGTAAGCAAAACTATAATAAATCTCACAGGATGGAAAAGGTGTCCTTTTTTTAAAAAAGGCATAAAATATTTCATAGCAACTTCAAAATCTTTTATCTTTAAAACTCTTCGTGAACACTGTCTACAATTTAATGAGTCAAAACTTCTTAATCCACAAACTTCTTGTAAAGACAAAAGTATATTATTTTACAAAATTTATTTTTCAGATTATGTGCAGATTAAATGCCAGATTTTTAACTTAATATTCATATTTCTAAAATTTACTTACATAGCCTATTTGATATGGAATTCTATGTGTTCATTGTCTGATGGGTGATCATTCAATATATATTAACCAATAGGTAGCTGCATTTTATGGGTGATTATGCAGTAGGTAGGGTTTTTACACATTTAGAGTAAACTCCAAGGCTATAAAAGTTGCAAGATGAGTGCATTGGCTTTCTCAGCAATTAAAAGTGTATCTTCTTTTCTAAGTATCTTAATTGGAACTGCCTGCTCTTCTACAGCTCAGATCACTGATTTTTCAGAATAATTTACTAGTATCTTATTAACTGTAAGAAATTGCTGGTATCGACATGGATAAAATATCTAAAACTTCCTGATAATTCTCAGAGCAAGAACTCACCTCCTAGAAGAAGACCAAAGCCAGAGTCTTTACAAGCTCAGCTTAGCTCATGCACAGCAATGGCAAAGCTCCAGACGGATGTGAGGATTTCAAGTCAAATACGTAGTATTTGAACATGTAGTTGAAGGATGGACGATGCATTATTTTGATGGTAATACAACAAGCTGGGGGGGTTGTGAGTTAAAAAAGCCATATATTTCCCGTCTGTTTTTCAGTTGCCCATTTTCCTTAAAATTAATAACATCTTTCTCTTATATATTATATATTATGAACTTTTTAAGTTGCTATATTTTGCAAAGTTAAAGATAATTCCTTCACTGTGTGTCATTCAGCATATTGATTCCTGGCCTTTGTCAACTGCATTTCACTGTAAAATTTGAAACAACTTTAGCTCTGTAAAGGTAGGCATGCATGGAAGATATCTTTCACTCCCTTGTGAGCCAAGCATGAAAGAGTGTTGATCAAATATTTTATTGTAATAAGCTTTGAGAGTCTGATTTTTTTTATGTTTGGACTATTACCTGAAAAATATATGCTAAAACTGAATTCCAATTAATATCTATTAAAAGCCAAAAGTGTTTCTCTTTACCATGTCAACAACACAAATACAATTTCAAGAAAAAAAAAAAAAGGCAAAAGATAGGCTGTGCTCATCTTTTATTTACTGTCTTATGGACTGGTGGGGTTGGGGGTTTTTGCATTTTTGTTGGGTTTTTTACAGGGATGAAATAATGATTGGTGGTGTGTGTTCATATATTTGTAACATACTTGGTAACATACAAGTACTGGTAGCAGATGAAAGGTATTATCTCCTGTGCTGTTTAAACAAAGATCTCATTGTCTTAAGGGAATATTTGTCAATCTGACATGCCTCAAGAAAATTCTTTTTTTCCACTCCATATTTCAGGGGATCCATGTCTTTCATTGCCTAATTCTGTGTTTATTGCACATGCATTTGCTCCTTGTGTAAACTGTTACTTTGTTGTTTATTACACTTTCTTTTTCAGAGCTCTCATGTTCCATTTCTGACAATTATTATAAACTTCTCCTGTCTTTCCACAATGTCTGCATTCATGTTTTCTCAAATACATTTCTTTTAAAAACATTGTTCCAATTTTCTGTAAAAAGCACTTCTAGTCTCTATTCTCTTTAAATAATCTTCAATTTACTGTAACTCCTTTTTACTCAGATATCTCTCTGACATTTTGATTTCTCATTTTATAATTTAATTGTTGTTATTTAACTTCCCAGCTCCATGTCTAGATATAATCTTACTGTCACTCAAAAATACAGCTTCTGATGTGTTAGATGTAATATCAGTTCACGAAGCAGTCATTGTAAAATGTTATATACGCAGCTATTTAGAAAGATATTTCTATCCTTTTTTTGATCCTAGAAGAGTCTATCACTGCCACTGTATGTCATAGAAAGGTTAGAATGTATGGAGCTCACAGTTGGCAATGGCACAGTTGAGAGCCTCTGGGTAAGAATCAAGGGGCAAACAAATAATGCAGATGTCATTGTGGGAGTCTGCCATAGGCCTCCCAACCAGGATGATGATGCCAACAAATAACTCCTTGAGGAACTAAGGGACACTTCCAAGTCAACCGCCCTTGTCCTTATGGGGGACTTCAACTTGCCAGAAATGAACCAGGAGCATCACACAGCTGGTTCAACCCTGGCCAGAAGATTCCTAAAGAACCTGAATGACATCTATACAGAGAGCTTGTGAAAAAAATATGTAAATTAATTCTATTGCAAATTATCTCTAGAAATAATTCATATTAAATCACTGAATATTAAACAATGAAGTATTTATGAATAAAAGAGTCATATGAATATGAAGTACTGCAACATCATGCACTTACACTAAAATCCCAGAGAGTAGCAAAGTTCATAGCAGTTGCTTCTTCAGCTCTTGGGACGGTTTTTCTAGGTAAAGAGCCATATGGCTTACCCATCAAAGCCTGAAACCAAAAAATGAGAGTGATTTATATATTAAAGCAAAATATTAAGGAAGGAAAGGAAGGGAGAGTGTTTTGTCATTTCTTAGGAAGACTTGTTTTATGCTCCTAAACTCCTTAGCGAGAATGACGTACTTGTACAACTCCTTTCATGGATCCTCACATTAGTGATTCAAACTGTGCCTAACATATACATTCAATGGTGTTTTCTAAATATAAAGTTCCACTAGGCTCAATGGATTGTCAAATTATGTCTCTTACATTTAAAGGCAACACAGAAGTCCAAATTTCTCTGATCAATGGTGTTTTTCTTACAGAGAAGAACAGAAGATTAATTTTTCTTGCATTATGGATTTTATTGGGTGGTTTTTTTAATTGAAATGTGTGGGAAGATGGCAGGGAATCAGTTTTTGGATTCTGACAATCCCATTGCTACTGGGAAGATGCTTGCTCAGGCACAGTATATGTCCTCTTCCAGGGTTAACCTGAAAACCGTTGGGCATTTTGTCTGTTTTGGCTTCTAAGGAAAATGGATCACGCTATTGAAATGCTGTACTAGGAATTTGTTGGAAATTCCTACCTGATTGTTTCCCATTTGCTTACTAGAAAAGAAGAAAGCTAAGAGGATATGGAATATTCAAATCAGGGAGATGGCACATCATTTCAATTCCGTAAAAGTCCTGCTTTCAGGAGGACAATATGATGGCTCAAAGGAACCCAAACAATATTACATTTCATAGAAGTAATATCTGTTTGAATTACATCTGCTCTAAGTACCATTACTAATTGTAATACTGCAAACAATACAAAGCATGACAGGTTTCTCTCATGAATTTACAGCCCAATTGGGCCTTATTACCATGTGAGTATTACATTTGAAAATATCTCTGAGCCCCATAAAGAATCTTCCTACTGCAATGCACATATTAGTCAAGATACTCCACTTGGCTTCTTCTTAGTCTCAGTTCCTTTACTCAGTTCTCCATAAAATCACCAAAACAAACAAAAAAACAAACAAACAAGAAACCCCAAAACAATCAAACAAAATCATACCTATGTCATCCCAGACATAGGAAAACACACTTTCAGTGGACAACCCTATATACATTTTACCTTTTTCTGTCATGTCTATTTCAAGGCATCTCTCTGTAGAGACAATTGTCCACAAAGAAAGTACATCTTTACAGGCTTAGTACACCTTAATAGTTTCAAATGGATCACAAAGAGATTAAAACTTATTTAGGGGTCCAATCCTATGACATCTCACAGAATCACATGATACACTGAGTTGGAAAGGACACACAAGGACCATTGAGTCCAACCCTTAACCCTGCACAGGATAATCCCCAAGAGTCACACCACATGTCCTAGAGTATCATTCAAACACTTCTTGAACTCTGTCAGGCTTGGTATTGTGACCACTTCCCTGAGGAGCCTCTTCCAGCGCCCAACCACCCTCTGGCAGAAAAACATTTTTCTAATATCCAACCTAAACCTCCCCTGACACAACTTCAGGCCATTCCCTCAGGTCCTGTCACTGGTTAACACAGAGAAGAGATCAGCGCCTGCCCTTTTCTTCCCCTCACAAGGAAGTTGTAGACTGCAATGAGGTCTCCCTTCAGTCTCTTCTTCTCCAGGCTGAATACATCAAGTAGTCTCAGCCACTCCTCATAAGGCCCCTCACCATCTTTGCAGATCTCCTTTTGACACTCTCTAATAGCTTAATATCTTTCTTATATTGTGGTGCCCAAAACTGCCACAACATTCAAGGTGAGGCCCCACCAGTGCAGAGCAGAGCAAGACAATCCCCTCCCTCACCCCGCTGGGGATGCTTGGCCTGATTCTTCCCAGAACACAGTTGCCTCTCCTGGCTGCCAGGGCACTGCTGACTCATATTCAACTTGCTGTCGACCAGGACCCCCAGGTCCTTTTTCATGACACTGCTTTCCAGCATCTCATTCTTCATTCTATACCAACAGCCAGGGATGCCCCATCCCAGGTGCAGAATCCATCGCTTCCTCTTGTTGAACTTCATATGACTAGAGATTGCCCATCTCTCTAATTTGTCAAGGTCTCTCTGCAGGACCTCCCAGCCTTTGAGAGAGTCAACAGCTCCTCCCGGTTTTGCACTGGCAGCAATGTGCTTAGTATTCTTTCCAATCCTGTGTCTCAGTCATTTATGAAGATGTTGAAGAGCACAGGACCTAAGATGGAGCCCTACAGAACCCCACTAGTGACAGATCATTGATGTTACTTCAGTCACTATTACTCTCTGTGCTTGACCCATGAGCCAATTGCTCACCTACAACATGATGTGTTTATCCAGCTGTCTGCTGGACATTTTGTCTAGAAGGATGCTGTGAGAGACAGTATCAAAAGCTTTACTAAAATCCAAAAGGATTTCATCAACTGGCTTCACTTGAGCAACTAGATGGGTTACCTTTCATAAGACTAAATCAGGTTTGACAAGCAGGACTTTCCTCTCATGAAGCCATGCTGGCTGTGACCAGGGACTGCATTGTCTTTCGTATGTTTTTCAATACCTCCCAGAATAATCTTCTCCGTAACTTTACCAGACACTGAAGTGAGATTGACAGGCCTGTAGTTTCCAAGATCCTCCTTCTTGGTCTACTTGAAAATAGGAACAATGTTCACCAGCTTCCAGTCAGCTGGGATCTCTCCAGATTCTCAAGACTGCTCAAAAATTATCAAAAGAGATTTTGTGATGATGTCAGCCAGTTCTTTGAGGATTCTGGGATGAATCCCATCAGGCCCCATAGATTGGTAGGGATCCAGCTGAAGCAGCAGATCCCGCACAATTTCTGGGTCAACTGGAAGTTGATCAATCTCGCAGTCACACTCCTTCAGCTCAAGGCGCTGAGACCCCCTTGATCCATTACTGATGTTGCAGACAGAGGCAAAGAAAGTGTTAAACACCTCTGTCCCTTTTTGTGAGGTGACCATCCTCATCCTGTAATGGGCCAATAATATTTCTATACTGCCTATTGCCATTGATAGATTTGAAAAAACTCTTTTTATTGTCCTCCACATTTCTGGCCAGCTGCAACTCCAGTCAAGCTTTGGCCACATGAATTTTCTCCCTACAATGGCAAGCAGCATCTCTGAATTCATCCAGTCTCACTTGGCCTTGCTTCCACAGGGCATATACCTTCCTTTTTTTCTGTCTTTCCAAGGAAGATCCCTGCCCAGCCAAGCTGGCCTTCTGACTTGCCTTCTTCACTTCCAACATTTGGGAATTGCCTGCTCCTGTGCCCTCAGGAGGTGGTCTGAAGTGACCAGCACCGATGGACCTCAGCAGCTGCAAAAACATTTCTCCCAGGGGACCCTCCTTACTAATTCTCTGAGCAGCCTGAATTCTGCTCTCCTCATGTCCAGAGTTGAGGTTTTGCTGGCACTTTTCCTCCTGTCAACAGAAGTTTTAAACTCAATCAGTTCATGGTAGCTGTGGCCATGATGGCCATCAGTCTCCTCTTCTCTCACGACATCCTCTCTGTTGATAGGCAGCAGACCAAGGACAGCATCTTTCTGAGTTGGCTCCCTTAGGACCTGTTCCATAAAATTGTCATTCAGGTTCTTTAGGAATCTTCTGGCCAGGGTTGAACCAGCTGTGTGATGCTCCTGGTTCATTTCTGGCAAGTTGAAGCCCCTCATAAGGACAGGGGCGGTTGACTTGGAAGTGTCCCTTAGTTCCTTCAAGGAGTGATTTGTTGGTATCATCATCCTGGTTGGGAGGCCTATGGCAGACTCCCACAATGACATCTGCATTATTTGTTTGCCCCTTGATTCTTACCCAGAGGCTCTCAACTGTGCCATTGCCAACTGTGGGCTCTATACATTCTATCCCCTCTGTTACATGCAGTGACACCTCTCCACCCCTCTTGTTCTAGCTATCCCTCCTGAAGAACATGTAACTATCCAACAGGGTACTCCAGTCACAGGTTTCAAGTTTTGCGTTCCTCTTGTTTGTTCCTCGTGGTTTTTATATTGGTGTAGGAACATTCCATGTATGTTACATTTTAGCCCACACCTCGTGAAGCAAATTGAGGAATCCCATTACTGCTTGTTTTTTTTTGGTTTGGCATGCCATCTCATTGTTCATTGCTGGTAAGCCTAGTTTTGTCTCTTTCACCCTTCCAAGGTAGTTGAAAGCTCTGTCAACAAGGCCCATGAGCTCCTGTGGCTTGAACCCTTATTACTCCCTGAGATAGGTGCCTTAGACCAGGTGTTGAGTAGATCAACCCATGGTCAAAAAACACCCAAATTTTTCCGATTACACCAACCTTGGACCGCTCATTGACCTGATGGATCTATCTATTCCTATCAGTATTATTTCTTGCTGCCAGGAGGATTGAGGAAATCACTATCTGTGCTCCTGATCCCTCTACAAATCCTCCCATGGCCTTTAAGCTTCTTTTGATGTCCTCAGAATTCTTTGTTATTCCATTGCTGCCAGCTTGAACAACCAGTAATGGATAGTATTCAGGTGGCCTTATTAGACTGGAGAGTTTTTCAGTAATGTCTCTTACCTAAGCCCCTGGGAGACAGCAGACTTCCCTATGAGTTGGGTCCCATCTGCATATCGAGCCTTCCTTTCCTGTTAGAAGGCAGTTTCCTATGGCAATTTTCAATGAAAATTTAAAAGATTCCCACCTCAGGCACCATTACAAGTCCAAAGGTCAGTCCAAAGAGAATCATGTTTATTCCATACATCCAGCGCAAGAATATGAAATAAGATGCTACTGATGAGCCAAAGTGACCTGTGAAAACATCAGATGTGACAAAAAGTAGCTGTTTGAAGTTATTTTACCTAGGGATGAAGATGATCAAAGTTTATTTAAAATAAAGAAAATCAGTGGAGGCTTTTAATCGTCTTTATTACCATAATTCTACTAGCTTTTTTTGCATATTGCATACTAGTATTCACTGACCCAGATGAGAAAACAGAAATAAAAAATATAAAGGTATTAGTTATATGGACTACCTAGGATCATATAAAAGCTATGACACTTGCTACTATTAGGTAACCTCTGTAAGTACATTTTGATTCCTTTTATTCTTTTTTCTGTTTGATGTGGATTTTAAGCATTCTTGACATGCTAAGCCAGCACCTGCCCAATGTTAATAGGAAGCAGCACAGAATTAGCCAATGGGGATTGTCAGCGCTGTTATTGGAGTGCTCACCAGATTTTTTCATAAGGGAAGAACAATATTATCTGCAAATGTTTGTACCCTTTCTTTCTTTTACTTTGCTGTTTATGTGTTCTACCAGTATGCAGTGTGAAGGCAGTCCTATTACCAGGTGAAGGCTTCCTTAAATTACTGGCATTCTGGCAGATGATCCTTTCTGCAAGTAAAAGCAATTGCAGCTTTCCCTAGCAATATATTGAACAGAAGAAAAACTTAAAGAAAAGGAGTAAACTTTGCAATCTTACCCCTTGAGATTATGAAACTATCCCGTTGGGATTTTGGTACCCTTCAGCAAAAACTTTACTTGTTTCAAATGAAAAGATAAATAGATACAGAAACAGGTCTGGAAAAATTATCCTGTTCCATTTTTGCATTCTTATTTTAAAAGGAAAGAAATATGCCTGTTGGAAGTTATTACTAGCAGAAGAGCTTGTGCAAGAATCTTGCAGAACCATTACTCTTACAAATCCTCAAAATAGCTATTATGTATCCATAATAGATTATGTGTTCTAAACTCCTCCTCAAGAGAATAGATAATCTGTTAAACAGTCTGTAGACTGTACGTTTAAGGACATTATATAAGTTCTCCTCAAAGGTTTTTTTTTCAATCCAAAGCCCCACAAAATTCACCATTTATCATTTTCCAGTTTTTTCTACTGTTCTGGTTATTGCCTTTTGATGCAACCCACAAATCCTTCCAAATGCAACTTTTCTAAAACAAGTTTCATTGCACTTTCATCTGCATTTCATCAGTGGCAAAACCTCAGTCAGGTATCTATGCAGTTAAGTCAAATGTGCTCCAAACAAAGGGCTGCAATTTAAATTCATCACTGGAACTACAAGGCAAAACTGACTTGTGACAAACATCTACTATCAAACATACCTATAGTACCAACTACGTTGCCTTGTTTATATTTATGTTCAGGATATGTGGACATCCAAGATTGCTATCATTTTCTCTGTGCTATAATATGTGTCTGAGAATGAGAGAAATACATATTACAAGAAGATCAAGATAATGAAAAATGGCAGAAATAATTGCAGTATAGTCTGTGTAGTATAATCTGTATATTATAAATACAGACAAAATAAAGTGAAGGTAGGAAATAGCTAAATCCCAATTCCAGCTTTCCAAGACTAACTTCAACACTGGCTCTTGAACTGGTACCTGTGTATGGACGATTTTTTCTATGAAGTGACTAATACCCTCTCAGGGAAATTTTCAACTAACTATAATATCAAGCTCAACCAATATTAATGAAAAAATAAATACTAATTGATTTTAAACTATGCATTGAATACTGACACATATTCTGAAGTAATTTATCATTTTGGCAGACATCAGAAGTATGACAATTGATACTATTTTTATTTACTCACTTTCAATCTCCTTAATTTTCATTTCCCAGGGTATGCAGGCTGTCTTAAAATTCTCAAAGTCTCTTTGAAATTTCATCCATTTCTGAAAAGAGTCACGGAAAAAGAAAAAAAAAACACACCATCATCTCAGTGTCCAGATGCTCAGTTCTCCCTTGAGCTAATGGAAGCCCTTAACCAAGCACAGCATCCTTTGTCAGAGTCTACAGATTAACAGCCTGTGAAGAACCATCTCCTTTTGTTTGTTCTGAATATGTCTCCTATTGGCTTTGTGTGAAGTTTCTATTTCTTCCACAATTATTAACTAATCATTTCCTTTTGTGTCATGCTCTTTCTCCTTTTCCTTTTTCTTTTCTTTTTCTTTTTCTTTTTCTTTTTCTTTTTCTTTTTCTTTTTTTCTTTTTCTTTTTCTTTTTCTTTTTCTCTTTCTTTTTCTTATTCTTTTTCTTTCTTCTCCTTTTACTCTTTCTTTTCCCTTTTGTCTTTCTTTCTCTTTTCCTTTTTCTTTTCTTTTTCTTTTTTTTTTAGAATTGTTTCTGAGACTTAATTTCTTATTTCCTTTGCTATACAAAATTTAAATCTGGAGCTTAAGCTATGTCATTTAACTACAAATACTTTACCCAGGAGTTTATCTATTAATGAGTTTAACTTCTGTAATTGAGCTTCCTATGTCCAACTGAGTTTGAAAGCCTGATTACTTTTTGTGACCATCAATGCTTAGGAGACGGGATCACACAGTTGCTTGTACAAAATCCAGTCTAAGGGTAAACCTGGTCATAACAAGTAGTCCTTTTCTGCATCAGCATTTTAGTTTGGGGCAACAGTGTGCTTTTGAAGTGAATCTCCCAAACCATTCCAATTCAACACAGTTAGATTTGTACTGTAAAGGAGTGTCAGAACATAAAACTAAGTCAAAATACGTGTTTGGAAGAATGCGAATCTCAAGAGAAAGACTGAACTCTAGATTCAGTCCACACAAATACCCAATCTACACCAAGAGAAATTAACTTTCACAAGATATTAAATTCTTGAAAACTCCTGTAAAACAGTTGATTTTTGTTTTGACAAGAAGTTTCAATCCAACTGTCAGTTCTCATTAGAAATACTTTCATGCGAGGGCAGTGGAAATAAAAGTTTTAAAATGCAAAGAAAGACAAGGAACTCTGCTTTGGAAGATGAGTACCTATGGCAATAATTTACAAAAGGTTTGCCATTAGCTTTACAGGAAGTTAGTGAAACAAACAATTTACCTTGGTCATCATCACTTTGTATGCATAGAATTTTTTTCCTTTTCCTTTTCCAAGAGCACCTTCGAACTTTTCAACAAAAAGTTGGGCTTCCCTGAAAAATGATGGCAAAAGAGAGATATAGACAATGATACAGTAAATTTTATATTGTCTCTACCATATTAATTTAAATTTTTGCGTTTCAGCTCCTCATAGAGTTTTATAAAATCTTGTTCCCTTAGTAATGTTAGGAAAGAAAATCTCTGAAATTTTGTATTTCACAGAATACTAATCATATGTAGTGCAAAAAGTACAAGCAATTTCAGAAATCTGCTCCAATCCAAATGTATTTGTAGCTCTGAGATCCACCTACATCCAGTCAATGTTATCAAATATTTTTAGTCACAGTGAATTTAGAAGTTCAGCTACTGCTCATTTGCATGATTTACAAACTGCTGTTCCTCCTGGTCCCACTTAAAATAAATTGTTGTCCAGCTACCTAAGGAAAATTTATTTTCATTATTTGTTTTGGAGATAGGTATACACTAAAGCCTTGGTTCTGTTGTGGTTATGCTACTCAATACTAGGTTTAATTCAACTCTTGAGAATTTCTGCATATATCTTCTCTAGCTGTATCATTCCCAGAGTCATTTTTAGAAGTGTAACTTCACTAGCCCCCATAAGACTAAAGTTTTGTTTATAAATATATGTAAGTTAAAAAATACAGCCCACGTATTCACCACTTCAGAGCTGTTCCTTGCGGACCAAGTCAGTGTCAATTTAAGGGTCTAGATTCCTTGTTCCCAATTCTGTGCTTCTAGATCACATTTGTATTCTGGATTTTGGAGTCTGATCTTTCTGTATTTAGCTAACTTTGGCACTGACTGTGTGTTTCTTATTCTCCAAGCCACTCTGAGTCCTTCCAAGATTTTATGGTTCAATGGTCACAGATCATTCTTTCATTTTGATACTTTAAAAAGTCCACACTTAAATTTCAGCCCTCCCAAATTAGTCATAGAAAATAGACTGGTTCAGCTTCAGGAAACCAGTGTCCAGGAGACCCCTTTAAATCCAAGAGTCAGCATTTGAAATCTTGCTGCAGTCAACAGATTTAAGGCAGTCCTAACAGCAGATGGCAGCTTCCTCCTAAATTCAGCAGCCAGTGCTGGAACACTGCCATAAAAGCAGCCAGAATCGATAAACTGAACATGTGCCAGTCTCCCAGGTCAGCATATCGTATTCTGAACTAGAAAGGAAACCCTCCTACTATCATTTTGATCTCTAAGTAATTTAGACTTGTTCATGAAAAATTTCTGAAATCAAAACCTACAGAGCTGTAGAAAACTTGTGTTTTCAGTCACTAATTATGTTATGCTGAGGAATATGAAGACTTCAAATTGTAGGCTGGGGTTTTTTTACAGTGAAGCAGTAAGAAATTTAAGGAGATAATAAGAAAACAACCATTAATAAGTAAAAAAATCCTCTGTAGCAGATATGAGCACATCTTGCACCTGTAGATGAACACTAAAGCTCTCCACAAACTTGTTCTGCTATAAAATGAAGCTACGCAAAAACAGGATAGGATTTTTCACAACGAAATTCATGAAAATATTTATTTTAAATGCCTAATTCAAGCCCTTTTTGATTTATTTTAAAATATTTTCACAGGCATTCTACTAAAACTAGTTTTTCTTATCCTCCTTTGCCTCCTTGACCCTCCATCAAGCAATATTTCAAGTTGGAGTGTTATTAGTATTTTATTTTTTTCTTCAGGACAAACCAAAACATTATTTTTTGAAGGTGGTTAACTGGACCTAGAGGTTTTATGCTGCTGACTCTACTGGATGCTTCCCTACATTTTCTTTGCCAGTGGCTGAGGTTTCATCTCTCCTTGCATCTCTTCTTCCTCAAATGTTTCTGCTTTATAACTTATTTTTCTCTGATTTTCACTTTGTTTCTGTGCATTGGACTAAGTTCATCACTGCATCACAAACAAACCAGTTACTTCTTACTTGGTGGTTATGCATGCAGCCAACTCAGTTTCCAAGGTAAGGCTGGAGCACAAAACCAGTGGGATTCATGCACAATATTTGTGAAGCTACTTTCATGTTTCATGAAAGAAGTATGAAGCAACTCCTCTCATTTTTTAATACATTGTTTTCCTGTATAAATTATTGTATAAATCTGGAAATAAATCAGCTAAGCCCAAATGGTGGACTTGCAGTATTACTTCCATTTTCCATTTACACTGAATTTTGTTCTAGTCAGTAAAAATGCACTTTGATTTTTTTTAACTAATAGAACTATTGGCATTAATGCATATATCACAGTGACCATGAGAAGTGGATGTTTCAAATATGCGTCAAAAACTGTGTCAATAATATTTCCCATTCTTGAGAAGTAATAGCCAAAGTCATCACATAGTTAATAATCATCACATAATTAATAAAAAAGTAGAACAGGTTATATGCTCCAAAGAGTGGTGGTGAATGGAGTTAAATCCATCTGGTGTTCAGTCACAGGTGGTGTTTCCCAGACCTCAATACTGTGGCTAATCCTGTTTAATATCTTTACTGATGATCTGGAAGAGGGGATCAACAACACTGTCAGTTTGACTCCTGAAAGGAGATTGTAGTGAGACGGGAGTCAGTCTTTTCTTCCAGGTACAAGCAATAGGACAAGAAGAAACAGCCTCAGTTTGTGCCAGGGACCGTTTAGATTGGATATTAGAAAAATTTGCTTAACCAAAAGGGTTGTCAAGCATTGAAACAGGCTGCCCAGGGAAGTGGCTGAAACACCATCCCTGGAGGTTTTTAAAAGAAATATAGATGTGGTGCTGAGGGACTTGGTTCGATGAGGAACTTGGCAGTGCTAGGTTAACGGTTGGACTCAATGATTGTAATGACCTTTTCCAATCTAAATGATTTTTTTATGCTATTATTATTATTATGCATTTGAAAGAATATAAAAAAAATCAATTATTTTGCGAAAGAAAAGTTGAAGTCTTCTTCCATTGTTGGAATAAATGAAATCAACTGCAAGTTGCTTTTAATGTTCTACAAGCATGTCTTACGTTTCAGTGTATGGTGGATTTCACCAATAACTTTCTTAATAACAAGTTCATATTGCTCTTTTATAGATGCTAAGTCTTACAAGACAACCTCACCAGATGCAAATATATAGAGGAGTTACTAAGGGCCCCACAGCAGCCTGTCTGTTAGTTGCATCCATGAATACTTGCATCACTTATAGATCTTATTTAACTGGTAATTAAATGCAACACTCAATAATAACTTGATACTATGAAAAATTCCCACCAGAGCTTTAATGGTATATCTGAAAAGCAAATTCAGTGCAGAAAAAAAGTTTAATAAAGGCCCTATGAGTAATGAGGCTGAAACATCTGTACAGTTACATGCAAAGAATTAATACAGAAAGCATAACTACCAGATGATGCTGGAGTCATCAAACAGAATATGTTTTAGTTCTGCTCCTCATCTGTTCTTTCTCCACCAGCTCTGCAGCAAACTAGTCCCACTAGGTTACTCCCAACCTCTGTGGTTCGTGGGTTACTTAAGCCTCCTGGCCTTAAAGTTCAGCAAAAACTTGGCATCAGTTAGGGACTTCAGTCAGGGACCAGGCTTGCCATGTCCTTTCCATATCTGTGACACACACTGTTTTTTTGTTAAATATAATTCAATAGATTACTCAATTAAGATTTATACCTTGATGTCTAAACTATCTCACTGAAAGACCTCTATTTGTACATCACTGCAGCCTTTTGTCACACTTTGTCCTTTCCTCCATTTCTCTTTTGCTATGAATAAAATGTGAGAACAGGAAGAACGATCAAGTAATAAAAAGTAGTCTTATAATTACTTTAGAAACCACAACAAAAAACAAAAGCACATAACATACATACATATTCATGCCCACTTGGAAGTAATGAGACTTCACTAACATGAGGATGTGTCAAAATCAACACAGAGCAACAAAACAGAGCTTTGTAATTACTGGTATCGTGTTATAGGTAAATTATCTATATCACAAGATAGGCCAAAGTGTGCCCCTTTAGCTAACTGTGAGTTTAAAGAAACTTCAGAGAAAGCTTATTAAGTGAATTACAGATGCAAGAACTAGTAAATGTTTCATGAGGCCAGGCATTATTGTCCTGGAGAAGCCTGAGTTAATAATTAATATTAGGTGTGGAGTTACAGCTTCCAAAGTGCTAGGTGTATGGTACCTCGGGCACTTCTGTGTTGCAGAGAGAGGATGAATTACAGCTCTCAGAGGTTGTTGCTAATGAATTGGATTTAAGTGGATTGATCACATCTTTCAGTAACAGGTCAGGAAGGTTTCAGACTCTAAGATCTAGAAACTCATTAAAAAGAAATGTCACATTAATACTGATCATCCAGGACTTCTCCAAGTCTTAAAAAGATTGGCTAAAAACATATTTCAAAAGAACTGTTGTCAGGCACAAGCCACTTGAAAAGCTGTTCAGCAGTAATAATGGGCAAATTACAGTGTTATTTAATATCCAGCTGGCCTCCAGGACAACCAGTCTGGCCTCCAAGACTGCCAGTATGTCCACAGTAAGAGATTAAATACTGATTTATGGGAGTACAAAGAGTGCATCAAAAGATGAGAATTTTTCACTATCTTATACATGCATCTTAATGTATCTTTGGGGTCTGCATGTTTATCAAAATAATCCTATTTCCAATTCACCTGTCTTGATGGGTAATCTGAGTCCTGTAATAAAATAAATTATGCTAAAAAATAAGTGAAAAATCACCATAATATATTCTCTCCCTAGCATGTGGCCTTCTATGATGGAGTGACTACACCTGTGAACAAGGGAAGGGTCACCTGTACTCCTGTAAAGCCTTTACAAGGTCTCCTACAACATTCTTCTCTCTAAATTGTAGAGATATGGACTCAATAAGTGGACTGTTAAATGAGTAAGGAATTGGTCATATGGTTAAATCCAGATGGTAGTGGTCAGTGGCTCAGAGTCCCAACAGACATCAGTGACAAATGGTGTCCCTCAGAGGTCTGTGTTGGGATTGGTGTCATTTAGTATCTTCGTTAATGATATAGATGAAGGGATCAAGTGCACCCTCAGTAAATTTGTAGATGACATGAAGTTAGTGGTGCTGTTGACACACTTCAAGGACAGGATGCCATCCAGAGGGATCTGAACAGGCTTAAGAAGTGATCCCATGAGAATCTCATGAAGTTCAACAAGGCCAAGTGCAAGGTGCTGCATTTGGTTTGGAGCAATCAAACAGCCTAGGGGATGAACAGGTCAAGAGCAGCCCTCCTGAGAAGGGCTTGGGGGTGCTGGCAGATGACAGGCTGCACATGGCGCAGCAATGTGCAATCACAGCCCAGAAAGCCAACCATGTGCTGGACTGCATCAACAGCAGCAAGGCCAGCAGGGTGAGGGAGGTGATTCTGCCACTCTGATACACTGGAGTGATGCATTCAGCACTGGAGTACCCAGCATAGGAAGGCCATCAAACTGTTGGAGTAAGTCCAAAGGAGGACCAAAAAGTAGATTAGAGGGATGGAGAAATTCTCCTACAAGGACAGGCTGAGAGAACATGGTTTGTTCAGCCTGGAAAATAGAAGGCTTTGGGGTGATCTAACTGCAGTTTTCCAGAATAAGAAAGATGGAGAAGGACATTTTACAAGAGGATGTATTGACAGGACACGGGGGAATGGCTTCAAGCTGAAAGAGAGTAGGTTTAGGTTAGATATTATGAAAAAAATTCTTTACTGTGAGGGTGGTGAGGCACTGGAAGAGGTTGCCCAGAAAAGCTATGAGTGCTCCAACCCTGGAAATGTTTAAAGCAAAGTTGTATAGAGTTCTGAGCAACCTGGTCTAGTGGAAGGCATCCCTGCCTATGGCAGGGAGTTGAAACTAGGTGACCTTTAAGGTCCCTTCCAACACAAACCATTCTGTGATCCTATGCAGACTTTGTACTGCTCTGATTTTCTTAGGGAAAAAAAAAAGAACCAAAAAGTTCTCATGTCTTTCTTTATGGTCTGTGTTTACCTGGAAGTCCTTAAAAAAGCCTAAGCTTGGCACTGTACTGTCTTTTTATATAAATATACATTTTATTATTTATTTGTATTTCACATGTTTTCACAGTTTACTAACTGGCTTGTGGTACAACTTTAAAGTGAGACCAATGTCGGCACATTTCTGGATTCTCGTGCTCAATTCTCTGCTTATATTAGTACTATGACAAGCTTTGCTGTTGGATATAAACTACATACTTACTAACAGACTTTGTGATTTTATAGCACAAACTTTTGATTATCTCAAGTGTATGAGGATTAATAAGGGCAGTGAGATGAGTATACCAGAAGCAAATACAGTAACACAGCATTTAAACTCAACCCTTTCCTTCATATTGTTGCAAAACTCAAACAGAAAAAATGCACACACAGGGATGCAGTTCCCAAAAGTAGACCCTCAGAGGTAGGTTGAGATAGCTTTCCCTGGATGTTTACCAATTTGCAGCAGCTGAAGTTGTGGTCCATGAGGTTTATTTTTTTTGTATCTTCTAACCCAAAAATCATAGAATCATAGATCAGTCAAGGTTGGCAAAGACTTTTAAGATCATTCAGTCTAACCTTCAACTCAGCACTACCACTGTAACCCTTAAACCACTAAGCCATATTACCCACTGCCAGATCCAGATACCTGTTAAACACTCTCAGGATGGTGCCTATGCATTCAACAAATGATGGAGACACCCCTTGACTCTCCTTTTGCTGCCAAGGTATTTGTAGAAGCTATTTTGTTGTCTTTAACTGCAGCAGCCAAATTAAATTCCAGTTGGGCTTTGGCCATTCTAATCTTCTCTATACATGACCTCATGACATCCTTGCAGTCCTCTCAAGTTATCTGACCCTCCTTCCAGAAATGATAGGTTCTTTTTATTTGCCTAAATTCAAGCCTAAGTTCTCTATTTAACCAGTCTAGTCTTTCACCCGACAACTTGTCTTCCTACACATGGGGAGGAAGCCAGCTCCTGAATATTTAACAAGCCTGCTCCTGAATATTTAAAAATTCCTTTTTAAAGTATATCCAGCCTTCCTGGACTCCTTTTCCCCTCAGTACTGACTCCTAAGGGACTCTGTCAATGAAATCTTTTCAATAGTTTACCCCCCTCTCTAAATCTCAGGTGTGTAAGTAATGATTGATGGTCATTATCATCTGATGGCTCTTCAGGTAATTTTGTGCTGACCTGAGTGTGCAGTGACAAGAAGAAATGTGCACAAGTTATCATCTCCCATAGGAAATATAAAACAACAGCCCTCACAAACCATATAAATCAGTGGAAGGAAAATGAATAGATCAAGAAAACTCTCCTGATAGAGAATATTTGTCTTGGAACTGAGAAAAAGTCTGGATTCCAGGCACGCTTAAACTCTCAGACCACTATGTCCCCAGCCTAACATATATATTGCTTAAGGCCTAGGAAAGTGGTGATGCTATTTCTGCATAATATGTTTCCATCCCTCTCTGTGTCTTCTGCTTCACTTTTTTTGTATCTCCAGACCTCTGAAGATCTGACCATAATATCTCAAGATGAGGTTAGAGTCTGACCATATCGGTACAGCTCAACTTCAAACCACAGAAGGACACTCTGCAACAAAGCAGTAGCCTCATCTAGTCACAGTTCTTCAGAGAATAATTATGAGCTGTTTGAAATACATCTTTTTAGACACAGGGATCTAAATTAGAAATTAGAGCTGATCTAAATCGCCAGTGCAGCTCTATAAAGAATCTTATTTTCACAATGAGCTCTCAGCCATGTTTCAACAGAAGGCATATCTGCAGAGTAACTAGTTCTGCATCTGTGTTCTAAAGTTATTGTTTGATCATACATTTTCAGAACAGAATAATGAAGGAAAAGATTTACCATTTTGCAAAGCAGTCACTGAAGCTAAGTATAAATCATCTTTCCCACCATATACTTTCTAAGCCATAAAAAAAAGTTACTTTGAGAACGTTGAAGCAAACTATTTGAACAATTTTAAATTTATTATTTTTTTTAGAACACAAATTTTAGAGGAAATTAAATATTTCCCAAAAAAATTGTTTGTTCTGACAACACTTCTTTTAAAAAAATAACATTTACAGTGAAAAGTCCTAATCGATGCTAACATTCAGTGTTCAAAATAATAAGAAAAGAGTATAATTTTTGGGTCTTATTTTGTCATGAATATATGGAATATTCCTGGACAGTACTTTTTTTCATTCTTGGGGGGAAAAAATGGTGCTGATACTGAAAAAAATGTGGAAGTGAGGTTTGTTTTGGCTTACACTAAATAACATTTTTCATAATGCTGAGAAGAAATCTCCAGAGAAGTATCCCTCTACTGTGAAAGCTGGAATACAAAGAATTGGGCAATTTGTTCTTCTATCTCTAAGATAGGTTGTTCTTTTTCTCCACACATCTCAAAATACTCTAAATCCTCCACAGGGGAAGAAGCAGATGACATAGGGAAATACTCACTAATAACAACTGTTTACCAAGAGCCTCAAGAGTAAGAAATGTTAATGTATGAGTATTCAAAAGTCACATTATTGATTTACAAGTTTAAGGCGATTAAAGCCAGCATGTGTCCATTTTTCACATGTGCAAGAATAATGCCAATAATACCAGTCTTTATGTACATGGATTTTGTTGGCATTTGATCAGTGCTGCAGGGAATGAGCTATTCAAAACAGAGGAGCATATCAGTTTTTGACAAAAGAATTAATTTCTCTCCATTTACACAATTTCTGTGCTTGGTGGAAATTTAACTGTAAATGAAAATTTTTAGCTTTTGTGAAAATATAGCAATAGGTTTGCTAGGGCAGTTTTCTATGTGGTATGTGTTAAAATGAACCAAAATGCAAGTTCAGTTTCCGATCAGTTTGCTTTTTCCTAAGTTGAAAAAAATCCATTTTTCTTTCAAAAAATTTAGACTAGAGAGATAAATCCTCTTTTCTGCTCCCAGCAATCTTGAGGTAATCATGGAATTTCTCATTTTTCTGCGAGATGTTAATGAGATATTAATCTTACCAATGGTAGAATTTACCATCATCAACCTAACTGTAAAAAAGGAAAGATTTTGCATGGGGTTATAATGGAAATTCCAAAAAGAAAAATATATTACTTTTTCATATTTGATTTCAGCTCTACAGGGACAAGAAAGCACTGATCTGCAATACCATTTACCTCTACTTACTGTGAAAACACATCCTGGGAAAGAGAGATTAGAAATGTTTTGAAATTAATTTTGTGAGTAGGTCGAAAATTACAGCAATAATTCAGAAAAACAGTGCAAAGTGCAAAGCAGAATAGCAGATATTCATTATGAAAAACAAACCGTACTTCAGGACAGACAACTTCTTTTTCATTTTCCATGGTTTGTTTCGTAGCGTGGCAATTAGTTTCTTTTTTTCTTCTACCTCTTCTTTCAGCTTGGCCAATTCCTCCTCTGTAATTGGCTCCTCCTCGGAGTCAGAATCAGAGCTTCGAACAAAAGCAGGAACAAAAAAACATCATCCAAACTCAGATAGGATGGAAGTTTTCACAGAAAAACATACTTCGTGTTAATTTTAGTTAACTTTGAGACTTCACACTTGCACAGAAGGGAGGACACACTTCACGTAGACTTGTAATTTATTTAAGTATGAAAAGCAAAGCTTGCACATGAAGTGCAGAGCTGCAGGTGAACCAGCACTACACCTTCAGCATTCCAGATAGAGCGGGCAGAACTCTTGGGGAAGCATCTGGCACCCAATGATTGTTCCTGCAAGTGTAACCAGCTTCCTAAGAGTCCAACCGAACTCACAGTGGTGAGGTGATGATGCTCTAGCTGCAGCTGTAAGATTTTAGGTACTCTCATAGGGAAAGGAAATGAAGTAGAAGTATATAGAAATGAGATACCAGACAAATTAATACAACAACATATCTCATTGTACTTTTTTCTTTCCTTTCACTCCCACTGTTCTCTCCAGTAATGTCTCTGGGAATAGAAAAAGCTGTAGTAAGTACTGAATGCAGGATGGGATTTTCTCTCCCTCTCTATTGAGAAAACCATGCCTAGCTCCATTTGCTGCATTATACACCATTCCCATGGGTTGCTTCCTTTCAAAAGCACAAGGAGGGACAAGGAGCAAAGGAATCCTGGGATGTCAGAAAAATAGAAATGATTTCTTGAAGTGCTGTATGTCAGTGGGTTCTTCTAAAGACCCCTGGTTGCATTAGATGCTTTGGAAAGTTGAACAGTGATATTTAAGAGGAAGTGAGTGAGAGACAGACTGGAAAATCCCATCTCAGTCCTTGGTTCTGGGTTTTTGAAATTTTGACACCAATCTTTTATAAAAAATCTGGCTCGAACCTGGCTGGGAAAAAAGAACGTGAGAAGCATCAAGATTTTAGTTCTATGCTGGAAATAAAACTAGACCCTGGCTGTTTGTCGGGTTATCAGCTTGGAGTTTGGGGGATCTTATTTTTCTAGAAAGGAAAAAGCAGGAGAGATCTCACCTGTTATCAGCTCTCTCTGTCATTTTCTTCTCTCCTCTATCATTTTCTCTCCCTTTCGCTAGAGAACAGCTCATAAACCTTGGATCTTTAGCCACAATAAGGGTGACCCTGGCTTGAGTTCTCATTCTGCCTGACCAGATTTGACCTAATCTGCGGGGTATCAGCAGTCCCAAAAGGGTCTGACTGGTCATTTCCTGAGGTCCCACCCTGGACCTGTGACAAAACTCTGACTTCACTCCACTGAATTAGATAAGACTTTGTGGAAAGTTCCCATTTCACTCACCCAGCACTTCCTTACTCCAGGAAAAAATATATCTGTCTGGCTCTAATTCAGCTGTAACATATGAGTCCTGCTGACTCTTGGTATTTCACAGCTGTAAATGAAAGCAAGTTTTATGCAGGCTTTATTGTAAGAAAAAAAAATTACTGAATTACCCAGATCCTGATTTCTTTTTGTCTTTTTTCTTCTTATTTGCCTTCTCTTTTTTCCCTTTCTTATCAGGCTTTTTGTCCACTTTCTTCTCATTTTTGCCTTTCCCACTCTTACCCCCTTTCCCATCTTCCTCTTCTTCATCATCTTCCTTGGATTTCTGGTTTGCCTGGTTCTTCCTGGCTTTTGCAGCTTCTGTATCAGAATCACTGCCCTCATTTCCAGCTGCTCGTCCTCTTCTACGGTTTCTGTGCCTGTGATGCCCAGCTCTCCTTGTCCCATCTTCATCATCCTCATTCTCTTCATCACCATGCCTGGCTCTCCCCCGGCCGTGGCTTCTTGCAGTTCTTGGAGTTGCTCTCTTCCTCCCTTTATCTGTGATCAATTTAGAAAAATAAAAACACATGAGAGAAGGCAGTATGTTAGAAGGAGACCTTTCCTACTCTTTCATTCATACTGATAGTCAGAAAATATCTGAATCTGCCTCAAAATAATCCACATTACTGACCTGTTCCTTTGACGTTTTCTTCATTCTCAGCTGCACTGCCTTCTTCATTGTCACCACTGCCATCTGTGGAGTGAAAACAAAGGCCAGTGCACAGGAAGTGTGGATTGGTCATTAGGAATGCAGAGTTTTCAAGAAATTCTTGGCAATTACTGCTTTGTACTCCTTTACACCATTTAATGAACACGGGGTTTTGGAACACTGCAAATAGTTTTCAAGAAATAAGATGAAAACAGAAAAAATAGTTCCACTTTCCTTCAGCGCTCAAATACATAAACCTCAAAGTGATGCCATGAACTCTCTCTCATGGAAAAAATAAGTAGGACAGGAGAATTCTAAAAATGTTCTACAGTTTGAAGAAGAACAAGGAGGATGAAAATACTTCTCAGAGAATTCTCAAAGATTTTCTTAAACATGAAAGAAAAAGGACTGGCTGAGATTAAAGAAGAGTAAAAGAATAATTTTCTGATTTGTCTGACTGGAGGGCTTGAAGATTCATAGCTGCAACATAGCTGAAGAGGGCAGTTCCAGAAGAAGGAGATTTACACTAAGTTCCAGCAACCAAATCTCTAAGCATAGTGACAAAACTTGATCTAGCTCACTTGTATGCTGTACCACAGTCCCACTCTACCACTCATGAGACAATAAAAATGTTGAAGGCTTTAGAGAGATAGTCTATTTCAGAAGAATAGTGTTTCTCCTCAGAAACATCTGTGGTTTGGAGTGGGTCTCTTGCTTAATTTTCTCAGTCTCAATAAATTTAATAAGAGATGATGTCTCTGTTGCCCATCAATAAGCAGAAAATTATCCAAACTGAGATCATGCTTATATAGAGAATAAATTAAAATACTCCTCTCATATGTAATCATATCTGTCATAATATCTAATTGATATGCTCTCTGAAAACATTGGTATGAACATGTTACTCAACAGGTCACTTCTGAAACTGCTACTAATATTCCTTAGCAATGTTTCTTCAGAAGCAACACGTGAGAAGTCAGGTGCTAATGGATTCTCTTGAGTTTCTACATGTGGGAGAGCAGCTTAGACACATCAGTGGAATTTATAGAAATAGATGGTAGTAGGAAATTAATGAGAAGATTAACAGATATTACCATGAAATAGTAGAAATAGGTAGCAGTAATTCCACTCCTATACACTATGCATGTTCAATGTGTCTGTTGTCTAATTTCCCCTCTGTACAGAGAGAACAAGTGACGTGTAATGATCCCTACAGTCACAGTTTTCAGGCAAGAAGAAACTACAGATATCTTCCTTTTTCATTCATCTATAATTGTTCTTTATATTCTTTTTTCAACCATTCCCTAGTTCCCCAGTTCCTTTCATACATTTTACTAAGCCACTAGTGATTCATTGAAAATTTATATGCAGTTCAATTTATTTAGGGACTACTGTAGATAACCATGAAGCACAACTTCTTAACTTTACTTAATATCAAAGAAAAGCAGTAAAATGCGTAAGGCTGCAAACAAGAAAGAATCTAGGGTCTTCTTTGTGCAGTAACAGGCAAAGAGTTATTATCCAGAATTTGACTGGCATTTTACAACTGGAGTGTATGTATTTCCTCCACAAAACATTCAATTGTGATTAACACTTTCTATCACTTCCCCAGCATCTGCACCATAATTTTTAAGATTGTGCAAAAATATTATCATTCAGCATTATCAGTGTAATGCGTCAATAAGTGCTCCTTTGTTCTGCCTGGACACATACCTTCTGCTGCTGACAGTAACAGGATCATCTTTTGACAAAGATCATTGTGTTGCTATTGAAAGCTTGCAAAGATGAAGACAGACATCTCTAAACAGATACTTCACATGCAACAGTAAGACACTTTTTTATTGAAACTAATCTTTTTGCTGATCTCCTACAGCCGAAAAACAGAATTTCCCAGAAAAGCACTTTAATGGTAAAATATTGGCCTCAATGCAGAGTCTGATGGGCATATACAACTAGCAAACACGAGGAGGTTTATCATATATACTGAAATGTGCATTAGCAGTGAAGTGTATTAAGCTTGAGTTGACATCATGTTAACATCATATTCAGGTAACAGTGAAAGTGAGAAGGGACTATGCAACATAGAGACTTAAACAGGGTAGAAGATTGCTGTTGGAGTCTGTCTAACTCTAATAGCATGAGGAAAATAAATTTGCTACACTGAATCCAACATTTGAGATAAAATGAAGTCCTAAGCTAATTTACAGATTTCAGACTGCTTGAAGAAAGTATTGAGAACGCTACTACAGAGGAGCGTATCTGAATATTAACTTAAGTGTGGGTTTGGGTTTTTTGCATCTAAATGATCAGACACATGAGAGATAAAGACAAATTTTTAAAGAAATAAAGAAAACACATGAAATCAAACAGAAATAGATATAGCCACAAAACAAACCTAGAAAACACGGCCAGTGATTACATGGAATCATGCAGCTAGAAGAAAAGTGGGTGCTATAAGCACACCCAGAGAGTACAGATGCAGCTTAAAATGTTTTTTCTGCAAAAATTTAAAATTGTATCTCCAAACTAAACTTCATAGAAAGATAAAATGTGTTGATATGAACACATAGTGGTGTGCCCTTCTTCCTCTGGTGTATCTACAGAATAAGAGATCTCTTCCAGGTCTTTGGGTATGATGCAGATGCAGAAAGCATTTTACTAATGCTTTTACTAAAGCATTTAACTTATTTTTAAAAGGAACTGGAAGCCAGTTCCTTTTTATTCCTAGAATACTGGAGGACTCTCCAGTCCTCCAGTATTCTAGCTCCCTACTTTATTCCATGAGCTGTGTCACCAACATAAAAGCTGAAGCTCACCATAGAACTAAAAGTTATTCACTTGTGACAGCTCCTATAGCAGTTAGTGCTGTTCAGGAGGGAAAAAAATCTCTGAGTAGAGGGGATAGAAGAGCTTTGCCACCCCAAGATCTGTCCTTAACAGTGTATAGGCATGACTGCATGAAAGCTACATTACCACCCCACACAGCAGACACATTGCAGCTACCCCTGGAGACTTGTATTTCAGACAAGAGGTATTAATAACTGTCTTTCTCTGTTTTGCACGCCCCATAAAAGACTTGTGTTGTTAGTTGGTTGTGTATTTGAGCAATAAGAGATAAAAACATTACTGTGCTTGTTATTATTATTTCAAAGCTACTACAGGTGATACACTCTATAATACTTTTCAAAGAGGAAAGGGACAGGACAGGCAGCCCATAACTCAGCAATTTAGGTGCTTGTGGAAAACCCTGTCTTACTGAATTACTGGAGAAGTATTTCAACAATACACAAATTACACTTCATGGTGACACTATATATAAGTGCAGTGTAGCACTTAATTTAAATGCTCTGCTATAAACTGCAACATAGAGAAACAGTAGAGTGCATTCCTCAGACACTGTAATAGAATACTATAGGAAGCCAAGGGCATTTTTGATGCTGTGGCCTGTTAAAGTTAAAATGTAGTATCTGATGCAGGAACAAAATCCTCACTATAGGGGAAGTTCATATACTGGTCTTGGGATTTTTTAAACAGATCTTCATGTGATCCTGCTTATCAAAAGTTTGGTGAATCCTCCAATAAAATCAACTAAGTCTCACAAAAGCACTGTCTAGAATTACTCATTTTTCTAGAAAAGGATTGATAAGACCTCTTATCTTCACAGTATTAATATTCATAGGGGTAGTATCAGCTTATTAGCCTTTGACTCACCTAATTTGAGTTTATGTGACCCAGAGCAAAAGCTCAACTGCTATATCTTCCAGGATACATCATCTTGTCCTAATGACAGTATATTTGTATATATCATTAAGTATATTTGAAGATATAGTCCATAACTCCTTTTGCTCTAGGAAATACAATCACTTTCTTATTTTTTTTCCACAGTAGTTTAAGGGAAACGTTCTCATCTTTCTAGATTAAGGGCAGTGACAGTGTAATCTGAGTAAACTATCATTTTACCTGAAGTCTTATTTAGACTATAGCCACAAATGAGCCAACAAGGCTAAAAGAGGGCATCCTGAATACGGGCTCAGTCTAACCTGCATGTCACAGACACAAGACAGAACAGCAGACAGCTCAGGTGAGAGCTCTAAACATTAGCATGTTGGCTGCTGACAGAACTAAGGACAGAAAAAAAATTAGTAACACCACAGTCTTTGCTCTGTGAGGTGCCTATTTAGCAGATTATGGGGGCTGTTTTGTCCTTATCTTGTTTCCCAAGTTTTTTGTACACCTTCTATCGAGGCTACTACTCAGATTTCATGGTTTGGATCTTTTAAAACTTTATTCCATACTGACACAATTTTCTTGATTTTCACTGTGAGAGGCATAATGATTCTTGGAACTATCTCACGCAATGTGACTCGTTGTAATACCCTGCTCCCATTACTGCTATGTGAAACTGACTGCTGTTAATCAATTCTGCATTTTGGTGCTACAAAAAATTCAGCACTACGCAAAGTAATCTGTATATCAAAAAATGCTGTCAGATTGTTTGTATATGTTATAAGATAAATTTCTATTTTATTAATTGTCAAGCCAAAGAAATAGGTGGTATACCAATAGAGCTGTGCAAGCAATTACTGTGTATTCCTCTGAACTGGACTGTGCTGGGCATTTTTCAGTGCTGGAAAGACATCAGTCTAGATAGATAACAAACTGACTGCCCAACATGTAGAAATGTCAGCAACACAAGGTTATATTAGAGAATAAATGCTTGTGAAGTACTAGTCAAAAAGAGGGAAGAGCTGCACAATATTCAATTCTATGTATTTACGTACATTTCTGTGTTTTTCTTTCTGATCATGTAAATATGAGAGTATCTCAGAACACTTCAGGTCCAGTAAATATCCCTACAAGCAACAGCTGTGAAACACATCAGAAATAATACACCAAGATCTCACAGAAATTCTGTTGCAAGAGTGAATTAGTGTAGACTTCAACATCCAAGATTTGAAACCCTAACACTAGAGATCTCATCCTCTTAGTCTGTTTCCAGACATTGGGAAAAACACCTTAGCCCACCTCAGGCCCAAAAGAAGGGAATTTGAAACACTGAAATTTCAAATAAAAGTTACCTGTATAGAACAATCATTATACTCTGTATTTGAGACCATGCTTGATTTTTCCTCTCTTTTTCCCACTTAGTGTTGCAATTTTTTCTGCCAATGGACAAAAAAGAAAAATCACAAAACACAAAAAATTTGTTCTGTCCAGCAATAGCTGTGAATTTATAAAGTAAAATAATAATTCCTATTCAGTTACACATATAGAAGGTAATATCGTGCTTATCCTTCCCATCTGAATTGGCAAGATCATAAATAGTAAAGTAGGCAGACTATTTATACTACAATGTCATAGAGACACCAGGGTCTTGGAAGACTTTCTAGTCTTAATATATATGCTGTGTCCTACAGACTTATACACATAAAGAATTTCCAGAAGTTTGCTCAGGGACAATAAGCTTTTCCTCTCTGCAGACTGCCAGTGAAGAGAGTTTGTCCAGCTAATTGTAGCCCAGTCAAAATTTGAAAATTACAGTTGAGGACTACAAGAGAGCAAATGGAATCCATTCAATTCACATCCATAAATAGCTCATTTGCTCTCCATTAGTAAGGAAAAATTACTGATTACTGATGTTCTACTAAAATGACAGAGACTGAGCTCACACAGGTCATGTTGACACCATGGCTGGCATTGGATGCATCATCTGATTACACTGTCCTCTTTCCAGTTTCCTTCTGGGCTGTACTTAAACATGCCAAGGTTTGAAAACTGCCTCTCAGTTTGTGGGTCAGGACTTCTCTTAGACAAACTTTCTCTTCAGGGATGAATAGGTTTATTGCACAATTTCAGAGCAAGAATTTTGAGCCAAATCTGATTTTATTGTTATAAAACCTACAGAAGATAGAGGAGGAAGATAATTCAGTGAGAAGCCCCTCATACTTCACCACCTTCAGGAAAACATGCATAAAAGTTTCCAGACCTCTATATCTTACACCATATCTGTATGCACATCTACATTTTCCCTGCCTCTGCCCACAAAGATCTAACCATGTAGTCCTTTGCCTTAATCAACACTAGAGAACTAATGAGCTTGCAGGAGCCATTGGTTACTCTAATAAAACAACAAGGAGATGCCACACGTGCATTGTGTCTTCACATTGCATTGTGTGATGGTGGGCAATTTTTCATTTTAATTGCAGTATTTACTGCAAGAATTAAGATCAGAATATTAAGTGTTCAATGCACTCTGAGAAGTCTGAGACTGCAGTAAATCATACCAATCGGACTTTTTCAGGTTCTAAAATGGGATTTACTTAGCTTATTCTCATTCATTCATAGTACTGTTAAAATGAGAACAATACATGATAATATGAAGGAAAGAGTTTATGTTCAAGTTACATACGTAATGTTCTTAATGGATTTGAAGTCAGTTGTATTTTTGACAATCTCATGAGAAGAAAGCTCTTTTAAGGTGCATAACTAGACTTGACCAGCTCATCACATGTTCTCTTTATAATATTTAGAGAGTAATAGGCACTTTCCAACTGTTCTCTTTTAAATATACACTCTGAATATTTTTGCTTTTCTTTGTCTTTTCCTGCATGAGATGCCAGGAACAATGAATTCGCAGCCATGAATTCCACATAATGAACCATACATTTCCCACTATCATAGATTTTGCAGAAGACATAGTATGAAACAAAAAGAAGGGCCAAACCAAGAATGGCTTCACTAAAGATATAAAAAAAACCCCAAAAATGTATGGCTCTAGAATGCATTTTTTGCATATGTTGCAAGAATATTCCTCAGGACTGTCAGCAATGGTGAAGCAAAACCCGTTGCAAAGAAATCACAACTAGATTAGCTCCTCGGCCCTGTGCTAGATAACTCCAGCCCTTGGAACCTTTTAAGCCAGAAGTGGATTGAGAACTACATTCTGAAAGTGTCTTATATTTACTTGTAAGGGAGCTCCAGCTTTGCAGGTGTTCTAAAATCAGAACACAGTCTTGAGTTAACTTACATGATCTTATCTCCAAATATTACCCATAACTGAAATTAAGATAATTAGACTTTATTATAAATTGTATATGTAGCATAAATTTTCATCCAAAAAAAGGAAAAAGTGTCAAAAAGTGATCATGATTCTGCAACACAAAGATGTCCACTTTCTCCAGTTACAAAATGTGCAGTATTGGCTCACCATAGGAATGCTATCCTCTGGAATTTGAAAGAACAATAAAATCACTGAATCAGAAGATAAGTCAATTCAGTCAGATATTTGCAAGTAGAAGGCAGATGTTTATGGTAAACTTAGAACCTTGATATTCTTAGAATTTTCTTATTTTAAATGCTTATAAAAATGTACATGTTCTCTCATCAAGCTCATATGGTTTCTTACTCAGAAATTCTGTTGAAGCCATTAAGTAATTTCTTATGCTGCATTAAATTTTGTGTTTGTCTCATGCTGAAAAGAATTCCATTATCATGAATTGCTTGAAAATTAAATTCATCAGTAAATGGTCTTGTAGTAAAAAAACTGAGGGGAAGAAAAATAACAGAGGAGCTCAGACACAAGGGAAAAAAATAGGATGGACTTTTAAAGGGAACTACCTGTTATATTCTGCCAAAAATGCTAAGCATTCCCTTCTGATGTTTTCTATGGAAGTAGAAAATATTTTATTACTACTGTATGTTACAACTATGGATTAAAAATATAGAAAGCCTGTTTAGTAGAAGCAGCCCCGGTACTTAGCAAGATCTAATGAATTCATTCAGAAACCAGTCTAGAATAAGGTCCCTGACAGGCTGAAGATAATAAAGGTTACATTTGTTCCACATGAAAAAAATCTGTATTTTAGAAAGAGTGGTATTGCCCATGGGAACAGAAAGCACTTCTCATATCAAAGAGTTGCCTTGTACATTGCCAGAATAAACTGTTGGGCATTATTATCCTACCAAAATATTTTTTAGATCCAGAACAGGGTAGTATAAGTATAGAAATATTATTAATCTTACTGTGAAGGATGTTTGACATTTCATAGCAAATACTGAAAGCAATAAGAAAAGTAAGCATTGCTTTTGTGCAGCTTTCAGAAGCCACAAAATACATCTGCTTTTTAGTCTTTCCTATAAATTACATATAAGTGTAAGACAAGTAACAGGGCTGCAGTTACACTCTTTTGATTTACTAACCAGTGGAAAGCCACCCTCCCATGCTATAACCAGCCAATTTCCACAATAAAACATATTTCTGAGAAAAAGAGTGAATTACGACTAGCAAGATTTTATACTAAAAAGAATGAGAAGAAAACACAACTTGCACACTGTTGAACTACATGCAGAAAATGAATATGTGCTTCAGTTGCATAATTATATTTGTAATTACCATTTCCTTCTGTTGACTTTTCATGCTTAGGCATCGTGACTATTTCAGACGGCTGCTGCAGGTGCTACCTATACAGGAGAGAGTCTGAAGGTTGAGTGGTTCAAGACGAAGTGTACCACAACATCATCCTGTCTGTCACTGAACAGATGGCGCTGGTGAAGTTTCATTCACTGAAATATAAGAAGATACTAATTTCCTAAGTGATTAATCTTTCATGAATGTTTAGCTTACTATTTAGGGTTGATAGGTTAGGATCAAAAGAATCAAATATGTTGTTCACCTTCTTTATTATTATTGCTGAAAATAACAAAAACTCTCCTGCAATGTACTTACTTATGACTAATGCTAATATTTAAATGCTTAAGTGCCTTACTGAGCAAGGATGTTGCACAATGTCCACATGGACACGCTCTTATGCTGTATATGGGTCTCCACTTCCACATGTGGAGGAGGATACAGGGATTTTTTTTTTTTAGGGAAGCCAGCTTATACCTTAGACATATTTAAATTGCATGGCTTTAACAGAACAGCCTGACACTAATTTAAAAGATCTTAGCAAAATTAGCAGGATGCTGATATATCTACTGGTTTGTGTTTGCATTTCTTTGGAGTTCTATTAAGACTCTGCCTTTATCCAGATATTATATCCTAAGTTTATCAGTTTTACCCCGATTGACTTTTTATCTAACTTAATGGTGAAAGAAAGCAAAAATGTAGTTAGCAAGACAGATGAGGCTTGGAAGTAAAGGATATGAAAGAATATATTACAAATAATACAATATGTTATAGATAAAACAGCATAAAATATAATTCTTGATCTGTATTTAACTAAGTTATTCCATAATAATTTCCCCATATTACTCATCTGAAATTCTTTCAGTGTTACTCAGCTGAAAAAAAGTGTAAGCATCTACAGAATACTCTGCATTCTCAGATGTTCCTGTTTGAACATCTGGTTTCTGGATCCTCTTACCCACATGGCTATGAATGCAATTTTTTTTTCTTTGGAGCTTTCGTTCAGATGTCTGAAGGAAGTTTATCTGAATGTTAATCCAATGATGCTGGATACCTTATCTTTTAATTTTCAAGTTTGGGCTTTTCAGTTGGGGCTTGTTTTTCTTGTTTTGTTTTGTTTTGTTTTGTTTTAATTGAAATGCATTCCTATTTCTGTTAGAACACTAACATGCTATGTTTGAAATACTCCCAAAGAAATTAAGCTCACATATACAATTATAAGAGTCCCTAGCAAATGTTTTCTGAACAATTATTTCCTTTATTGCATTCTCATATTAGTCATTATAAAACATCTAGATCCTGTGCTTTTAGATACTGGGGAAAGACTTCTAATTCAAACAAAGAAATGTAAGAAAACATTGAAATCATCTCTGAATATCCATAGTTGGACTATGTTTCAAGTTTCAGAAAAATAATAGGTTCTAAAAATTCATTTGGTAGACTTCTGTACTTTAATAACAGAAAAAAGAACGTCTTGGGAAGAATGGTGAGCATGGAATTCAAGTTAATGGTTCTGCAAGCATTTGCAAAAAGAAGCAGTCAAAGAATTCTAACAAGGTGTTTTGCAGTTGCAGTCAAATCGGGACCATAGAATTGATGAAACTGTATGAGCCTTCATCAGAATTTAAAGTTAATAATACCTCACTTACATCTATTAGCCACATTGGAAAATATTTTACTGGATATATGAAAAGGAAAGGGACATATATTGATGGTTGATTAATTAATCTTTCCTGAAAAAAAAAGACAAAAAAAATTATGAAAATCAAGGATGCAAAAGTAATATTTAAAAAGACACCTAAGTAAAAGAATTAAGATCATGTATGCAGTCTGAATGTGGTCTCTGGGTGAATATTTGTTATGATATATGTGAATTGCACATCCCATTTTATTTGTTTCTCAAGGTGTCCTGACTCAGTCAGTGATCAGATTTAACTAAATACTTTTCTCACAGTACAACTGCTTAGTGTAAACAAGCCAGATCCAGTCTGGTTTGTGGTTTATATTTGTGGCTATAGGAGTTAACTGTTTTCTTTGAGTTCCATTACTTACTGCCCTCAACAGTGTGCCACTAAAAATGTCTATGGGTCTGCCCTGCAGACTGGGTCACTAATCAAAGCAAATAATCAGTTTCTTAAGTCAGCTTAGTGCAGTGATCCCATCCACAGCACGGTCCACAAACAATTGTATTAACATAGAAGTGGCAATCAAATTGTGACATGATGTGGGAAAGGGCAGCCAGGATCAGGAGACAGAAAGAGGCTGCAAACCTTTGAAGACAGATGTGCCACTGGATATAACATAGCAAGGAGATACATGCTATATTTCTCTTTAACCTTGGAGTTCAAATAGTAATCAAAGATTAAGAACAAACTGTACAATTTTCAATTACACAGGGTTCTCTTTACAGCACACCAGGCTTAAAAGACAAAAAAGCCCAAAACAAACTACCAAACAAATAAAAAAAACCCCTCTTATCCTAATTTAGCTCTATTTAATAGTAATAAAATCAGAATAATGCAGAATGCTATTAATATATAAACATTATTAGAATGGCCTCAGTGCAGACAGGTTTAGTGAACTCGCCTCATTCCTAATTGGGTTTGTTGAACACTGCAAAATTTTCCATTGTTGGAAAATACATCACATTTTTCTTCCTTTGTTCAAATCTCTATCTTCTTATCAGAAACACTTACTATATATCCTAAGAGCTGAAGCATGCATGGTATGCAAAAATTGAGGATGGAAATACACAGTTATCTCTTTACCACAGCTGAAAACCCATAATGAAGGAGAAATGGAAAGTATTGGTCCATATCAAACCATTTGATAGCCATCTGCCAAACAAATAAGTCTACCAAGGAAAAATAATGATGACACCAAAGACTGTTGCCATAACTATGTTTGGTACAAACATTAGTGCCTCAGTAAATCTGCTAGCATCAATTTTGCTTGTAGTCAGCTTTTAATTTACAATGCCATAACCTATGCACAAAGAACGAACCACTATAATTTCTTTCCTCATACTTTTGCACATCAGTTGTAAACACTTTCCACAATAACAAAATGCACTGAATGTTGATTTTTCCATGTTTCAAGGTGAATTTTTCCTTGGTTTCTAAACTTACTGCGAAACTTAGGGCAAGAAATTGTTTTCTGACTTTATTGCTAAAGGTGACTCTTTTAAGAACGGGATTTTAAAATGCCATTTTGTTTAGAGGAACACAAAATGTATATTCTGCCCAGTTGAAGGACATGATAAAATTAGGCAGTTCTGGAAGCAGATACGTAAACAAGCTGAAGTCATGGCACTGTAGCCATACTAGCTAAAATGCCTTTTTCATTCTAACGTAATACGCAATGTTGATCTTCCACTAAACTGCTGCATTCAAATGAGTCAGAAGAGTCTGAACAGCATTAACTGGTAAATCTGTACCTACCACCCTCATTATCCCACATCTTTTCACAGTCAAGTGGATTATTTTGCTGATCAAGTCTGGGAGAAGTGGGAAGCTGCCCAAGGAAGGGCCTGAGGCGGAATGGGGGTCAAAACCTCCCTTAGGGGCACCAGCCTGCAGCAGTGCTAGCAGAGCAGGGTGGTAACACTGGCACTGGGGGGACCCTGGCGAGGGTGGAAAGGCACAGTCAGATGACAGATCAGATTGATTTCATGCCAGAAACTTTTAAAATCTGGCTCGCATTCTTTTCAAATATTAACTCCCAAGTGTCCTAGTTAGGACAGCTGAGATCAGTTCATCATGGTATGGGTGTAACCCAAAACTGTGTATTCTATAGCCTCCCATGCCATTTCCCAGAAACTGTTGTCAATACACTATTCGCACCCTCTGCCCATAGAGCCTGACTCCTCAGGCTATAAACTAGGTGTTAAGAGGCCTGTGAGATAGGAGGATGCTCTTGTCCTCACACCCTTTGTGGAACTCCCTGCCCTGAGGGAAGCACTGAGCATTCCTGCCTGAACTGGAGGATATATAATCTTGGAGTCTTGGAACATTTTTTAACCACTCCTGGGATCCAGAGGAAGACTGCAGCTCATCGCTCTCAACCAGACTTAGACCACCACCCCCAGCTGGACTGCAACCACCACTTTTGACCAGACTGCAACAGCTCTCCCACCAGCAGGTTTTTCCCCTCTCCCTTTACTTTGGACTCAAGCGGGGCCCAGGGAACACCACTTTGTTCATGCCCCGGAGTACTGGGTTATACATTTGGGTTTTATGGGTTAAGACCAATTGTTTGTTTGTATGATTGTACTTACTGTATTATTTTAATAAATTGTTATTCTGACTTATAATCTCTCCTTTGAGTTGAGTTCATTTCCCCTGCTGGTTAACTCTTAAACCAGCACACCAAGTCAACAAGTTCAGTTGAACATTGATTAAGGAATGCCATGTAACAGAAACACAAGTAATGTTGTTCTCATGCTGCACTGGTCTTCACAGAGAAAATAGTTACAATTTAAATCTACTCATAGACAAAATTTTATTTGTGTAGAGATCTCTGAGGCCCTCATGAAAAGGAAGTCTAACAAATAAGTAAAAAAAATACATGACATTCTGAAAATACTACTTATAAGCCATTTGTAACTTTTCTGATGTTTCTGAAATACTGTATTTCAGGTTTTTCTGAAAAACTGGAAATTAAGCTAGAAGACAGCAGGATGTAATTTTCATTATACTCAGGTTCTTTAGATTCTCCTGGTAGACACAAGCACTGGGTTCAGAGAAAAAAACATCAGAAATCACATGGAGAAGCCAGTTTAAAAACATTTTCTGGTCAATCAATCTGAATCACAAGAAATTAGGGCAATATATATGATTTAAAGGAATTTATCCAAATTGGTCTTGGTCACTGAACCTATCCTGCTAGATATTAGTCATCAGAATGCCTTATTAGAAGTTAAAACCAGCTTTAAATTCCTAAACATTCACTAAAATTCTATAAAATTATCTGGTTTTGTTAGAAAGGAAAATATTTAGCAGAATTTCTACAGATCCATATGCTCTGTTCTTCGGATCCCTTCTGAAAATTTGTAGCTGGGAGCATTTGTGAAGTTCCTGTGAAGATATGACTATATATATTTCCTCTAGTAATAATGCTACTTAGAAATAGATAATTCTACTTAGAATCATATTCTTGTCTTTATCCTAGTGAAAAGGAAGGGTTGAATGAAGTGTCACTAATAGAACTGCTTTCTTTATTAAGATCCAATATCACACTCTGCCGGCTACATCTGACTGCTCACAGTTCTATGCTGACGAATGGGCACACTGCTCGGATAATTGCATTTACTATTTAGTTGTGGCTGCATCTAGTGAGGGGACTCCAGATTTACTTCCATTACTGGAAAAATACTAGAATGCTCCAACCCTGGACACACAAGCTGAGGCTTAAAATACGTACTTGAAACCATAAAATCCCATTCTCATTAAAATCAAAGCTATAAAGTTAAGTACCCTTGAAAGCATTATTTGTAACTTCAAAAATCCTATGAAAAAATATCATTAACTTAAATTTACTATGGCATGACACACAAATCCTTTTTGGCTGTTGTTTCTAGCAGTAAATGGATGCTGGCATGCACAAATTGATCTTCTCAACAATGCAGACTAGAGAAGAAAACAAGAAGATCTGCATTCTTTAATCCATCTCTTCTTTCATCCAGAAGGGAAAAAAATGGAGGGGGAGGCCTGTAGGGTTTAGCAAAACTTTTGATGTTGTCTATTACAGTATCCTTATGGATAAATTGGCCAGCACATACCAAGACAAATCCATAATACTTTGGGTGATCAATTGGCTGATGGGTTGGGCTCAAAGGGTTATAGTAAGTGGGATTACATCAGATCGGTATCCAGCTAACAGTGGGGTTTCCCGTGCTTACCTTTAGGGCCAGTGCTTTTTAATACTTTTATAAATTTTCTGGACACAGGAATCAAATGTAAATTCATTCAGTAATTTTGCCTAGCATGCTAAACTAGGAGAAACTGTAGAATCCGTTGAGGGTAGAGAGGCCTTACAGAGATATGTAGATAGATCTGGGCAATCACCAGCCATATGAAATTTAACAAGAGCAAGAGTTGGATTCTGCATCTAACACGGAGAAATTCCAGGCATTTATGCAAAATGAGGGATGAGAGGCAGGGGAGCAGCCCCACAGAAGGAGATCTGGGGGTTTGAGTTGGTGGCAGGTTGAATATGAGTAAGCAGTATGCCCTGGCAGCCAAAACAGCCAACCATGTCCTGGACTACATCAAAAACAAAATCATGGGTTCATTGAGGGAGGTGATTGTCCCACTCTACACTGCACTGGGGTGGCTGTACCTCTAGTCCTGTGTGCAGTTTTCGGGTGCCTCAATACAAGAACCTCAAACTCTAGAGTTTGATTGGAGGAGGGTGACCACGCTGGTGAGAGGACTCAAGTGCAAGACTTATGAGGAGCAACTGGGGTCACTTGTTCAGCTTGGAGAAGAGAAGGCTGATGGGTAAATCTGTGGAAGGGTAGCAGCAGAGGGGGAGGTGCTTGTCTCCTTTCTCTGGGCACAGGTGATAGGACATGAAGAAAGCAAATGCAGCTGCATCAGGAGAAATTCAGATTAGTCATTAGGAAAAGGTTCTTCACTGAAAGCATGTCAGTCACTGGAACAGGATCCCCAGGGAAGCGGTCATGAAGTCTGTCAGATTTTAAGTAGCCTACAGACAATGCTCTCAGTCATGTGAGTTTTAGATAGTCCTGTGAGGAGCAGGGAGATGAACTTGATGATCCTTAGGGATCCCATCCAATTTGAGATATTCTTTGATTCTGTGATTCTATGATTAGCTGTTTTGCCATTATCTATGTGTACATTGATTGAATGTTTCAGAGGAGGCACATGAGCTTCTGTCCCAAGATACCTTCAAAGACAGCGGAAAGGATAAGGAATGGGAAAAACCATTATAAGTGAAGAACTAGGATGCTAAGGTATGTATAGTTTGTCTGAGTACCAGCATGAAGACTTGAAGGTCTGGGACCTGGTTGCAGGTCTCTGGAGGTCCGGGTCCTGGATGCAGTGGGAGATGCAAGGGTCCTACTAGGGATGCAACTTACCCTACAGTCCTGGATAAGGCAACACACAAACAACAAAGATGGCAGTGAAAGCTACCATGAAGGAACTAATACAAAAGCCCTTGAAAGAGAAGCATGACTACTTGTAAGTACCTATTACATAGGCAAAGAGCCAGTAGATGGCACACAAGTATATGTATCACTCTTCCCGGGGCTGACAAGGAGAGGTAGTGCTGTTTTACTTGGCTACAGGTTGCTGTGTGCTGCTTTTTACACACGGGGGAAATTTGAATCTCTTAGTGATGTTATAAATGCAGGTGCAGGAATGAGGCATCTCCTTAGCAGTCAGTACAAGCGCTCCTGGCATTGTCCAGAGACCCCAAGGTGCTGAGGGACCTTGTGGTCTCTACTCTGAATCACAAAAGTTTCTTTCCTGCTTCAGCAGGACAAGCTAGAGATGTCAGTTAGTCAAAGTCTATCTGCAAAGCAGGGTTGGCAAGAGCTTAACAGAGGAAATTGTTTTAAAAAACAATGAGCAGAGGATATTTGTGCTGTGAATGCAAGATCCTTCTTGTCTTCTGAAAGGATTTAAGTTTTTTAAGTGCTTCTTTAAGGCGTGTTCTTTTACCGACAGCAATGACTTCAAAATTACAGCTGAGCATGTTTTTTCTCCCTTGGAGCAGCACTGGAGTACATCAAACACAGAATCCACTGGTCTTCACAGTGGCCAGTACAGGGCTATGTTTTGCATTTGTGCTGAACACTGGGTTGATAATATAGAGATGTTTTTTTATTGCTGAGCGGTGTTTACACAGAGCCAAGGCCTTTTCTGCTTTTCATACTTCCATACTGGCAAGGAAATTGGGGGTGAATGGGAGGCTGGGAGGAGATTCAGCCAGGAGAAGTGACCCAAACTGACCAAAGGGATATTCCATACTATATGACATCATGCTCAGTATATAAAGCTGGGGGGGGAAAGGAGAAAGAGTGGGACATTTGGAGTGATGGCATCCGTCTTCCCAAGTAACCATTACGTGTGATGGGGCTCTGCTCTCCTGGAGAGGCTGAACACCCATCTGCCCGTGGGAATCAGTGAATTAATTCTCTCTTTTGCTTTGCTTGTGTGAGCAGATTTTCCTTTCCTTATTAAACTGTCTTTAACTTAACCCACGAGTTTTCCGGCTTTTACCTTTCTGATTCTCTCCCTGATCCTGCTGGTAGGGGAGTGAGTGAGTGATTGTGTAGGGCTTGGCTGCTGGCTGGGGTTAAACCATGACATCATTCATGATAAATTTGGGGCCCTTCTATGATGGACGACTGTTGGATAAGAAAAGAACAACAGACATCATCTACCCGGATGATGTTTGTGCAAAACATTTGACACTGTCCCACATTACATCCTTGTTTCTAATTTGGAAAGACAAGGATTTTACAGATGGACTACTCAGTGTATAAGGAATTGGCTAGGTGCTCACACTCACCAGCTAGTACAGTGCTGGGTTTTGTCTTTAGTGTGAGAAGACTATTGATAGCACACCAATCTTTTGGCTATTTTTAAGTAATAGTTATCCTAAATCTAGGGAGAAGGACAAACCAGACGACAAGGAGACTACGGCATCAGCAGAAGCTACAACTCAACAAGATAAGAACAGTGAACAGCCCACTTGCAAGGACAAAGAAAAAGATGATCCAAGAACTGGAGCATCTCTTCTATGAAGACAAGCTGAAAGAGTTGAGGCCTGGAGAAGGCTGCAGGGAGACCTTAGAGCCCTTTCCATTACATAAAAGAGGGTTACAAGACAGCTAGAAAGGGACAAGGGCACACAGAGATAGGACAAGGAGGAACAGCTTTAAACTGAAAGAGGGCTGGATTATATTAGATATTAGGAAGAAATTCTTTACTGTGAGGGTGGTGAAGCACTGGTACTGGTTGTCCAGAAAAGCTGTGAATGCCCCATCCCTGGAAACGTTCAAGGCCAGGTGGGGTGGGGCTTTGAGCAACCTGATTTAGTGTAAGGTGTCCCTGCCCATAGCATGGGGGCTGGAACCAGATGGTCTTTAAGGTCATTTGGTCTTCCAATCCAAATGATTATATGATTTATGATAACTTAGTTAAATGAATCTGTGTCTGAAACAGGGTGGAAAACATTCAGAGATTCAAGATATTAGATCTGGGGAGCTTTCATTTACACTGATATAAATTCTATGTACTCTAGAGAACATACTCTAACATGCAAATCAATGAGACGTTGTGACAGGACACTGCAACTGTACAAGCTAGGTTCAGTGTACAAACTATAGTCAGCATTCCTCCTCCAGCAGATTTTCAGCTTGGCCAGGCTGGTGCAGGGTAAGAGAATATTGTGATCATTTTGTTTCTTCTTTTATTTCTATTTTTGTGTGTTTTATTATTATTTTATACTGGGTTTTTAAGAATTGACTGAAGCATATGTTAATGTATTTTTTTTCTGAGACTCTGTGAGCATAAAATGAAAGTGTATTAACCTTCTCAAGGGCTAAAAAGAGCCATTGTTGACCAGACCCAGCAGACTGCAGTAGAGGTTGCCCAGAGGACTAGTGGAGACCCTAGTTCAGGTGAAATCGAAGCACATGCTCATGTGAAGTATTTCAGGAATCTCGTCCATGAAAACAATTAGCCGTATTTAAGTGACTAAGCATGTTCCTACTTATCATATGGCATAAACATGATATGTCTGATTCTCAGCAAAGCCAACGGCAAACCCCCCATCGAAGAATTGACCATATCAAGGTTAGTGACTTGAGGTCACCCCAACCACTTTCATCAAAGAGTGTCCAAATTAAACTGTGGAGGTTTATGGAAGTCTTTGCACAGATGATAAGACACTGTTGAAATTCACCATTTCATTATTCTAGTTTTGGACATGTAAATCCATTCAAAACTAGTTTTGAACCTATAAAAATTATGTGATTCAGCAGTGAGCAAATCTCAAATCTTTTGTGGCAATTATTTTTTTCTTCATCTTAACATTTTACTCAGAATTAACGATGAACTGAAGAGAAATTTCTCTCCACTCATTTTCAGTTTAGTCTGTTATAAGAGATTGATCTCTCCTTTACTCCTTTTTCTTCCCCTCATAATTTAGTTTTAAAAATACTACATGGATCATGTATGTTCAACTAAAAAGACTGACTTCTGATGAGATGAAATCAGAATAGATTTCATTATTGTATTTTTGTACTAGTATGCTACTTTTTCGTGTTCATTTTTAAAGTCAAAATTTTATTTATATAATCATATAATGAAAAGAAAAAAACATACAAAATTCCATTTTTGCTGCTGACACTGTTTAGCTACTGTGCATATATATATATGATCGAAATTTCAGTATCTATATTAATGAGCTAACATGATCAGTTTTTCTCCCTGTGTTCTTTCTGAGGGATAGAGAACAAAAATGGTCCTCCAGAAAGAGATCATTAGGAGAGTGATTAGTGTGTATAACTATCAGTGATAGTTTCTCTATTAGTTTTATACTGATCACTAAAAAAGAACTTATTCATATACACACACCATTTGCAAGGGTATGCAACTGGATTTTGTGCCTGTCAGAGTAATTAAATCATTACTGTCAGTTAGTTAATCAAGCCAGTGCAGGCTGTGCAAGATTGCCAGTGGCTAGAGCTCAGATGCTTTTGTAGAGGGTATACTCAAGAAAAGTATATGACTCCTAACTGCCAGACAAACCCAGAATAAAACTGTAACCAGAAGTTATGATTTGTGCTTTTTCTCCAGTTTTGTACAATTTAGACAGCAAACAATTCAGCATTTGAGTTTTGTTTTGTCACAACAAAAAAACCTCATGCATTTTATATCATGGCTTTCTTTACATGTGCTGGTTTATTGTGAGTCACTATAAAGAGAACAACCATGGTAAAATGTGTTTCAGACTAATTACCCACTTGTGGCATTATGCCAGTTAGATTGTTTAATTGCACTGATTAGTGCTAGATATAAGAAGTTCACATGTGCTAATGTTTATACAGCATCTCATGATTTAAAAATGGAAGCTGACCTTCCTGTTTTTAACCACACTGTTCTGTCATGTGAGAGTTGTGCCATTCTTACAGGTGATGCCAAGTCTAGCTAAGTTACTCATTGCCTCGTGAGCTAAGAAAACCTTGCACTGGATGATGCCCTACAAAAGACCTTGCTTAAATCAATTTTTGGTGAGCTGAGTTTGTGGGGTTCTAAGGGCAGCTTCTATACCAGAGGCACGTGTGAGAACAAATAAAGTCTTTTAGACACCTTTGTTTTTCCCAAGGACAGAACACAGAGCACAAAGGAAGATATTCACTAAAATGCAGCAGAACAGCCAGTGAGATTCACAAAGGATGTTTATGTAGTGGGACTCTTAACACCCACTGAAACTAATGAAGCTTAATCAAAGTCAGTTCCCAATGAGATCTGCATCTGAGCACCCAAACACAGAGCCACACTAAATCAGTGGGCTCTCACGAAAGCACTGGCCTTAACAATAAACATCATCCTCCATGGTGAGTCACAAGTACTAAAATATGTAGGAACACTTGTTGCAAGGCAGAGACTGCCCTCTGGAAACCATTCCACCTATATTTTGTAATTTCCTTCTACCTCACCGAATTCTTAAAAAATAATGTATGACTATACGTTTATGACTAACACTAAGAGCCTATACAAAAATTCTGAGTTAAAATGTTTCACCATGACAAGGGGGGAAATCATCCATTCATGATGAACACCCCCTGCCCCCAGTAATGTCAGTATCCCTAACTACAGACAAACATTTTAGAAAATTTTAGATGAGTGAGTAAAAGAGCCATATTTTTTAAAAGCATCAGAAAAGATCCCCTCTCATTTTCTAGGACATTTTTCAAAGTAACACTCCACTCTTTTAATGGTTTGTTATTTCAAAATAGGTTGTGAACTTTTGCACAACTACAAACAAGAACAGCTCTTCTGGAATGGGCAAAGGTTCGTCTTGCCTGTAACACTGGCCATAAGTACAAGCTATGGAAGACAGGTGTCTCCAACTCTTCTCTCCAGTGCCCTCCTCACAGCTTTCACCTTTTTTAGTTCACAGACCTTCTGAACCTGTACATTAAGCAGTCCTCAGGGAACTTCTTTGCCATGAATTTGTCCCTCAACCCATGCATAATTTGGATGCCCTTTCACACCTTGACCCCTATCAGCCTGTGGGACCAGCATCTCTGCTTGTTGGTTCCTCGCTCTTTTGGAAGAGTTAGGAAACACATGTCCCTGTCTGATGCATTGTATTCATTAATTGACAGTTCCCTCAGGAGAAGCCTCACTGGCCTGATATCTCAGACATGGCCAGTCTCTGCCAAGCCCTGCCACTCACCATGACATACACTGGACACCTGAAGGTTTACCATCCAGTAATCACTACTATTTTTTCTTGAGACAGTTACAGTGAGATCCTGTGGGGACACACTAGGATAAGTCACCACAAGGTACAGTCAGAGATGCCTACTGCAAAGTAGAGCAGGGGTGATTTGGACCCTTGGAATCTCTGTGTGGAGACAAGTATGGTTCCCAGAGTAAAATCCATGCATTGCCACTGGGATTTAAAGAATCTGGCTCTTGTTTGTCGGTTTTGTTTGTTCGTTTATTCATTCTTGATGCTTTTTTGCTTTCACTGTCTGCTAGAAAGTGAAGGAAAAAATCCAACACCTACAGAGACTATTGAGAAATGTTCTTTTCTTCTACAAGAGGAGAGGGGGAGTTTGGCTTTTTACATGATAAAAAAATGACTAAAACAATCTGCTTCACCCTGTGACATTCATATGTGCCTGCAATAAGATTTTTCAAGTTTCTTTCTAACATCCTGAGTCAGAGCACACACATTGGAAAAGATCCTGCTTGATAGGGGCTCTGAAGTTTTCTCTTCCTGCTCCCGTCCCTCTCTCTCCACCTTAGATGCTCTCCCCAGCTGAGACTCAGTGGTAAGGTACAAAAACAAGGTCCCTGCAGGTTTGTCTGCATAGATGCTATATCATTGTGTGCATGGAGACCACAAAAGTATATTTGAAACTCCAGGCAGAGAACCACTGCACCACACAGAAAAAATTCTTGAACCGCCCCAGAGACTAAATCTACTCTCAAACACACAGAGGACTGTTTCTATTCAATCAGAGCTGTTGTCTGCATTAACTCCTTAAACTAACTGTTCAACAATTCCGCACTTGTTTTTAAAACCAAGTCATCATGGAAGAAGGAGTAGCCAGGTGCTCAAATCTGTGTCAGAATTTCAAAACAAATATTGAGCAATGTAAAAAATGACTCATTCATGTTATTACAGGGTTTCTCACTGGCACAGTTGGATGAAGTGAATGAAAACAGAAAGAGAAGCATGAGCTGATACAACTTTTTTAACCCAGAGACAATAGGAGTGTCTGCTCCATAACCCCTGAAGATGCTATCACAAACACATTTCGCAGGATCTTCTGCACCAGCAAGAAGCTATACTCTTCAACCAGCCATTTCCCCTCTTTGCTCTGGATTACACAAGAAACTAAGCAGATGCTTATAACACTGTGACTACAAAGCCTGACAGTCCTTTGTTCTTGGCGGAAAAAAAAAAGCTCTAAATGAATTTAGCACAATGAGGTTTTCCACTCCCTTTGACACTTTTTTATTTCTCATTTCCAGGCCTGGACTTGCAAACACACCAATCGGTAGCCAAAGAAATGTCAGGTTTCCTCCTGACCTATTTTTAAACCAGGGAAATATTTTTCCCTGGAGCTGATATCAGATGTTGCTCTCAATTAGACTGCATGTTAGGTTAACCTGGGTGGGAGCACTGAAAATATCTGCTTTCCAGACACTGTTTTATTACTTAATATGTCTTTGCTAGCAAAATACATCTTCTCATGCTCTAAATTACAAAAGTTCGGTGTTAAAAGATCTCAGTGTTAGCCTGAGGAAAAGTAACTGCTGTCATCCCTCCCTCCCCCTCTTCACCATGTCACACTGGCTGCAGGCACTCTGGAAGCATTGAATAGCATAAGGCAAAAGCACGAGTCATGTCTCCCTGCTTTGTATGAGGGGGTGAGCAGGAAGTAAAGCTGAATGATGAATGCAGAGCTGACTCCAAACCAAGTTATTAGTTAGTAGCTTAAAGAAGGGAAAAGGCTAAGGTGCTGTACTACATGACATGAGCAAGAAGAGGGTTCCGATGAAGTCTGTAATATTGGCGTGATTTAGTTTAGCTAAAAAATGAGTCTAGCTGAATTAAGCAAAACTAAGTCATTTTCAGGAACTGAAGATACTGTGCATGCAGTTATCTGTCACTCATTCCACTAAGCCTGGTCCTGCAGAACAGGACACCACAGGCAACCAGGGCTCAGGCACTAGCTCTCAGTCTCAATACAGCTGAACGTGAAATTTCTACACTGTGAAAAGACCATTTTCAGTTCCCTCCTTTTTAAGTATTCATGTTGAATATGGCTAATATATCTGTGGTCATCTGAGGCATGGTTCTTGTGTTCTGTTCAGTATGACTCTTCTAGACCAGCAATTTTTATTTGGAGGGTGCTACCATCTAACACATAATTTTTAAAATGTCTGAAGGACCCACGTATTTTTGGGTTTATTCAGTATATCTTCAGCTATCTGATTTAGACACTCTCTTTGCTAAGATAAATGGAGGATAGTAGTTTGTAATGTGCCAATTGTTATGACACAGAAAAATATGCCTGAAGCAAGTCTTCTCATAATGTTCTTAATATATTTCTTTGTTTCAGTGAGATAAAGCCCTTAGTTCTTAGGCAAAAGACTGAGTATTCAGGTTTTATGCTGTAGAGTGATATGTAAGAAATTGCCACCTACACACTAGATTTTAAAAAAATGAAACTTAAGGTGAAGCTGAGACCTTTACAATATTGTTGAGATTTTGTTGTGATGGGAAGGACATAAATTGAAAAGTACAGCAAAATGGCATGTGATGCTCAGGCATAGGCATGAGGAGCACACAGATGTGTCCTGGATACCTGTATAGCCCAGAATCCACCTTATCTTTCAGAGAGCTTTCAGCTGACCCTCATCAACTTTCTGGGAAGAGCTGACGATTAGAGCAATGATTGACATTCCTGAGCCTGAGAAAAAAATATATGAAGAGTTTAACCTCACATTGTCCCCTTCCCTTTCAATAAAAGCAAGAAAATACAGAAATTATCTACTTTGCCGCTTGAAATAAATAAACACTTCCACTGGTAAATAGAGTCAGGGTTCTGCTTTCACCCACCTTCCTGAGGAAAATATTCTTTCTATTAGTAAATAAAAAAAAATTGTCTTTTCTGTGTCATATCATTAAAACACTACCTATAGGCAAACCTGAATCAGATATTGCAAACCAAAGTGGGTCTTTGCTTTCTTGGGTTTACTAAGTCTGAGCCAACGCAGGAGAAATAATCCCCAAATTTTAGGCCTGCTTTAAAACTGGTTATAGCTGTAGCTCATGGAAACCTCCAGTGTGTACAGTGTTCATAAAAACAACTTGTCAAATTTCCCCAAACGGTATTTCCCTAAAATCACAGCAATCTTCAAAGCTTTATCTGTTTTACAGAGCCAGACACACAAATTGCAACTCACTGGGACACTAGGAGAGCAGAGCAGGTGCTCTGTGGTGACTGTACAGCACACCTGAGGAATAGAGCATGATAATTTCAACTCACCATGCCAAAAAGCACAACACAGGGAAGGAAGCCTTTCACACCCAAACAGTATGTTTATTTATTACCAAAGCAGCTCATCTCTTTCCTATGATAGTACCATTTTCAAAGAAGTCACATCAAATGGAACTCAAAACTACGCATTTCCCTTAATTGCATTTAAAAAATGAAGCTTCCTCAGAAAGAAAAGAGACCATAACCACTATTTAGTGAAGAGTAGTGCTAGATCAAGATTTATACACTTTGTTCTTCTATTAAGTCAGCAGAGAAGAACAAATAAAACTAAAAGGTATACTTGCAAATTAAGAAGCAGAGCAATTTTTCCGTTTTCTATTGTCAAGAGCCATCTGCAATGCCCCCTTATATATATAACTTCTGAAAAGAATACCCTTAGAAATTCATTTCACCTGTGACAATGAAGGGCAGAGTTAAGGTTATGCAAGTATTCCAGGATGAGAATAAATGAAAGGGGTAACAGCCTCTAACACAACACAGCCACTAAAAGAAATGCTTATCAAGTCATAGTTTGAATTTCTTTATGAAAAGTAGCTTTCATTAAATGATATCTTTCCTTAATTTCCAAAGGCTATTTATGAAAAGTTCTTGCTATGCAAATGTAGTCATGATCAACTGGCTAAAGAACTAAATTATATATTTCTATTTTCTACTGGGAGTCCATAACAGATAGTTTTAAAATAAGCAATACAAAACTTGAAATGTAATATGATTGCATAATACAAAACAACAGCAGTTATAACCAGTTCCAATCAACAACCTGAAAAATGTACGGCATGTCTTCCGAAAATGCGTACATGTTTTCTCAAATAGTAAAACTGAATATCCTCAAGGACTTCAAAGATATGACTCTCTGAAAAAAAAAAATAGACCATTTTTTAAGTTAAAAAAGCAGTATAAAGTTACTGAGATGCTTAAGCCTCTTCTAAATACTACACATAGGACAGGGAGTTTGTGCTCCAGATGATCACAGCTCATGAGATTCCATTGACTAAAGCAAGCCTTTGGAAGGTAACCTTTGCTCGGCTGGTGGCAGCAAAAAGCTGGTGACAATAATCTCTTCATCCAAGAAAGAAATGTTCAGAATTGGGCATTTTAGATGACCTAGATCCATTTTAGATGATCTAGAGCTTTTGGGGACACACTCAGCAGGTGCTGGCCAAAGTACACTAGTGCCAAGAGAAAGCACTGGTAGAAAAAGAGATCCTTTGTGACCATATAAATCTCCTTCTTTCAGACTTTCATCGACTAGCCAAGTCCTTAAACAAGCATCTTGAAATTAAGAGGACGTTAGACAGCAGGCATGTCCAGGATCAAGTAAAGCTGGTCATAGCACTACCATAAAATATAACAACATAAAAATAGAAGGAGGTAGGGTTAGCAGTTATTGTTTTTCATTACCTAGAAAAATGTTAACAGTTAGTGTTTTTCATTCTTTTGTGGGAGATAAAATAGTCCTCAAGGCTGTGAATCCTGAACACTGAATTCACTATAGAAAAGAATGGGGGGTATATTTTTAAGGTAATTTTTAGGGTATCTCAGACATTTAATAGATGGAATTCTTTGATGAAAAAAGGCTCACTAAGCTAAAAAGATATTATGATAAGCATTATTATTATAATCTTATTATTATAAGATAGTATTATTATATTCAGTAACATCAAAAGTAAACATGCTACTTTGCAAAAGCTTCTTTAGACAAGCATTGAATAAGCCATAAAATCCCTGCCTTGAGAAAACTGCAGTCAAAGCTCATGTACTCTTGAAAACAATTGTGATATGCTATTGTTCTTTAAATACGTGTATCCTAAAAATTATACTCAATAAATGTCTGGTTTGTCAGTCCTTTCTTGTCCAGAAAGTGATAGAGTTGACCATTAGGATATATAGATTAGAAACACAACAAAGTGCACAAAAAAAATCACTAAATGTTTTCACATGAGTTTAAGAGTCTTACTAAGGTTTAATTAGTTAGAATTTGCCTTTTTTTCCCCACCTCATTCTCCCTCTCTCACCCCCCAACAATTTTATTATTATTTGTTCCAAAAGAATCATTCCTTTTAGCAGATATTTGTAAGAATATCTTAATACTTCTAGCAGAATCTATGACTTAAAAAAAAAATTTAAAAAAATTAAAACATGAGACCAGTCATAGATTCAGTTAGTTAATCAAGGAATCCCTTTCTGCAGCACTTTTTTTTAGTGGAATTAAGTCCGCCATAGCAAGATGCAGTGAAGTCACCGCAGTGATTCTTCAGTAGGTCCTACTCCCCATTCCTCACCACTCTCACTGAGTCACCAAAGGGTTTCCAGTGTTCTTTTTCAGTCAGTGTTTCTTACCCACTGACATAATCTCCACTCCCATATCTCTGCTGATCTCCCATGATGGTTAGTCCCACTAAGACATCCTTTTCTAGATCTTTAAGTATTGTCTTGAAGTATAAGAGGAAGGCAGACTGCTATACTGTTGCCTTTATTCTGGTTATGTCTGAACAACAAAACATGTTTCAAGCCTCTCTTACACTCAGGCTGTCCTTCATTACTGAAAAATTGTTTCCCTGGTTACAAATGTAACCTTCATGTTACATTTGTTTGAAACTTGGGACTGCGCTGTATGATTTTGAAGTACTTGCAGCCTTCACCTTCTGTTCTCTTTTCAAATTGCTTTTATACCCTTTTTCCATCTCCTCTCACATAGAAAGGGATTTCTACTCTGATAACTCTTCCATATCCAGCCTCTTCAGGCTGCACAAAACATTTTCTCTCACAGGTTAGATTGCACCAAATGGTGCTCCTTGTTGTCACTGCTACTGCTGCCACTGCTGCTTACACCAAAGAGTACCTACTTACCATGGGAGTCATGACAATGAATGTGGTATAAAATTTCCAGGAGTAATAGGACAGGAATAAACTCTGCTCCTGCAGCTATGTAGGCCATAAAGAGTAAGATCAAAGCAGCTGAACATTGCATTTGTTCATACTCCATCCAGATTCCATCTCATTCTAAATAACTAAAACTTACTTCAAATAGAAATAAGGAAGGATGCAAAATGGAAGGAGAAAAAAATAGGCTGGAGACATCCGAGGAGTACAATCAACAGCTGTAGCCTTTGGAACAAATTAAGATCCTTATCCCAAGCTGTCAGACTTTTTTTCCATTTTCAAGGCTCTGTAATTTTGTCTCTCTACATTCATTGTCTCTCGTGTCACTCTGCTAAGCAGTCATTTATGTCTCTGTGACTGGCAGTTTCTCACAAAGTCATTTCTATACTTTTGTTGATAGCCCTCCTTCAGCCCATGCATGAATTTCTCCACAGGCCAACATTATTTCCACTTTTAACTTAATTCTGTCTAAACTAAACATATTACTGGGGTCTTTAGGGACTTTTGCCTATCTTGTTTTTTACTTGTGGACACTCTTGTTTGTTTCAATAACAATTACCTTTTGCTGTTCTACTTCCCTCTTCTGTCACTTTGCCTTCCTCTTAGATGTTGACCCATTGTGCTACAGACTCTTCTGTGCATTTGGAAAGTACCTTGCGTGTCATTGTCACTGTACATCATTGTCCCTGCTGTAAGCGAAAAAATCTTCTTAATTTATTGCTCATGAAATATCACTTTATTTCTTGAAATTTGTACAATCATGTGGTCACCTGGGTCTTACCAATCAAAACACTGAAACAATTCAGAGGAAACATATGAAGCATAATTTATATTTTAACCAGTTTGGTCAGAAAAATAAAATCTTAGTATTATAACCATCTGCACTTGGTATCAAGACTCTACCCTTTAATAATTCGCTTTTAAGTGTAGATTATCCAAACAGAAATATTTTTAAGAAATATCAATATTTCTATAGGGACATTCCCAAATCTGTCCCTTTTTACTTTAAGCAGATTTATTTGCAAATAAAATCCAAGAAACAGTTACTAACTGTACTTCTTTAGTTGAAACAAGGTAGATGGCTGTCAGAGGTAACTTAACTGAAGAATTCTAGCTTTGGGTTGGAAGAGTGTTGTGAACCCTCAGTTTACTTGGGACAAAAAAGCTTTCCTATATTGGATCATCCTTATTATGAACACCCTCTGCTAATAAGTCAGTAACATCCCAACTCTTCATTCCCTCACTTGGTTCTCCTACAGGAATTCTCTTTAAAAAAAATTAATTGAAGAGCCACCTGTTCTGTCAACCTTTTCATGCGTCTGAGTAAATCACAGAGTCAATACAATTAAAGAATAGGTTTAGTCGGATGGGATATTAAAGATCATCTCATTCCAACCCCCTTCCATGGGCAGGGACACTTTTCACTAGATCAGTTTGCTCAAAGCTCCACTCAATCTAGCCTTGAACACTTCAAGGGATAGGGCATCTACATCTTTGCTGGGCTACTTATGACAGTGCCTCACCATCCCCACAGTAAAAAATTTCTTCCTAGTATCTAAGCTAAACCAACCCTCCGTTTAAAACCACTACCTCTTGTCTATGTGCCCTAGTAAAAAGTCCCTCTCCAGCTTCCTTATGGCAGTCCCTCTTCAGGTACTGGAACACCCTACCACCACTCTAAAACCTGATCCAGCCTCTTAAGAAATCCAGCAAGTGATTCTTACCACTGAGTGACTTCCTAGAAACTTACGCCCAACAAGAACATCACTCCATTTACACTCCTGTGTAATCCCCTGCACCTGCCAGCTCACCAGCTAGTGTCTGCTGGACTGAAGTGGCCCCACATGCATGGCAGGAGATGAAGCTGGACTCCTGGCAGCCCACAGCTCTGCAGCAGACTACAGCGCTCACCCAGTGCCTCCTATCATGTCATTTATAACCTGTGTTTTTTCTGAGCAGCTCACACAGTTTAACTGTAGTTGGAAAATACTGAAGGGGCAGTGTGGAAATCCAATACATTAGTCTCTGTCTACCTGGGTTTACCCACTCCTCATACACATACTGATATGTCTTGTCTCAAATGTTCAGCAAAAGGTTACTCACATATAACTCCTACTTGTCCATGCTCATATTTGATGGAATTTGGGAACTGTTTTCAGGAAGAAAATTTCATCCTTCCATGCACAAATGCATGCTAACTGGAGGAAGAATGTGCTGGATAAGGAATCTAACTGATGAGCCTATTGATTCCAATGTGGGTACATCTTATCCTTGCCACTGTGACTGATTAAGTACTTCTCTTTTGTTCAGGTTTTGGGTTTGGAGGGAGGGAGGGTGGTAGTGGTGGTGTTCGGTTTTGTTGGTTTTTTTCACTGGTTGAGTTTTTTTGTTTAAATAATGCTTGGGAATAGAAGCAAAAAAACTGCCTGAACAATTTCTTCTTTATCAAGTACAATACAGGCTTGAAGCAGCACATAGTAGTGTTATTTTAGCACATTATGTGACAGAATATGTACTTCCTTTACTGTTAAACACATGAAATTCAGTGAAGGAAGTCTTAAAAAAAGATGAGTTTTTAAATGCCAATTAAAACACACAAACAAGCAGCAAAATTCTTTCCCCTGACAAGGAAAATGCTATAAAAACAACTACATTCATAATAATCTAAATCAAAGGAGTATTGGAAGCATCAGAAGGCTTGAAAATATCTGGGGCATGACTTTCAAATCTAAAACATCACCTAATTAATATCAAGCAAGGTATCTACCTTTTTTTTTTTTTCCAAAAAGCGACATAACACTGCTATCAGCATCTGAGGCTAGATGTGGCAGAAACTTCATTATAGTTCCCTTTTTGTGAATACTGGCTTCCGATATGTTTTTTTTCAGAAAGCAGCTGAAGCTTCACTTGCTTTTAACAGTGTTTTCTTATCAGCTCTATGATATCTGCAAAACAAGAACTGAAAAGTTTAGCTGATTAGGTCTTGTCAATTGCAATGTAAAATCTGAAAGGAATTTACCTCAAATCTTGGAATGAGAAATGATAAAACAGCAGTTGAAATAAAGGAGGTGGAATGATAAACACTCTTGGTGTAATTGCTGTTTGATTTTTGGACCTCAGCAGGAGCAGAAGCGTTCTTTTTGCTAATTACATGGATTGCCATAGTCTTTAAACAGGTTAGAACTTTAAAAACTGTGTGAAAACTGTTCTTACACGAAACTAATGTATATGTCTTTAATTCCAGTAACGGGTTAGGACCTTCCCAGATAACTACCCATATTGTCAGCAGCACGCTGCATGTACAGGGCTGTGTCTTATCCATCTTCCAGCTGAGGTTCCACATTAAGTTGCTTTCTCTCCTATGTTCATGAGATCCTCCCTGGAATATTGTATCTTTGTGATATTGTGATATTAAAGGGAAACAACACAAAAGTCCTCTTGCTTTTTCAGATGAATAAGTGACTTTCAACACACTATTGTTTTGTGTTGAAATTGATAAATTTTTCCACATATTATGAGCACAATATCTCGATCATAGCATCATGGACCTCCATGCAATCCTGTTAATGATTGTGTCTCTGTGAAGAACTCAGCAAGGTCTCAGTGTCTTTTGGGGTGACATGGCAGAAAGAATACAAATATTCATGCACATGCTGGATGGAGAAAGATTCTAACTTCTGCCAAGTACAAGAGAGTAGAGGAAGAACAACACAAAGTCTCAGTGACCTCTCCAGTCCCTGATCCTGAATTCCAGCTTAGGTCACACTCATAGTCACACCCACCGCCCTATACCCACAGGAACCTCTGCAAGGATTAAAGGGAGTTCAGGGGCTCCTTTGCACTTCCCCAGAGGCCTCCTACCAGCTACTAAGCCCTGCCAGATCCCAACCTCCCCTCTCTGTTGGACACAGGTGGGAGACACACGGCTGGCCATTTTCCAATGTTGCAGCTTCACTTCTGTGTCTCCTTGGGGTAGTTTTCCTGCACCACCTGTCACCAGTTTACCAGACAGAAATAAATGGTATTTCAACCAAGGCTAGGACTGATTAAATAACTTTATTTTTCCTACACTATAAAGCTTGAGCCTCACTGTAATGAAGCTGTAACAGTGGTAAAACTCTTGATAAATGCTAGCCTAGACAAGTCTAAACGAAACAACAGAAAATGTTTGCGACTGTTCTGATGACTGATTTACATTCACTGGCAGAAGGGTACAGTCTTCCATTTTAAACCTTAATACCATGACTTGTCACTATTTATGTAGCTGAGCTCTTATCTTGATGCCCATCACCAAACCATCTGACATCCCACTAGGATTATATTAACAATAATAAATCTCTCATCTTTCTCATCATGTAGTAGTTGGAACTTGATTAGGAATAATTTTAGGCAATGTTATTCCTGTGTTCCCCTCAGGGAGCAAACACCTCTTGTTGACTGGAACATTAGTAAACAGGAATATGATGAAACAAATTACCAAAGTAGAAGAGCTGGGGTGTGAAGCCCAAAGCATTTATAGAAATGCATTAGTCATACCTTGGAAATCAATCAAGAATTTGGGGAAGGAGGGGGCAGAAATCTAGTGAGGTCAAGAGGCAGGCAGAATCAGCTGTAAATTACTTCCCTCCAGATAGCTGACTAACACAGAGGGCATGAGCTGAAACTTGTTTATTTGAACCCTCTGAACCCAATACATGTTTCTGCTGGTTAAATATCTTGGAGTTGAAGGCAAATGCAAATGGTGAAGGTAACTCCCTATTTACCACCATTAAAAAGCAACATGCTCTCCTGCACCTTTTCACCCAGGGCTGGAACAGGGATGACCAAAGAGACCCTTAAACCTCTGGGAAACACAGGGATTGCAGGTGGGAACAGCACTGGAAAACAGTTTGTACATCCACCGAGGGTCATGTTTAGGCACCAGATGTTTGGTACAGCCCGGAAGTAAGCAAGGAGAGGAAGGTAGGACAGGCTGATCTGGGTTTTCTCATTTATTTACTTGTTTCCTGAAAATTCTCAGCTACTCAAGGTGAAAGAAACAAGGGGAATTGGAAGGGTCCTTATCTCCCTCAGCATCTCTCCTCCCTTCTGTTTTCCTTCTCTGCCCATGTCACTTTATCACATTAACGCTGATGTCTTCTGTTGCTGGAAACACATATTTCAGCAAAAACTGCAGAAAAATAGCACTGGGCACCAGTGAAACCACCCTTAATGAATGTGGAAAAAAAACCCAGACCAAACCAAAAATACCTTCTTAGAAGAAAAGGTTTAAACGATCTCTAAAACAGTAGGAACTGATTATTTTATCATTCTTTTGCCAGTCAACTTCTGGGTAGTGAGCATTCAAAATTCTCATCAATTAGATTCATTCCTCTGCAGATATTGTATATATTTTAACATGTTTTCATGATAAAATTTAGGGAGGGAAATACTAGAAGTGAACTCAAACATAAAATTGTTTCACTGCATTAATTAACTCCTCAATCGCAGTACTAAAGCTGAGCTGTAATGAAGATGTCAAATACTTAAAACTCCTGTAGAGTTCTAAACCCACTTCATGGTCTACTCTTGCTGCAGCTCAGGTCACCTAGAATCAGTCTGTTGATGTCTGCCCCACTTCACAACTGAACTCAGAAGATATCTAAAATTAAAAGCTGCATGTGTTTCCTTCCAGCAACCTGAGGCAGATCCTTCCTTCCTGAGATCAGAATACCTCAAGACACTCTGTTTTACTGTTAGAGTGAAAATATTTGTTCATATATTCAAAATCTTGACACAAATTTTAACAGGAGGAGGATGAAGGCTCTGTAATTGCCAGAAGTAACTATTCTTGAAGTAAGAATAGTTTTGGGGTTCAGTTCACAGCAAGGTCACTCCAAAACCATCTTTTCACAAAAACACTCCTATCTCTATGGTACTGCCTGCTTTCCTTTACTTTCATAGCTATGAATATCAGTGAAAGGAAATAAATGCTCCCTGATGCCCATTTCTCACTGGAAGGGAAGGAGAAAAATAGCAACTTTGCCATTTATAGAGCTGATTTAAATTTCCTTCTGAAACCTTCACATGTTAAATACATAAATTCAATTGGATTTATCTCCAAATAAAAATACCTAATTTTTCCAAAGGAAATGCCAAAAGGACATAATTCTGTTTGAAATTCTATTTATATGTCATCTCATTTGCGTATATCCAAATAACAACTTGTAGGAGTTTCAGTACAGCAAAAGCTATAAAGCTATAAAGCCAGTTATAAAAAAAGAAACTGTTTCAGACAATGAACTAGTTCTTCAACAACATCAATTACAAATTAGCATTCATCACAGGACTGGAACTTTGTTATTGTTATTTCAAGGGATGATATGAGCATTAGAGAAATAATAGGTTAATATCTATAATAGGTTAATATCTATAATGTAGGATAATTCAGTGAGCTCCTTCAGGAGGAATATGATAAGGTATAAACAAGTTTTGACTAATTATTAACTAGGTTAACACAACACTGTGAGTGTATGTGTGTGTGTGTGTGTGTATGTGTGTGTGCTGGATGAAAATACTACTCTCACAAAGTATTGTGAATGTATCATATCTGCAATACTGATTACTCATCTCTGCTTGCAGACAGACTGAAAGTACTTGCTGTGTGTACCAATTTAGTCATAGAATCACAGAATATCCTGCGCTGGAAGGGACTCACAGGGACCATCAAAACTGAACTCCTGAGCCTGCACAGGAGAGCCCCAAAAATCCCACCATGTGCCTCAGATCATTGTCCAAATGTTTCTTCAACTCAGGCAGGCTTGGTTCCATGACCACTTCCCTGGGAAGCCTGTTCTAATGGCCAACCCTCTGAGTTGAAAAACCTTTCCTAATATCCAACCTAAACCTCCCCTGACATAGTACCCTAGTGGATTAAGTAGAAAATACAGGGTGCTGGTGATTCAAGTATTGCTGCTTGGTGACTAAATTTTGTTGGGATTTTTTAAACATTTTCTGTTCCTTCGTGTTACTGTAGCTTCACTATCTTAAGTAAACTAGAAAACCATTTCTACAATTTAGCTAGTATTAACCCACCATTACACCAGAGGAGTTCTGAGTTTCCCCCAAACTGCTTTTTGTGCAAAGTTCACAGGATAAATTGCCTTGACTGAATCCACAATAGCTCCTTCATTTGTACTTTCTGGCATTTAACCCACAAATGTCAAGTGACATCATACATCTGCACTCACTCTTGGCCACTATATAGCTCTATTATACTCTTCTGCAGTTAATAAGCTAAACTTAAGCCCCACATGCAGTACCCCCAGTCATATCCTGGTGATTGGCCACACACAGTTCCTTTCCTGGCATCACTATCAGTCAGGAACTACTGATACAGATCATTATACTCACAGTTTTAAAAATGCTTTCCACTTAATTTCCACTAACAGTTTGAGGAACCACAGCAACTGGTCCATAGAATGTTTTTGTATTATCTGTTGCATGGAAAATATCACACTTCTACAGTATTGTTTCAGAACAACTGGAACATTCGTATAAAATGAAGGCAGTAACCCTAAGGATCTTCACAGGATGCCAGACTTTCTTGACTTTCCTCTTCCTGACAGCCTTATAGGATTGAAAAAGAGCCAGATTCTTTAAAACTGTTGGCATTTATGAATGAATTAGCAGTGTAAAAGTTTTGAGAGCCTCAGATTTATACCTACAAACCAAGAGTCTGAGGTATCAGCCAAAGATACCATTTCCAGGGCACATAGTTTCTGATGCCTCGCATTTGGCTGACACAAATCATGGCAAGAAGCTGAAGTGTTCCAATTCCAAAGCTGCATCCCAGGAAACACAGGAACAGTGCCTTCAGGTTCTCAGCCCTCTGACCACCTGCACACATGATCAGGTTACAATTTTGTTCATCATTTTTACTACATCTATTAAAAGAAGAAAATTGCTAGTCTAACTAGCTGGAGATAGCAAATAGTTCTCACCAAGCAGTGAGCTCTGTTTACTGTTAATAAGTTTGTTTTAAAGTAGTACAACCTTGCTTTTATTTTCAATAGAAAAGCTTTGGATTTGAGCAGACTTCTAAAATATTTAGAACCTCACAGACTACTTACAGTGCTTAAAAATTACCTCTGAAAAGCCCAATTTTTTTGTGGATATATTCCAAATTAAGTACTCTAAATTTAAAAGTGGAAAGAGATAACTGAAGAGGTTATGTTTCAAATTTTATAATCCTTTTCAATGTAGACAAAATGCTGCTGCAAAAAAAGAAAATACTACTGGTCTAATGTTTTGCTTTTCCACATCCTGTTGTGTAAGGCCCAGTCAAGATCGGGAAAAAAAAGTCCAAAAAACCTCTCTTCAGTTTTCAAACCTCAGAGTGATACAGCTGTAGTACTACCGGGATGAAATTTTCTTTTTCTTCATTCTAACCAGAACTCGTTCAAAGCAGGACTTAAGACTGCACAGCTACAAAATCCGTGCCATAAAATGCAGTCTGTGGTCAGTATTACGAGCCTGCTTTATCCATGCAAGTTATCTCATTAACTTCAATGGGACAACTCGTTTTCTAGGTTGATCTATATTCTCCTGTGTTTGCACAGTTTGTGTTAAAAATATCTATCGAGGGAGAAATGAATTATTAATGAATTATCAGCCTCAATATGCCTTCTATATTTAACAAGATCTGAGTTTAAAAATTTAGCCTTTCACTCTGATTGTGGAAAACATATACCCAAGACTATAACATGCAGGACAGCCTGCCACAGAAGAAGGATAGAACAGGGAGGAAAGAAACCCTCTTTCTTGTAGAAAAGGAAATAGCCTTCACACAGACCTTAGCTAGTGATTTCATGAGAACTTTTGTCCCCTGTGCAGTAAAGTTTTCTCATGTAATTATTTTCACCTTTCTCCAGGTCAATTTAATTAGAAGATTATAATTTTAAATGCCTGGAGGATATACCTAATATCCAGACTAGTTCAGCCTGGAATCTGTATGCACAGGAAACAGGGACTGGGACAAGACAGAGGTGTTTAATTCTTTCTTTGCCTCTGTCTTCAACACAGATGATGGCCAAGGAGGTCTCAGTGCCCTGAGCTGGATGACCATGACTGCGAGAATGATCAGCTCCCAGTCAACCCTGAAACTGTGAAGGATCTACTGCTCCAGCTGCATCCCTACAAATCTATGGGGTCTGATAGGATTCATCCCAGAATCCTCAAAGGGCTGGCTGATGTCATCACAAAATCTCTCTCAATGATTTTCAAGTGGTCTTGGGAATCTGAAGAGGTCCCAGCTGACTGAAAGCTGGTAAACATTGTCCTAATTTTCAAGAAGGCCAAGAAAGAGGAGCCTGGAAACTACAGGCCTGTCAGTCTCACTTCAATGCCTGGTAAAATCATGGAAAAGATTATTCTGGGAGGTATTGAAAAACACCTGAAAGAACGCAGTTATTGGTCACTTTCAGCTTCCTGAGAGAAAAGTCCTGCTTATCAAAATTGATTTCCTTTTATGACAAGGTAACTGTAGTGGTTTTCTGTGGCTGGGTTTTGGTAGCAGGGGGGGCTACAAGGGTGGCTTCTGTTAGAAGCTTCCTCTGTCCCGTGAGGCCAATGCCAGCTGGCTCCAGGAGGGACTTCCTGCTGCTGGCCAAGGCCAAGCCAATTAGGAGTAACAATCACCTCATGGCTAGGCTTTATGAAAGAAGATTTGGGAAGGGCTCTACCCACATTTGCTACAAGTGCACTGGTGGGTAAAGAGGCCAATGCGAGATAGACAAGATTGTTGCAGAAAGCACAGCAGAAAGACTCCTTGAATGGTATCAGCAAGACACGATTCTTTCTGCGTTGCCTCTTCTCTTTGATGGTGATCCTGCGTGTGTTCTCAAAGGAAGCAGCAGCCTTATGGATTGTGTGTCTCCAGACTTCCCGACTGGAGGCCAGGGCAGACCAGCAATGGAGATCAATGTGGCGAAGGCTGAGATGTTGTTTCAGGGAGTCCTTGTATCTCCTCTTCAGGGCTCCTCTCTTGTGGCAGCCAGTGGCTAGTTCACCATAAAGCAAAATCTTAGGGAGGCGGTGGTCCTTCATCCTGGAGACGTGCCCTGCCCAGCACAGCTGTGTTCTCAGCAACATGGCCTCAATACTTGTATCTGCTGCTTGTTCTAGAACAGAGGTATTGGTCACAAAATCTGACCAGTGGATGTTTAGGATTGTTCGGAGGCAGCGTTAATGGAAGTGTTCTAGGAGTCGCAGGTGGTGGCAGTAGATGACCCTTCAGAACCAGATAAGAGAGTAGACAACACTATGGCTCTGTAAACACTGATCTTTGTACTTTTCTTCAGGTGTTTATTTCACCAAACTCTTTTATGGAGTTTTCCAAAAGCTCTATATGCCTTTGCTAACCTGTTGTCTATCTCTCCATCGATCTTACAGTCCAAGGAGACGAGGTTACCTAGGTAATTAAACTGCTGGACTGATTTGAGCTCTGATTTGCCAATGGTGATATGGGGATGATGGAAGACTTCCTGAGGTGCAGGTTGATAGAGAACTTCTGTCTTCTTTAAGCTGACTTCCAGCTCAAAAAGCTCAGCAGCCTCAGCAAAGCAGGATGTTAAACGCTGCAGAGCTACTTTTGTGTGCGCAATGAGGGCGGTGGCAGCAGCATAAAGCAGCTCCCGGACAAGATGATTTAAGGTCTTAGTGTGGGCCTTCAGCTGCCTTAGGTTGAAAAGGCTTCCATCAGTACGATATCGAATGTAGATACCATCTTCTTCATCAAGGCCCCTTGGAGCATCATGCTGAAAAAGACTGTGAACAGAGTTGGTACAAGAACGCAGCCTTGTTTCACACCATTGGTAATTAGAAAGGGCTCAGAAAGTGCATCACCATATCTGACTTGGCCATGCTGATCCTCATGAAGTAAGATGATCATTTTAAGGAAATTTAGGGGACAACCTAAACGTTCCAAAATCTGCCACAGACCTTTTCTGCTCACAGTATCAAAAGCCTTTGTAAGATCAACAAAGGTTTCATAGAGACCTTTATTCTGTTCCCTACACTTTTCTTGCAGTTGTCTGAGAACAAATACCATGTCTGTGGTATTGCTGTTGGCTCTGAAACCACACTGGCTTTCAGGAAGAAGTTCTTCTGCTATAGGAGTAACAGTAATGCCTCTGTGATAACATATTTAAGAAAAGAATGTTGTGGCACAAAAAGAATTCCAGCCAGGGAAGAGCAGAGTGAGAACATGGGAAGAACAACAAGGTAGACACCAAAGTCAGTGCAGAAGGAGGGGCAGGAGGTGCTCCAGGTGCCAGAGCTGAGGTCCCTGCAGCCCGTGGTGCAGACCATGGTGGAGCAGCTGTGCCCCTACAGCCCATGGAGGACCATCGGGGTGCAGAGACCCACCTACAGCCCATGGAGGAGCCCATGCCGGAGCAGGTGGATGCATGAAGGAGGCTGTGACCCCGTGGGAGGCCCAGGATGGAGAAGGGTCCTGCCAGACACCTGCAGCCCATGGAGAGAGAAGCCCACACCGGAGCAGGTTTTTCTTTTGTAGGACTTTTGGCCCCTGTGGGGGACCCACATCGGTACAGCTCATTCATGAAGGAGTGACCCACAGGACAGCAGTTTGGGAAGAGCTGCTGCCCGAGGGATGGACTCATACCAGAGAGGTCCATCAAGGACTGTCTCCCATGGGAGGGACCCCACGGGAGCAGGGAAAGGACTCATCTCCCTGAGCAGCAGCAGAAACAACAACTGACCTTAACCCCCATTCCCCGTCCTCTTGCACCGCTGGGGGGGAGGAGGAAGAACATGGAAGGAGGGAGTGGGGGAAGGTGTTTTTAAGATTATTTCTCAGTCTTTGGCTCTTATCCTGTTAGTAATGAATTTAAGTACTATCCCCACTTTGAGTTTGTTTTGCCTGTGAAGGTAATCAGTAAGTGACCTCTCCCAGCTGTTATCTCAGCTCATGAATCTTTACCTGTTTTTTTTTCTCTCTTCTCTGTCCAGTTGCAGAGGGAGAGTGAGAGAGGGGCTTTAGTGGGTACCTGGCATCCGGTCAGGGTCAACCCACTACAGTAACCTGCCGCGGTCCAAAGCGGGGATGGGACCGTAGCACAGCACGGGTCCGGGATACAAGGTAGGGTGCAAGTACAATCCTCTATTCACGCGTGCACACAGTCTTTTATCAGCTCGGGAAGCGAAAGGGCCAGAACATAGGGTGGAGCATGAGACAGAAAAACAGGGGGACAAACCAGGATAGGGACACGGGCAAAAGGGGGAGGAGCGGGGGAAGCAGCGAGCAGGCAAACCCATGGCAAGCCGGGGCATGTCTAGGCTGTGCACTGTGTAGTGTGAATACAATGAAACCACATAATAACAGTAAAGTCCATATAATAGCTGTAAGGTCCATATAATAAAATCCTGTCAATTGCTGTATGTTTTTCTCCATGCCTGGAACTGTAACCCACCTAATTGATCAAGGGAAGCCAGTTGATGTAATCTTTCTGGATTTCAGTAAATCTTTCAATCCTGTCTCTCACAGCATCCTTCTAGACAAAATGTCCAGCAGATAGCTGGATAAACACATCATGTGGCAGGTGAGCAATTGGCTCACGGATCAAGCGCAGACAGTAATAGTGACTGGGGTAACATCAGTGACCTGTCACTAGTGGGGTTCTGTAGTGCTCCGTCTTAGGTCCTGTGCTCTTCAACATCTTCATAAATGATGCAGACACAGGACTGGAAGGGATACTATGCAAGTTTGCAGATGACACAAAACCTCATGGGAGCTGTTGACTCCCTCGAAGGCAGAGAGACCTCAAAAAATTAAAGGACTGGGCAATCACCAATCATATGAAGTTTAACATGGGAAAGTGATGGTGGCACCTGGGATGGGGCAAGCCTAGATGTTTGTACAGACTGGGAATGAGATGCTGGAAAGCAGTGCCTCAGAAAGGGACCTGGGAATCCTCCTGGTCTGTTGCAACTGTAACATGAGTCAGCAGTGCCCTGGCAGCCAGGAGAGCCAACCATGTCCTGAGAGGCATCAAGCAAAGCATCACCAGCTGGTTGAGGGAGATGATCTCCCACTCTGCTCTGCACTGGTGGGGCCTCACCTTGAATATTGTGGCAATTTTGGGTCCCACAATGTAAGAAGGACATTAAGCTGTTAGAGAGTGTTCAAAGGAGGGCAATGGAGATGGTGAAGGGCCTTGAGGGGTAGGTGTATCAGGAGTGGATGAGGTCACTTGATGTATTCAGCCTGGAGGAGACTGAGGGGAGACCTCATTGCAGTTACAACTTCCTTGTGAGGGGAAGAGGAGGGGCAGGCATCTCTTCTCTGTGGTGACTAGTGACACGACCTGAGGGAATGACCTGAAGTTGTGTCAGGGGAGATTTAGGTTGGATATTAGAAAAAGGTTCTTCACCCAGAGGGTGGTTGGGCACTGAATAGGCTCCCCAGGGAAGTGGTCACAGCACCAAGCCTGTCTGAGTTCAATAAGCATTTGGACAATACTCTCAGGCACATGGTGTGGCTCTTGGGGATGGACCTGTGCAGTGTTAAGGGTTGGACTCAGTGATCATTGTGGGTCCCTTCCAGCTCAGCATATTCTGTGATTTGTGATTCTATGAATATTTGGGCACATGTATTTGCTTCAAGATTAATAGTAGAGATAATATACGGACATCGGGGTTTACAGAAGAGTCGGTTAAAAAATTTATTTCAAAACCTGAAAAGCTGGCATGTTGATGGAAGAGTAGAACAGGAATCATCACCACCTTATTGACCCTAATGGCTTTACTTACTTCCTTGTCTGCTATTTGTTGATTTAAACACCGTCTCATTGCCAGGTTATTTTGCAATAGAGAAACCTTGGATCTGCTAAGAAAGTAAACACTGCTTAAACATGCACATTTCCTGAATATTAACAGACCAGAATTTCAGGACACAAGTGAGTGACAGTGCATGGGAGACAATAAATTATTACAACACACTTATCTCTCTTGCCTTTTGCCTCAGAAGGTGCAACACTACCTTTCTGTCTGGCATCTCATGGTCATAAACTGACAAGCAAGCTGTTGATACGGGGCGGGCAATTTAGCCACCCAGGCAGACAGGGCCCAACTCATGTCACACAGCACTGCCACAGCCCGAGGGTAAAAGGAATAGGGACGCAACACTACACAAAGAGTTCTGACACAGTAAAAGGTCAGGGCGTAATGGCCAGTTTATTGGGGGAAACAAGGACTTATGTAAGGTTTGGGAAGGGGAGGTTCCACAACTGCGGTGGAGCATGGGATTGACAACTCAGGGCAGAATGGGATTGGGGAATAGGAGAAAGGTGGGTGGAACTTTGGAGTATCCAGGGGAAAGGACCAATGGGAGCTCACTCTGCACTGCGGCATCCATCAGCAAATCAGTGAGAGATGAGTGGGAAAACCAGGGGAGAACAAGGGAGTACATTAAACTTGGTATAAAACTGGGGGATAACAAGACAGTCCATGGAATAATAGTCTTTTCAGGCTCCATACAAGTCCCTCCAGGCCTTGAATCATTCCCAGTCAGTTTGGTGATCCTCCTCACAGCACCTCTTCCAACAGGACTGCATCCCCAGCTGACCATCAGGAGTATTTCTTCAGGTTGTTAGTGAGCTGTGGTTAGACTCCCAATCCCATGAGGTGTCATGCAGATTAGTGTGAGGTGACAATGGCTCCTCTTTTTTGAAGTGGTGGTGCAAATGTAGAAGTGCCAGCTGACTGTGTACATCCCTGCAAATTGTCATCCCATCCTGTGATTTAATTCTTTCTTCCCTGTCCCCCAGTGGGCTTTGGGGATCCAGAATAATGCTGTTCCTCACAGTTAGCAGAGGTCAGAATAACATGGACTGAAAAGATTGACTGCCATCCATGCTCAAAACTACAACTCTTACTCTGCATTTCTAAATCATGCAAAAGTCTAAACCAGGGCCTAATTCAGCCTATAAGTATCATTTTTATTCATGCAGGTAAGTGAATTGCAAACACAAAACCATGTCTGATTTTATGATGGATATTTATTTCCCAGTGTGTGCACTTATTACAGGGATCCTTGCTATTTCTGAAAGAGATTAGGCTTTTTTTTCCCCTGAAGGAGAAAAAACCAAAAATACTGTGAATACTAAAGAGTTTAAAGCTAGAACAATTCTGATTTTTGAATGCAAGGAGTCAACACTACAGGGCTGGCACAACTATTTTGCTCACAAAGTGCATCACTGTCCATCAGGAAGGAGAATGATGAATTCTCAAAAAGGTGGATTGCTTTTTTCAGTTAGTGTCAATGAGGCCCTGCAGACCAAAATGTGCCCATGTCAGATGGGTTAAGAACTTTAATTGAGTGGTTCTTGCCAGATGTGAAATAACTACTGAAACAATATAATCTGTAAAACTGCACCAGTGTGGCTACACCACACTTCCTCTCCTTATACCATGTGCTAACTGGTAGAATATGAATCATAAGAATTAAAGATAGAAGAGATCTTTTAACTCCTCTATCCTTCTACTGCCAGGCCAGTTGTATCCCCTGACATATATTCAGTACTGCTTTCAAGTCCTTTTATAAAAGGTGCATATAGACTTCCACCAATTTTTTGCCATTGTGCAAGCCTAATGGTTCCCAAATGAGAAAACCTTTCTTAAAGTGTAGCTTTTGCTTAATTTCATGGCATTACTTCTTTGGCCTGCCCTTGGTAAGTTCTACGTACTTTTATGTCTCTTTCCTTTTGTTTCCACTTCTGCCACATCATTCCTGTCAAATGCCACAGGAAAGAAGCAGATTTACAAAGGTGACAGCTTTTACCATCCTCAAAATTTTTCAAAGCAGCCCGACATAGAACCACATGGCTGCTGGGGTGGATATTTGGTGACCAGTTATTAAAAGAGAATGCAGAATTATACAAAAGTGCAGGGACAGACTTCTGCTAGTGGAGGCATGACCAAACCCTTACTGACAAGCAGCATGTTTTCCTGAATGTTGCTACATCTCATGCAGTCTGTTTACGAAATGCTAACAAGAATATATAAAGAAAATACAATAAGTTAAAATTTGAGGTTTCCTCTTGCTGTTTAAACCTTCTTATAATGGGAACTGAAAGATTTCTGTCTGGGCAACTCTTCCGCATTCTCAAAATGTCACTTTCATTCATGAGTAATTGCATGTGTTGGCTGCAAGTACACAGGTAGCTTCCTGTATAATGTATTTTCTGTTTATGACTTCTACCTGTTCTTCAGACTAAAATTGCATGCCTTGCAATAAATATCCCACTTAGAGCATGCCAGTTGCTCATTATGCTGAAGCCCTCTGTAAAGGAACAGGCTCTAGATTACCTTCCTACCTGAACTTCTTTCCTCCCACTACAAAGGTGACAATGCCATAGAAACTAGAAGCACTTGCGTGATTTATCATTTGCCATGAGGTGATTCAGCATTTGATTTAACTGAAATCTTCAGTTGCCTCTATCCTCCTTCTTCATTGAAAAAGTTGCCCTACTCGGCAAACAGTAAGAAAATCTTACTACTCAGTAGTTATCTTCTAAATTATGTGGTGGGCTGGGGGCAAAGCTCAGAATGGTGATTTATCATTTTCTGACAGTGGCAGATCACAGGCAGCAGGCTGAGCCTGAGTAATACCCCACATTTTGCTATTACTGAATATGGGGCTAGAAACTGATGGTGAACACTCAAAGCTTATTTTAATGGCTTAAAAGTACATAGTACAGGGACACAGAATCAGAAAAATAAAGGATAGGAAAGCCATTTTTTTTCATCTAGTCTTATGCTATCCTGTTCGTTAAAACATATTTTCTAGATTGTAGCTGTCTCAAATCAGTTTCTTCCTCTTTCTCTGAAGTGTTATATCCAATCTGTGATCACCATCAACGCTCTGAAAATACAGCAGTCATCACTAGTAATGAGCAGTGGCAGTTTTATGAAGGATTTTCACTTTTTTATTCTTTTGAATGGCAAACAATCAAAAAATTCAACATTCTTCATGAAGGAAATTCAAGGACCTGGGGAGAAAGGGTTTGAGTGGTAAAACATCTTCAAATTATCCTGTATTAATGTCAATTTTTCAATTCTTATATTGCGTTATATATAACATAAGCTATATTATATACATACTTAATACAGAAAATCATTTATTAAACAATGTAAATGTTCCACTTAAACATTGATAGGGAAATCTTCATGTGATTCAAACATTTTCCTATTCACTTTAAGAGAAGTGCCAGCCAGCAAAAATAGGCTTGATTTCTTCTGCATTTTGATATTAACACACTTTTGCTGCACATTTTCCAACAGAATGCTTGCCAGAAATGTAGTCTTGCACCCATTATGTTTGTTTTCTTCAATGATAGTAAATAAAACCTAGACAGATGGCAAATATATTCTTATTTTGTTCCTTTCCTGTATACAAAAGTACATACAGTGTACATCTCTCAGTGAACCTCAACACACTCTGAACATAAGTATAAGTGTTTTCCAATTCATCACACACATAAACCTGTTGTGCACAGCTCCTTAAAATAAATTTTATTAAGAGAGAGAAAACCACATTGTGTTCTAGTTCAAAAGAAGGAAAGAGTTGTGGAAGGAGGTTTTTTAATCAATTCTGAATGGAAGAAGGAGAGATACTGTGCTGTTGTTCAAAAGACACTTGTGCAAAACTGCCTGTAATTTTACAGTTTCACAGAGACGTCATAGTTCCAAGTGTTAAGTAATGCTTTTGTTTTAAAATACAATTCTCCGAGACATTGTGACAACTGCTACAGTTCACAGAAGAACAGCGCTGACAGCTGTAGGAAATGTTCAGCAATAGCATGGAGTCAAACAGGGCTGATATTGCTTTATTTTTATTCATCTGTATTTTAGGAATGATGGCAATTGGCATCCTCTCACCACATGCCGAGAAAAGACGCACACATGCACACACATAGTCTTCTTTCGTGCAGTTTGGGGGAGAGTTGAAATTTTGGCCTTACGTATTGTACAGCTAATAAGTAAGCAGCAGCTATCTGTAAGACAAAAAGTAATTTGATCTCAGTCAAAATGAGTAAATATGGCTTCTCTTTATTAAATGTTGGTCTTCATTACAAAGAAAGCTGGACAATTAAATGAAGATGAGAAATTTGTGAAAAGAAGAAAGGAGTTTGCTCCCCGTTGTTACTCTCATCTCAGCATTGTCTCTATCAGTGCTTAGAGTGGCAGCCTGGTTTTATTTTCATTCACTTAAATTAACATTTTCCTCACTCAGCTACTGAAGAAAAAGAATGGTGACACTTGTGCAGCAATAATGAAGCAGTGAGATAAACACCCTCCATTTTCCAGCCATTTGCTGACAGACTTTCTCAATTAGTGTTGAGGGAATTTGCAGTCTGCTGGTCTAGCAGCATCTCTGAATACTGCAGTCTTCAGTGAGCCTGGCACCTCAACCTCCATACTCTGACACAGCTGTAATTCTGGTCTGTGGCGTTTTATGGCAATATACAGATGTTGCTATTTTGAAGTTAGGCCATAACTTGGAACAGAATTGGAAAGATAACACAACTGCTGTTTAGCATATTTATTCTCAGATTGGTAGCCAATCTAGGTAGTTTTTTCTGAAATATTTTGGTAATGAAATAATGTTGAAGGATTTCACCACCAGCTTTGGAGCCTTGATGCAAAAAGGCAGGAGTATACCCAGACTGTTGAATGCTATATAATGTTATTTTCTAAAGAGAAGCTAAATTCTAGTGTCATGGTCATAATTATTCTAGTTTTGGGATCACATCAAGTAAGTCAATAAAGTCTCTAAAAAGCAGTCTAGAGCAGTTGCAATGGATACATACAGCTCACTTGTGCAAGCCCATTTACTTCAGTGATACCAAGCCAAGCCAACCTCAGACAGGAAATGACACAGAGCTAGTCTGCTTTCTTTGGGTTACATCAAGAATACGTAATTCACGGTAAGTGTACCATCTGAGCGGGCACACATTGGCAGCACTCTAATAGCTTTCATTTCACAGTGACTTAGTGCTTTCAGACAAGGAAGATTTCCTCTGATGGTTTCACTTGTTTACAACAGTGCTGACCTCCACTCCCTGTGGCACTCTCCTAGTGTTTGGGTGTGGGCCATGGAGCAACTTAAAACTGGTATGCCCCACCTTGGGATCACAGAAGAAAAATTATGGGATGTTCTCCTGCCATCTCATGATCTGACCCTTTTGAACAGCCAGCACCACTAAACAGCCACAACCACTGTAAAGGCAAGCCCCACTTCAGTTTGATAGTCAGGTAGACGCGCTACACCCACAGTGTGTGTGCATTTGACCCTGATCACTGCAAGCTGGCCACCAGCCAAGCATTGTGCTAGTCAGCAGCTGTGACAATGGCTCTAGGGGCCTATGCTGGTTTTGGCTGGAGTAGAGTTAATTTTCTTCACAGTGGCTGGCATAGGGCTCTGTTTTGGATTTGTACTAAACACAGTTGATAATACAGAGATGTTTTTGTTACTGCTGAGCAGTGCTTACACAAGGCCAAGGCCTTTTCTGCTTTTCGTACTGCCATGCTGACAAGAAGACTGGGAAGTGCATGGGAAATCACAGGTCCTTCTGTCTCATCTGCAGCTGCCCAAGAAAGAGAACAAGCATGAGGAAAGGAAAGAGAAGCCTGGATACCTGCTTCAGCAAGGACAACACAGAACAGCTTCATTTAACACACTATGAGAAATAAAAATATGGGGTTTTTTTATAAATAGGCGTATCGTGAAGTTGTAAGATATCCAAGTTCCAAGAGCTGAACTTGGGTATCAGGGTCTCTTTCGGCAGGATAAGGGAAATGAGAAAATTCTTCGAAATTAAATCTTTTAGGGTCATTTTGTACACGAGGTTCCTTTTCTCGTTGGGCTAAGAACAAAGGAAGATCCATCACCTTTGACAGGGAATGGCTTGTAGCCAATTGGGATAAACGGAAAGCCCCTTTTCAGAGAAAAGAAACCTTTTTAGGTAAAAAGGAATACATTAAAACTTATCTGAGAAGGGTAGGATTTTGGAAAACTATAAAATGTATAAGTTGTACGCCCATGGGGTCTTTCTCCCCAAAAAAACTCAGTGAGAGAAGGACCCAGAGTGCCGAATAAATTCTTTGTTTCTTTGTTCCCTGAATTATGCCATCTTTCTAAATTTAAAAGAAGGATTTTCCCCACAACATTGTTTTTCTGGGAGCATGTGCTGGCTTAAAAGTAAACCCATGAGAGAAATGAAGCCAACTCAAGACAAATCCCAAGTCAGAGTTACAATTTACTAAAAAGATTACAATAAATATAATCATACAAAGAAAAAACTGATTTTAACCCCCAAATACACATGCATAGCCCAGGACTCTGGGACAAGAACAGAATGGTGTTTGTTAGCATCACGTGGCTGCTGTGGGTGCTAAGTAAAAGGAAAGGAAACCTGTTTTTCTGGATAATGGTCACAGTTCTGTTGAAGCAATGATCGCACTTTTGTTGAGAGTGGCAGTGGCAATGGCAGTCCTGTTGGAGTTCTGATCCTCCTCTAGATCCAACGGGTGGTACCAGAAGTCCCCAAACCCAAAGATTATATATGCTCAGGTTCAGGTGAGAATGTCCAGTACCTCGACCGGGCGGGGAGGAGGGTGGGTGGGTGGGGGAAGTTTCACCATGGGTGATTTAACTCTGTGAATCATCGGATATTTTTGGAATCATTGATGGTCTAGGTGTTGCAGCCGCCTATTATGCCAGTCCATTATGGCCCATTAGCAGAGATGACCCCTCAGGCTGGGTATGAAAGTGCAATGCCTCCCTGGAGGGGAGTTATCACAGTGGAGTCATTGGTGGGAAGACAGAGAAACACTCCCCTGCCTCACAGAGTTCTTCAACATCCAGCTTGTAGTCTGAGTGTCAGGTGTGCCCTGGGCAGCTGCTGCAAACGACCCATTATTAACAGTCCATCAGGAATGACACAGAGGGTGTAGAACACACAGTTTTGATTACACACACAGAGTGATAAACCGGTCCTGGCCCCTGTAACTAGAACAAAGCAATAAAGCTCTCTGGGAGAAGAGAGCAATGCATAGCTGCAGAACACAGAGATCTGCGTGCTTCAGCAACAGGAACATACACATAGGAGACCCCTGCAAGCACATAGAGCACCTGGAAGTTCGTGATGCTCCATTGTTGCCTGTAGATGCTAACCAATATAGTGCTGATAGTCTGACAATCAGAACAATTATGATGAAGGGGGGCACATCTCTTAATTCAATGTAATTCAATGTAATTCAATCTCTTGAGTTACATATATTGCCACTGTATCCTCTCATCAGCCCTCAAGATTGCTACTGATTAGATGCACGGACATTATTATGTGTTTTCCTATCAGAATCTTCCTGTTTTCTTCAAGCTACCACAGCTGATGAAGACTTGCTTATACCAGGAACTGTCTAACATTCAGCAAAGCAGATGAAGGATAACCACGGAGCATGTTTTGGTAAAGAGTGATACTTGGTGGGTAAGATCAACCTCAGAATCCAATTTTGATGTACTGGCTGCAATATTGTCTCGAGCGGTACAGGAAGCATTGCAGAGAGAGAAAGACATCAATTTTCCAAGCAGTCTGAGTGCACTAGAAGATTCCACTTCTTAAGGGAGAACTGCTGGGGATACAGGACGTCTCACAAAGACATGAAGACATTCATTTGGCAAAAGACATTTTTACTAGTGTATTGGTTCAGTTGACCTAGTTCATGGGGTGTGATACCACTAGCCAACATCCTTTGAGAACAGGCATTTGCTTCACCTGAAATGTGCCTTATTGAAGTCACATTTGTATGAGATAAACTTTCTGACAAGAAGGCGCTAAGTGTACCTTTGCTAAGTGATGTTCTTAAACATTTTCACCTATTAGCTCAAAGAAAAGGTGGCTACTCTCCATGGAATATCTCCTCAAATACTTTGTAAAATAGTATTTTCCAGCTCTCTATGGGCAGTGGCATTTGGTTTAATGAGCAAAAAGAGAAGATTCAATTTCATTTGCACAAACAATATCTCTCTCTTCCTTAAACTGCCAGTGCTTAACATGCTGTGCAAACAGTGTAGGCTTGAATTGTAGGATCAGAGGGATCTTGGTTTGAAAACTTTAATCTTTGGACTCAAGGTTCCTTGCCTCTTGGAGCCCCTGTGAAAACTCCAGAGGCTGAAGGAGTTCATGAAGCACTACCTTCATCTCCAGAGGCATCAAAGCAACACGGCTTCCATGGGTCACTGTTTTCATTACAGAAGGGTTATGACACTTCAAGGTATGATTCTGGCAGGAGGCAAAGTAATTTATGCCTGTCAAAAGGAAATCTTCACCAAAATTCACTGCCTAGCAGTACCAGCCCCTGCACTGACTCTTCAAAGAGTAACAGTGAGAAAGAAAGAAAATATCTCACCAGCCCCTAAACTTGCTGAACATTTTCCCAGTGTCCAGAACCATGAAGACTTCCTGTATACAGCTCTGATTTGCTATTTCCTTTGAAGCATGGTTATTGGAGTTTCTGAGTTACAGGTTCTTATGGGCAGTTGTTCCTCTTGAACGGGGCTTTCAGTGACTGCAGCTGATGTGACTTCAGGTTAATGTACAGGCAGTCAGACACCAAAGCAGAAGAAGTAGAAGAGCAACAGGAAAGTATGCTTTGTTAGTTCATTTGTCCATAAGATCAGCTTCTGCAATGCCTATCCAGTTCCCAGAATAGAGCAATTTTCCTTTTTCAGCTATTCCTAGGTTTTGCCTCCTTGCCCTGCTACTTTGTTGATTGTCCTCCATACATAACCCCTCCAAAGACAAGCTTCTCCCCTCCATTTCATTGTGCTCACACAGACTACCAAACATTTGTTTGCACTTATCAGCAGTGTTCCAGGAAGCTCTGATACACTCTGAATGTACATTTTCTGCTCCTCATCATTCAGGCATTTTGATAGGGAAGCCAAGCACAAAAAAACATAAATACAAAAGCTGGTAATCATGTTAAACTAGGGGAATACACTGCCTATATGCAGATCTCTAAATCAATGTAGCTTGGGTTACTACGAAGTAAATTCAACACACACAAAAGTCCCCAGGTACAATCAATACTGATCCACAAAGATAATCTTTCCTTATTGTACTGTCCATGCTGCAAGGACCTGGTCATGCAACACTGAAATCAACTGAAACTATTTATTAAGAGTTAATGAAGGCCAAACTCTATCAAAAAGTTGTCCTTGTGAAATAAAAATAGACATGAAATGTAAATGTAGACCCACAAACCCACTTAAAATTAATCATAATTTTATACATAAATCAGTCATCATGCTAATCGCATATACTCCCATAGTAACTATCCAGACTATAGCAGCACTGAACAGAGACTTTTAACCAATTTATATCAAATACAGGTTGCCTGTGTGATTGTTAATATCTCCAGCCTACAGACAACCCTGAAAATTCCATTCTTCTCCTCCAGACTAAAATTAGCTAGAGATGACTCTAAATTTGTTTTTGCTCAGTGAATGTGAAACATTGTGAGGAAAAAATATGCTGTATTGGACTGCATATCATGAAGCATTTATATTGCTTCACTGATGAAGAGCCTTCCCAGTTGAGGATGATACTCTTAATGCTTAAAGCTCAGTAGAGGAACTGATTGATATGCGGAACAAAAGGGTGGGTCCTTGAGCCACTCTCCAGCACCTCATTCCAGATAACTTCAAGTCTCGCTGTATATTAAGTGTAGGTCTCTGCCCTAGGCATTTGTGTGCTAAGCATTTTATCTACATGGAGAGATTTATGGGTCGAATAATATTGGTATAAATATCTCGGTTGAGTTATATCGGCATGAATCCTTACATGACACTCTTCTTCCTGACTAAGATTGCTCACATGGGAATTAATTTCAGCATAACTATAGTACTATAATTAGATCAATATAGTCGATTGGACAAAATTCCCATTTAGAAAATGCTGTCAAAATTACTAGAAGAAACACTACCATCTTGCCTTCATTTGTTCAGCCACATTTCTTCACTGCTACTTTTTACACATAGAGAAACGAAAATAAATTTATTCTCTATATTATGCAGAAGGAAGATTTTTTCCTTTTTTAAATTGTCTGGTATTATCTATTTTTCTGTGTCAACAGTGATTGCTAAAAACTTCATATCAAGAACATGGCAGTACAATGTAACTCAGAACCCAGAGAATCAAGAGGAAAAAGACTTCCAAAAAGTCTCAATAGAGCTTGGTGAGCTAAGATTAAGGGGCAAAATGGCAAATGTCCCATTTGCACTAATTAAATATAATCACAGCTGACAAGTAACTATTCCCCCCCAGGGCCTTACAGAATCTGTTTTAAAGCTCTAATTCCAGATTAAATCAAAGTACAAACAATTCCAAAAGGCATCACAGACAGGATGGACACCACTTCAATATTAAAATATAACATCAGCCATCTAACACAAATCAACTGATTTCTTATCTGGCATGTTCTTGTCATGATGAAAACCCCTGTTAATCCCAGTTCAATACCATTTTTTTCCTCTGCCAGCACTCAGTAATTTGCTCCTTTCTTCATAAGCAGCAATGAACTGTGGAGGTGGAACAGTGAACCCTTTCATGGCTAGAAAGAGAAAAAAATAAACCCCCTTTCACCGGATATCTTTTGTACTTGGTCTCTCTCTTTTCCCGAGACAATGGCTGCCTACACGTTTTCAAAAAAGAGAAGGCTAAAGAAGAGATTATTAAAGTTATAATGGCCAGAAGACACCCTTTTCATAGCACATCTCTTGCCTATACAGTTTCAAAGTTCAAGGGGCTAGATCCTTTTATAAGTGCTGAAGAATGTCTGCAGGCACTCACAGTTTGACGCTGTCTCTCCTTGTGCATTTGGGGCCTCCGTACCACAAGTTGCTGCAGCAGGATGGGCTTGCACACCTTGGATGGGGACCACACCTTGCACACCTTGGATGGGCTGATGCAGACACAGGACACTGCTGTGCTGAAGCACAGGTTTGGGGAGTGAAGTCAGAACTCCCTATCTCCCTGAATTCATGGAAGAGCCAGCACAGCTGTGCTGCACAGTGTACAGAGGGATGCACTGATCTGACACACTACAGCATCACAGTGCAGGTACTAAGCTGGGCAAAGCTCCTCCGTGTAACACAGCACAAGTCCTTTTCCTTGACTCACTAGAGCCACTCTGGTGCAGTTGTCATCACCCAGCCAACATAAGCCTATGTTGATACAACTATAAAGCAGAGACCAAGCACTGATATTCCCCAAAGCTGCTGGTTACGTCCATTTTAGACTTTGATATCGACTTCCTCAAAATTTGAGCCCCTGAAGATTTGAATCAAACTTTTCAATTTTTTTTGTAGTTGTTAATCAGTAGCTATAGCTAGACAGTTACAATTAAGCAATTGCAATGAGAACGTTGTATGCTTGGCTAATCTTTTTTTTTAAGGGAAAGTGAAGACAAACCCAAGATGAACGGGCTGGGTGAGAGCCACTAGGACTGAACTCAGCAGAACTGAGCAGTAACTGGGGGAAAGGTAATTCTGGCAGTGGGCCACCACAACCACCAACTTATTATCCACTGGCTCAAAACAGACTCTAGACTCACGTGGATGGAAGAATTGCACCTGCGGACTAAGTAGCTTGAGAAGCAAGAGATACAACTAGTAAATGAGGGTTCAAGCATTAAATAATGAAAAAAGTTGTGCAATCTGTAACCAATGAATGCCAATGCCTCTGTTTGTTAAAATGCATGAATAGTGTAAAGTTTCAATGATCAACGAGCCAACATTTCGCGAGTTACCATGGAGTTCCCTACTTTGTGCAAACTAGAATGAAAAATAGAAACACCTAACCCTGGTGTTTGGTCAGTTGGCACTGCACACTGAGTAACGAGTTCATGTCTGGGACCATATTACCCTAATAATCAGTAAAATCAATGGAGCTTGTGGTGGGTAAAGGAGTTTGCCCATAAGAACTAACTTATGACATTGGAGCTTTCTTCTCTCTTTCGGTGGTGCACCAAGGGGTCAAATAATGACTTCCATAAGGATTCCTGGATTATTTTTTTTTAATCAGATCACAACAGAAGCTTATGGTTTTAATTACAGCCGGAACTGAAATCTGTATTCCATCATCCCAGCCTCAAAGATTTTTCCATGAGATTTTGATTTTAAAAATATGTTCTTATTGTTCCTTTGCGTCTTTTCAAATGCCTGTGCTTCTTTAGGAACAGTGTCTTAGGCTGCCTCAAGGGCCTTGTTTAAATATTAATTTGTTTAATCCTCCAACGTATTCTTTTCATTAGAAAAATACTTTGCCATTTACTGCATAGCCTGGGTCCTCTGAGAAGGTCAGTAGCTCCCGAAAAATGCAAGTGCTTAGCTCCTCAGAGGAGAGGTTCAAGACAGCATCCCTTGGAGAGCACTGAGAGGAAACTGGGAAAAGGTTGAATGCAATTCCCACCTACCAGAAAAGCAGATGAATAGCTGCTACAAGAACAAAGCCTGTGTTCCTTGGCAGAACAAGCTGAAAGTAATACAGCGTTATAGGCCTGGAACTTTGATTCTTCTTGGAGCATCTTCATATTTATACTCAGCCTCCCAGACTGGAAAAGGGGAGGAAAAGGGAAAGCGCTGTATGTCATCCAGCAAGAGAGGCCAGCAGCCCAGGCTGCATTACATGTCTCTGTTTTTGCTGTTTAGCATTTTAGGAAACTTAAGTCTATAGGGCTGCTACCACTACAAGTCACTGCTTTAGTTCGAACAGTGAGAAATGTGTTAGGATTCCTTATCTCTGTTAAAGACCCATGTGAAAGGTGATTTGGAGAGCTCTTTGGTCCCTACTACTCCCAAATTCAGGAAGTTTGCTCAAGAATCCTTACTTCCGTCTGTGGGATTTGCTAGCCTAGTTGTAGGTCAAACTCCAATATGCAGAGATCATTGAGAAATGAAAAAGCATAAAAATTAGGAAGTTTGTGTAACCTTTGAAAAAGCAAATGAAAAAATCTTTCAGGAGCTCCCGAACCAAGGGACACTGATGAAGATTGTGCACAGATAATTTTCAGAAAAATCAAGATTGTTATTAGCAGATGCTAAGATTCTTCAGTGGGTGATAACCACTAACAGACAGCTCCTGTTCATTCCCTCAATCAGTAAGAGTTTGCCTAACATCAGACATGAATCAATGTGTGGATTAATGATCTCATGATCCCCAAAGTTACAATATGCTATAAAACTTCACCTAAGTTTTCAATTTCAGTAATGTAAGCAGTACCATATACTGAAAATCATTAATATCAATATTTAAAAAAAAGGATGGAAAAAGTCCTTGTTGAAGATGCAATCACATGCAGTGACTCACAGTAATTACAGATTATTTACAAATAGACTGTTGTCTGCAAAAATCAGATTCATTACCCAGTGTGCAACAAGCCAATAGTTACACAGCTGAGAGAGACATTGATTATTTATTTCAGAGTTCCACAAGCCTAGGTACCCAGTGGAATTCCACAAATCAAGCATACCAACTACCAAAACTTTTTACAATTTGTGCATTTTGGCAAACAAAGGAATTAGAGCTCATGGCCCACAAGTTACATAGTTCTCTTGTTAATTAGTATTCTATCTTCAATTGGTTAATGATTCGCTTACTTCTTGTACTAATTAGTCCACATATTCAGTCTTCCTCTTCTTTTATGTTAGTAGGTTACTTGGGTCTGTGACTATGAGTTGGTGGTTGTGCTGTCCCCCTGCCAGAATTACCTTTTACTCAGCTGGAGTGGATTCAGCACAGTTGCTGAGTTGGTTTTTTTAGTTTCTTCCTTATCTTTGGAGTTCTAACAGATGTCCCATAAATTCTGCATTCTTTGTGCCCATTAACAGCAGGCACCCTTTTTTCCCAACCCTTTGTAACCGCCCCCTAGATCTGAGATCATTCAAGCACGCCAAGTCCTAAACTTTAACAAAGACTTAGTTTTCTAACACATAGACATCACTTAGAGCTTGCTTGTTAGCTGTTATCTGTTTCACGGATTAAATCTCCCATCTTGTTGGTTAGGTTTGAAGGTGTACAAAGATTAAACATCAAAGAACATCCTTTCTTAAGAAAATTTTTACATATTCCACATTTTGCAACAAGACTGCATATCAAAGATGAATACAAACCTTTGCAGCTGTTCTGTTCTTATCATTTCACCCTTTAGGGTCTCAGTTAAATGCACGTTTTTATAATGCTGTGTTTTCTGGAAAGATAGTCCATAGGTTTATTTCTACTACCAGCCCCTGTGAGCTGCCAGGTAACTCCTCCAATTGATAGGGTGTGACCACAGCCCCACATGGCCGTTTTGTCAGCCCTTCATTACTGTACAATAGGTTCCCCTGTGCTCCACCTACACACTCTGATACTCTGCTAATGTGATGTAATTTCACTCTACTCTGACCACAAAAAGGCAAAGAGAGAGGCATTTTTATGTGTCACAATTAAAAGGGATAATTTTATGCACTACAGTGGGATGGGGATTGGGCTTGATGTCCACAGCTAAAGAGCAGAAAAAGAAGGAGCATGACAAACCTTCCCAAAAGGTATTTCAGATGTGAGAGTAATGACATGCATCTTTTCTCCAAAGTGTAACAGCAAGTAAAAGGTAGGGAGGAGAAATAAAGCTACATGTCACACCAAATCCACTGCCTACACTGTGAAAAATAATTTGAAATTTTGATTAGGGGAAAAGGAGTAAGCAGAGTATCCAGACTCTGGTACCAGGAAAAATGCCACCCAAAGGCACACAAATACAATCCAGTGAGCTCTGTGTATCTATTCTCTGCAGATTTGAGCCAGTAACCAGCCAGAAATCCATTCAAATCCTTTAACAAAAGCCATAGTTCATGACTGTAACCTCCTCAAAGTCACTAACTCATCCACTTGGCACAAGCACTTACAAGCATGACTAATTTTACAGTTGAAATCAGAAGAGTCCTTGCACAAAGGGGAGATGGGAGCCAGAAGCATGGAAAGTCTTCCACAACCCTCCTGCCCAAATCTGGACACAAGAAAAGGCAGCAGCATGAGGACAAGTCAATCCTTTGTCTGCTTTTTTTCCTAGAGCACACACTAGCGCTGCTATAAAACAGCTGCAAGCTGGAAAGGAAAGAAACACGTTCACATTCATCTGCTCATCCAGGAGTCAAGCCACCACAGTCAGTTAGAGTTGGTAGGGACCCACAAGGATCATTGAGTCCAACTTCCGGCACTGCACAGGACCATTCCAAAGAATCACATCCATGTGCCTGAAAGCATTGTCCAAATGCTTCTTGAGCTCTCTCAGGCTCAGTGCTGTGACCACTTCCCTGGGGAGCTTGTTCTCCTAGTTTTGTATGGTCTGCAGATTTGCTCAGTATCCCTTCCAGTCCTGCATCCAAATCATTTAGGAAAATGTTGAAGAGCACTGGGCCTAAGATGGAGCCCTGTAGAACCCCATTAGTGACAGGTCACCAGTCTGATGTTACCCCATTCATCATTATCCTCTGTGCTCAACTCGTGAGCCAATTGATCACCTGCCATATGATGTGTTTATCCAGCTGCGGACTGGACATTTTTTCCAGAAGGATCCTGTGAGAGACAGTATTGAAAGCTTTACTGAAATCCAGAAATATTACATACACCTGTTTCCCTTGATCAACTAGGTGGGTTACCTTGTCATAAAAGGAAATCAATTTTGATAAGCAGGACTTTCCTCTCATGAAGCCATGCCGGCTCTAACAAATGACTACACTGTCTTTCAGGTGTTTTTCAATACTTCCCAGAATAATCTTCTCCACAACTTTACCAGGCACTGAAGTGAGACTGACAGGCCTGTAGTTTCCAGGCTCCTCCTTCTTGATCTACTTGAAAATAGGAACAATGTTCACCAGCTTCCAGTCAGCTGGGACCTCTCCAGACTCCCAAGACTGCTTAAAAATCATCAAAAGAGATATTGTGATGATGTCAGCCATGTCTTTGAAGATTCTGGGATGAATCCCATCAGGCCCCATAGATTTGTAGGGATGCAGCTGGAGCAGCAGATCCTGTACCATTTTAGGAGTGACTGGGAGTTGATTATTCTCACAGTCATGGTCGTCCACCTCAGGGCAGTAAGACCCCCTTGGTCTGTCATCTGTGTATGAAAACAGAGGCAAAGAAAGTGTTAAACACCTCTGCCTTGTCTCTGTCCCTGGTTGGGAGGTGAGTGTCCTCATCCTGTAACAGTGCTGATATTTCTATACTGCCTACTGCCACTAATATATTTGAAAAAACTCTTTTTATTGTCCTCTATATTTCTGGCCAGCTGCAACTCCAGCTGAGCTTTGGCCACACAAATTTTCTCCCTGCAGTGGCAAGGAGCATTTCTGTATTCTTCCCATGTCACCTGACCTTGCTTACACTGGGCAACCACCTTTCTTTTTTTGCCTTATATCCAAGAGAAGATCCCCGCTCAGCCAAGCTGGCCTTCTGCCTTGCCTGTTTGACTTCCAGCATTTGGGAATTGCCTGCTCCTGTGCCCTCAGGAGATGATGCTGAAAAATTGACCAGCATCAATGGACCTCAGCAGCTGCAAAAACATTTCTCCCAGAGGACCTTCCTTACTAAATCCCTGAGCAGCCTGAAGTCTGCTTTGCTAACGTCCAGAGTGGAGGTTTTAGTGGCACCTTTCCTCCTGTCAACAGAGATTTTAAACTTGACCACTTCATGGTTGCTGTGGCCAAGATGGCCACCAGTCTCCACTTCTGTCATAAGATGTGCTCTGTTGATAAGCAGATCAAGGGAGGGCATCTTTCTGAATTGGCTCTCTTAGGACCCGTTCCATAAAGTTGCAATCCAGGTTTCTTAGGAATCTTCTGGCCAGGTTTGTACCAGCTGTTTGATGCTCCCAGTTAATTTCCAGCAAGTTGAAGTCCCCCATAAGGACAAGGGCAGTTGACTTGGAAGTGTCCCTTAGTTCCTCAAAGAATAATTTGTTAGCATTATTGTCCTGGGAGGGATGGGAGGTCTATAGCAGACTCCCACGGTATATGTGCATTACTTGTTTGCCCCTTGATTCTTACTCAGCTGTGCCATTGCCACCTGTGAGCTCCAAAGGTTCTACCCCTTCTATAATATACAGTGCCACTTCTCCACCTCTTCTGTCCTGGCTATCCCTCCTGAAGAACCTGTAACTGTCCAACAGAGCACTCCAGTCACAGGACTCGTTCCCACCAGGTTTCACTTATGCCCTTGATGTCAAGTCTCTGGGACTGGGCCAAAGCTTTGAGCTTTGATGATAAACTCAGAGCTTCTCTTAGTTTATCGTCAATGTTTTGTGCATTGGTGTAGAAATGTTTCAGGTGTGGTACATTGTAGCCGACATCTGGTGAAGCAGATTGAGGGGTCCCATAAGTGCTTGTTTTTTCAAGTTTTGGCACACCATCCCATCACTTATCACTGGACAGCCTGGGTTTCCCCCTTTCCCCCATTCACAGTAGTTTAAAGCTCTATCAACAAGCCCTGCTGTCAGCTGTGCTAGAACCCTTTTTCCCCTCTGAGAAAGGTGCATCCCATCAGGAGCCAGTAGACCAGGTGTTGAGTAGCAACAAACTTATTCAGGAGCAGAGTAACTAAACAGTCCAATCTTTGCCTATCAGCACGGTAAAAAAAAGGATCTGATGCCAAGAGACATTCATATCAGTAAATTTGCTTCTCAATAGGAGCACTGTGAGCACTGATGGATTAAACAAAAATCTCCTATGGATTAAACAAAAATCACAGAACACCAGGCTCCTGTTGTCTTCCTTTGATTCTGCCACTGTGATCATGTGCTCTTGTCCCAGTCTATTAGGTAAACATGTTCAACTAAAGTTAGGTATATAAATCCATATTTAGGGATTTACCTGATTTCTAGAAATGTTTAATATAATTCCCACTTTGATCCCAGTACACCAGGCCCTCTTCAGTCCAGGAGAGAAATGCATCTTATCCCAAACAACTGGGGCTTTATAAAAGAAGCAGTAAATGTAATGAGATCGTCAGCAGGAAAAAGGCTATGCATTTTATGTATTGATATTATAGATCAAAGTTGTAATTACTGGATTTTTTTAATTATTTAAGATTAAAATGCAGGGAAGCATGAAGCATTACCCAAAACGGCAAGACAGTCTGGTAAGTGAATCTAAGTAGACAGTTATCCCTGCTGCCATCTGCATTCACTTCTGTATTACCATCATCTTATATTCTGGGTAAACACTGCCTTTATTTTTTTATAAGTGAATTCTCTTCATTTCTTTATTTGTAGTAAGACTATCAAAGGAAAAATCAGAAGCTAGAAACTGGTGCCATCAGATATGTGGAACTGGGTCAGGAATACATAGACAAAGAAATCTCCAAGTGCTGAGAAATGAAAAAGTAGTAACATGAAGTTTTCTCTGGGTTTGTGGTGCCTTTAGAGTGCAATGAAGTGAATGGTTTCTCAGAATTGCTAATTTTGCATATTCTTTATGTTTCAAACTGCATTCTCAGCAGTGGCTATTTTTTCCAAACATATTACTTCTGGAAATAAAACATGAATGTCAAACCACCATCTTAATGAAAATTACCTGCATTTGTTTTCATTTACAAAACTTTTAAAATAGACCGTTACGTAGAATTTAAAGATTTGTCTAAACAAGCACATGGACACTTCTAAAAGAGTCTGATGCAAATGGCTTGTGAGAGTAAGTTCTTCATTAAAGTTTTTATATTCATAAGTTAGGTAAACATCATCTGAGAATGCCACAGCAAAAATATTCAGCTGGCACACAAAGAATTCCTTTGCAGAAGCCCAAACTGGTCACTACATGAAACTGGCTGTTGTGGAAAATAGACTAATACGCATCTTGGTTTTCTTGAGTGACTCTTAAAAGTCACTTAAGTGAAGATTTTCAAAAGAAAATTTAAGAATTTTGGCTAGACGGATCTCTAGATGATGTACTTTGGATACCTTGGAAGGACACATTAAGCTCATGTTTAAGGTGGGGCTTACTTTGCCAAAGCATCTTCTCTAAAGACTGTCTCAGTCTGGCTATGCACCCAACTGCTAGCTTGTCTGGGGAAGCACTGTTTTAACCTCTGTTTTAACAACTCTGTGTGAGTTACAGTAGAAATACTAGGGGATACAATGCAGATATTTTAGCTTTCTGGAATGCTTTCAAATCTAGTGATATGTACAAATTTGGTCTTAACAGTTAATGAAACTTTACTAATGAGTATCTGTGGTTACAGAGAAATGCCTATTAAGTCACCTTAAACTGCAATAGGTGCTATGATGTCGTTTCACATACATGCATACACTACAGCACATTGAAATACTGTAACTCCATCTTCCACATGCCACTGAACGCTTAAAAAACCCAGAATAATATGCAGGACCTCAGAACCATGTTAGCATTTTAGTTAAAAGGAGTGCATGGATGCTCTCCGTTTCACCAAGCAACATGCACTTTTTGAAGGTGATATGCTTACCACAATATAGACCAACTTTTCAGTTGGCCCTTACTGTCCCAGAAGAGTATCTTAACATAAAAGCCCCTAGATTTGCAGAAAAAAAATTATCTGTCTGCCAATCATCCAGTTTTGCAGGCATGCAGATATTTGTGGACTCCACTTGAGAATTGAGCCAAAGTTCAAACAAACTGCTTTTAAGTTTCCAGCACTGAAGCAGTCTCTCCTCAGTGCAAAGATGTAAAAAAGAGAAAGTGTGTATCAGAATGGAAAATCTGCCCTCACTGTTATCTCCCTCAAAACATGTACTGTTTCTACACATGTCCATCTAAAGCACGTGAAATTTTCCTGTTTATTTATGTAGTTTATTTTGCAAGCACAGAAACATTGCTTGTAAAATGTTTATTTTCCTTTGAAGTTAAACTGTATTTAATAGTCTACTTTGGATAATGATTACTATTTTCTTTAATCACAAATTAGGTGGATTGTTATGTACCCATATCCAGCTACAAAATCCAAATAAAACTATGAATAACATAATACAAAATTTAAGTAATGTTATAACATAATTCAATAATGTAAATAATTCTTAGGAATGAGGGGCTATCGATTGCTTTTCTCCAGAAAGGCATCTGTCAGTGAAAAGTTAGCATAATTCCCATCCCTCAGTTATGGCCCGTTGGAAATGTAAACAGAAAGCACATTTTCAAAGACCAGTAACTCAGAGTACTGTCTCATATTAGCTCTAGTCTTGTAGCAGTAGTCTGTTTTATTTCTGTTACTGGGGAACATTTTTGTCCTGATAAGCAAGCTTCAGTTAAGCCTTTAAAATCACAGCCTTTTAAAAGTTCCATATTTGTCATAAAATAATTGTGGCTTCTATATATCCAATACCCCGGAAACCTGTTCATTACAATGCTGCTAGTATTGCATGAGTCCCCATATGGCAGTAGATGTAAAGCTTTTTCCTTTCTATGTCATTGATCCAGTCTTAGCTCCAAGGCATAAGAATTCCTGGGGCTCTTCTGTGTGAAGGATCCAAGCAGCTTAAAAACGTAAGTTTCTTTTATGGTTCCACCAGTTCAGAACCAGAATTTTCATTCCCTCAGGAAATTTTAAAAGTTTGTTTTAACCCTACACTCTGATACTCACAGGATCCCCACTGAACGCCACATGAAAGTGTTGGAGTATAGGGAAGGGAGATTACGCATTACTTTCTGAGGAAATTGATGAATTATTCCTGAGCTCTTCCCAGCATCAGAGAAAACAAAAATAGTATTGTCCTGAAAATTTCTGTGAGGAGAGAGTTAAAGTTAAGTTGTTTGTGGGGTTTTTTTTCTTCCTTAGACTGAATGAGGACATTCATAGACCATCACCAATGTGTCCTGCCAAATATTTACATCTCCGTGATAAGCAAATGATAAGCCACATATCCAAACTAGCTCAAAAGAATCCCACTCTGAAAAGATAGAAAGATGAACTGCTCCAAATGAAGCTGCAGGAATCTTTTTATGTCACACAGAAATCTAAGTGATTGCCGTGCCTGACAAATTTATCTTCTGTATCACATACATCCCAGTATTGGCCAGAAACGACTAGTTTACATTTACATCAGCCACAAATAATGGTACTAAGAAAGGCGCACTGTTCACATGTAGAGCTGGGTAGGCTAGCAGGGTCTGTACAGCTACATAGACAAAAGAATGTGGCCACCATCAAGGTCATTATGTGAACTGGGACATTACACACCTGTATTGAACAAACAGGTGCTGCAGATTCACCTGCTTTCATACTGCAGCTTCTCTGCCTACCTAGAGGAAGATGCATGGCTGAATAAAGCAAATAGTCAATCCTTCCATTGCATAAACGCACTCTCCCCCAAAAAAAAAACCCAACAAACAAAACAAAAAACCCCACATGCACAAAACCAAAAACCAAACAAAACCAAACCAACAAACAAAAAACCCAACCCCACAACTGACATAATTTAAATCTGTCGTCTCCAAACTTTTTTGATCATGCATTCCTATTGAAATATAGTTGAGAAAACATCCTTAGTATACATTTTTTTATAAGTTACATACATACATTACTAAAGTTCTAATATTTTCTTCCTGCACCCCATTGGATCATTTCATGCACACTGATTTAGATGATTTGAGTAACTTAAAAAAAAATGCAATGCTTTGGATGAAAGAAACACCTGGGCTTCTTCCTTGCAGTGTTGCAGAAAACAGTTGGATGCAGAAATACGTAGGCCCTATGGTCACATGGGGCCCCTGGTGGTCTAGTGGTTAGGGTGCAGGACTCTCACCGCTGCGACCCGGGTTCAATTCCCAGCCCCCCGGGCAGATGGAGCTCGTCAGCCCTGTAAGGCAATCCATCTAAGAGAAGGTCACTCTAAACAAACCTACGTCCTGAGACCCTCACTGCCACTGTCCAAGCTTGCTCGGCCCCGGCAGATGAACCTCAGGATTAAAGGGTGGGCTCAGTTCAGCGCACATTGTGTCTCACCTAAAAAAAAAAAAATCCACTGCGCAGGCTCGAAGGGTTAATGGCCTTTCCCAAATCTTCGCTCGCGAAGACTGGCCATACAAGGCCTAAGCATTAATGGTCACATATAGTTTGCTAGTCATCTTAGGTGAAAGCTTACAATTACCTACCATAATGCAGTCCAACACATTTTATAGATGAAGAATCTGTGGGAAAGATGGGCACTTATGCCTGAGCTGGACTGCTCACCATCTATGTCTAAAAACAGTGTATCACTACCAAAACATTTCAGGGATGCTACGCTTCAAGTCTCTCCGGAAGGCAGATGCCCTTCATCAGGAGGTGAGGTTCCTCTTTCAGAGGAGTGCCCAAAACCCTGCTCCATACCCTGTCACCATCAGATTCCCAAACCAGGTATTTCCTGCTTCCCTCACCTGCCAAGGTCTAGGTGTCCACATTCTTGAACAATTCACAACACACAACCAGGAACAACCACTGCAAGACAGTGGCAGTGGTATGTTTCTGCTCTAGAATGAGGATATTCACTTGAGACTTCTTCAAAAGCATCAATCTCTAACCAGTCACCGGCTTCTTCAGAAGCGTAACTTGCTTGTGATGCCACTGGGCAAGCCACATGAGGTCCAAAATCTTCTGAAGCTGTGGTTTCGAAGATGCAAGTATCTTTTATTCTCTAGATAAAATACTAAGTTTACCCTGGGAGTGTTCTGTCTTTATAGGTCCCTGATATTCCAAACATCCCAAGTTAAAAGAGGTCTGTCTTCAAAGCAGTTTCTGTGAACCTCACAGTATTTTTGAAGATATTGGCCTCTTAGAAGATAAGATAGTCTTCAAAACAGGAGGCATAATTTGCTCTTCAGCATTGGATTAAGTGAAATATGTGGCTACTTCCTTATTCTTTTTTCATATGTGAAGGTCGGACCTTCAGAGCAGGGAGAGGACAGTGATCAGACAGCTGGCCATGAAATTCATAATTGAGAATTTAAATTGGAATTATCTTCTGTTTCGGGGCAATACCTCTGCATTTTTGCTTTCGATCTCACAAGACACCTAGATCTTGTAAGGTAAATTTAGGTCAAATAAAAAAGAAAAAAATACCCTAGGAAATTACATTTTAAGGGCCACCTGTGTTCCCTACGATTTTGCGCAACGAGCCGACGCCGAGGCACCACATCCCGCGGATGCCTATCGGCGAGCAGGCGCTCCCTCACGGAAAACCCATCCCTGCCCCGCCCGGGCCGCCCTCCCCCTCCCTCCCCGTGCCCTGGGGCTCCCGTGACGCGCGCGGGACCCGCCGGGCGCGCGGCCAGGGCGGGGCTCACGGCCCCAGAGCGGCAACGGGCGGAGCGGGCGGGCGGCAGCACCACGCATGTACCGGCGGGCGGGCAGCGGGAGGAGCCGCGGCCGCCGGGCGGGCTGCGCTCCTCCCTCCTCCTCCTCCTCTTTCTCCTCCTCCTCCTCCTCCTCCTCTTCGCCGTCCTCTTCTTCCCCTTCCCCGTCTCCCCGCCTCCAGCGCTTTCCCGCCGCCCGCCCTCCGCGCACGGCGGGTCCCGCCTCGCGCCGCTGCCGACACGGCCGCCGCTGCCGCTGCGGGAACAAAGGAGCGACGCGGCGGCGGCGCGGCCGCCAGCTCGGCGCCCCCCGCGCTCCCGACAGACGCCCGGAGCCGTCCGCGGCGCCTTCTCCGGCACCCGCCGCGGGGTTCTTGGCCCCCGCCGGGAACAGGTGGGTGAGGGGCGGCGGCTGGGCTCGGCTCCCTGGGGCCTTTCTGGCGGCGGGGTGTGCCCGGGCCCCCTCGCGGGCGGCCCCTACGGCCGCCTCGTCCCGCCCGGCCCACGGCGCGGGGCAGTGCAGGCGGGAGACATCGAGGTTCCTGTGCCTGGTGGCGGCTGGGGCCTGGCGGCGGCGGAGCCACCGTGACTCAGGGGGTTGCGGGGAGCGGCCTGGCCGGTCACCCCCGCCCGCCGCCACCGCTCCTGAGCGCGACACCTCCCTGGTCTTTTGTGTCCCGGCGTCAGGGGAGGCGAGGGGAGTGGAGGGGCCACAGTTAAGGCCTGAGGCGCTGCGGGCTCTTGGCAGGGCCCCCCCCTTTGTCTGAGTCAGCCACCGGACTGCAGCCGCCTGGGGAGCGCCCGGTGCCTGTTCGTTTCTCCCGTACCGCCCCTGGGCTCTGCCTCGGCCGAGCGCGTCCCTGACAGGCGAGGGCCTCGCGCAATCCCTGTGCCACCCTCCTTTTGTTTTGTTTCTCGTGTTTAATCGTGGCCTCTCTTCGGGAGAGAGATGCTGAGGCAAATGGGTATTGAGGTCAGCAGGCTCATGGCTGACGCAGTGCCCGAGTTTTATGGCTGTTTTCAGCGCCCGTTTCTGTCGTTACTCCGCAGACTTGGCTAGCCCGGCGGGACAGGGCCGGCCCGGTCACGGCCTCGAGGCCGCGGGAGGATGGGGGGGGCTGAGGAGCGCGGCCGGGGTCGGTAACGGGATTTACCCGCCCCCTCTCCGCGTTGAGGCGGTAACGGCGGGGGAGCGCGGCTGGGGCTGCCGGCGGGATAATATGTTCGGGAGACCGCGGCCCTGAGCCGGAGCGGCCCTGAGGTGAAGACCTGCTGCTGCTGGTGAAATGAGACCTTTCTCAATGATCTTGTTTCCTTTCCTCGAAGAGGAGCGGTTGGGTATAACCACCCCCGCGTTTGTGGAGCGGAGGCTGCTCCGGGCCTCGGTCACGCCCAGCAGCGACCACAGAGCTGGCGGGGAGAAGGGCAGCGGGAGGCGGCGGGCTGGTGATGCCGCATTTTCTGGGCTGCCTATAAGCCCCCGCTCTCCTCTGAAAGGGAAGGGCGGTCGGATTTCGCTGGCGCCTCCTCCCGCCAGAGCCGGCGGCCTGCGGGAGATATAAATAGGGACTGACTTCAGCGGGCGGCGGGGGCGGCCGGGCGCCCCAGGCCCGTGACTTTCCGCCTGATGGGCGGAAGCACACTCCCGCTCGCCATGTGACCGAGCGGGCAGCGAAGGCTCGTCTGCCGCCCGAGCGCCCGGGGCAGAGCCGCGGCGGCGGGGTCGGCCGGGGTGAGTGTGCGGCTGGAGGTGGGTGCCTTTGGAGTGAACCCGGATGACACCCGGCGTGCATCCCGGAGCCTGGAAAAGCTCGACTTGTTCAGCGTTGGGTAGCAACGACTTGACCTTTCCGTTAGGGGCACGTATTTCAAGTGGTGGAAGAATGTGCAGACAAAAGGAGCTGCGGAGTATGTAGTTTGTAGTAGGATAATAGTAGTGTTAGCACCTAAGGCAAGATTTAGTAAATGGTGAAATCTGTTGTGGCACACTGACTTGGAAGTGAAGCAAGTAGATTGAGGTCGGTGTTGGCAGTGTGTTTGGTGGCACTTAGATCTTACCGACTTAGTAATAAAAGGGCTGGAGTACAGTCTTTATTTATATTATACAGATATAGGTCGTACAATATAGGTGACAAGATTGTTTTTAGATTTCTCTAGGTGGGTCATGTTTTTTTCTGGCTCACTTGCCTGGTGTGTATGGCTGCCAAACTGTATCAGAATAAGTGTGAAGCTGTTTTGCAGCCTGAAAAGACACTATTTATACCTGGAAGGTATTATAAAGCCATAAATAGTACAGCTATTTATATCTGGAAAATTGGGTCCTGTGACCACCAGCAAGCAAGCAGATGAATTTTGCTTGTTTGCTTTCTTCTGGTTTTGGTTTACTTTGATGCCAGGAGTTTAGTTTAGCTAGACAAAGGCAGCTGTCAGTTGCAATTTTCATACTCAATCTAAAGTTTATGCTAAAATGTCTTCAGGTGCCATATGCATGGCTTCTACTAAATTTATATTTTAGTGCAGTATTCTTACATGTCCTCAAATTGTAGCAGATTGTGTGATTACTGTGTTCCAGTTTTATTGTCCTTGGGAATCAAGGATTTGTTTGCTGTGCAGTTTTCTACTAACCTTGCTTTGCAGAGGTTAGCAGATGACGAGGTGAAAATTTTTATTTACGGCAGAGAGTTGGCACTGACTGCCTGTGGTAGGCTCAGAAGTCTTGCTATAACTTTATTAAGACACAGGGGTTTTTTTTCTTTTGTAAGTGTGTAAGCTGTTAAACAGGTTGAAGTTGTTAATTTTATTTCTCTTGGAAGAGTATTGTGAGAGCAAGAACTGCTAATAGTGGAATTAGCCTCAAAATGATGAGAGATCGACACTGAAAAAGCGAGGAGTTAGAAAAAGTAAGCTATATAGTTTGCCAGAACTGTTTTGTGGGTATAAACTTGGTCTTGCTTATTCTTCATTCTGTTAGTGCTCAGCGATTAGTAATTAAGGAGTTTTTTTGGCTGTCAAATTAAATTAACTTGTACATGCAGCTCAGTGCCCAACAGGTATATTATTTCTCAGTACTTTTTCTTCTCTTAATGGTTCATAATGATATTACTTAGCAATACAGTTGGAGTTGTGAATGGCGTATTAACATTCGTATAACCCTCTTTAAGAATGCTGATATCACTTGGGGGGCAGGTGAGCAGACATACTTTAAATTCTGTAACCCTGTAATTGATTTTGGTGACATGCCAGCTCCTAATGCAGTTCTTGATTTTATTTACAGCATCGAGATGACTCAGGAGACAAACCAGACCCCAGGGCCTATGCTGTGTACTACAGGATGTGGATTTTATGGAAATCCTAGGACAAATGGAATGTGTTCTGTTTGCTACAAAGAACATCTTCAGCGACAGCAGAATAGTGGTAGAATCAGCCCAATGGGTAAGGGGGTGTGGTGTTGATTTTTTCTTTTCTTTTTTTTTTTTTACTTCTTTCAAAGTTAAGCTATGGAAGATTATGAGGAATCCTACAAAATTTTTTAGGAGAACTTCTGAAAGTTATGTACTAAAACAATGAATATCCAAGAGAATACTACTTTAAATCACAGTAAAGATAAAAGTACATTTCTGTATAATGTATTCTGATTTGCTTGGCATTCAATCATAACTTGCTTTCCCACTTAGCCTCCTCTGTTAGTGTATTCTTATGCGATCTGTATTTTGTTTAACAGTTTACCATGTCTTTAAGTAAAAAGTAATATGCAGTAACAGTGAAGATTTTATACAGACAGTTCATAGCTGTATGGGAGACTATTTGACTAATGTGTTTGCTACAGTTTGTTTGTAATGTGTCTAATTCTTGTTGTACAGGAACAAGCAGTGGTTCAAACAGTCCTACCTCAGACTCTGCATCTGTACAGAGAGCAGACACTAGCTTAAACAACTGTGAAGGTGCTGCTGGCAGCACATCTGAAAAAACAAGGTAAAATTAAAGTATTACTATGAGGTTTGAATGAGCCGAGTGTGCAGCGAGTTGAAGGCTTGCAGCAATCCTGCCCTATCATAGTGAGTGTCTGCAGAGGAAAAAGGACCCATGACCTGACAGGGCTTTAAGATAATCTGTGTAAATGAAAAATTATTCAAATATTTGTTACACTGATTCAGTTAAAAGAATGTTCTTTGTTTATTTGCTGAAATAATTTGCTACAGGCTTGCCTGTTTTCTTCTGTGGAAACTAAAACAGTAAAAAAATCTATTTTGGAGATAGTAGAAGCACATGTCAGGAAAATGAATCAGTAGTAATTGAACCAGTAGTTTATTAAGGTCCAGACTGGACAGTTTAAGCTTTTATCATGAATGTAAAACTAATGTAAATTGTGTGTTTCACTGTACTTAAACAGAAACGTGCCTGTTGCCGCTTTGCCTGTAACACAGCAAATGACAGAAATGAGCATTTCAAGAGAGGAAGAATTAACACCCAAAACAGAGACTGAGCCAGGTATGTTCTCAAAATAACACTGGGTACAAGCAGTGATTTAACACTGGGTACAAGCAGTGACTTAACACAAGGTGGAGGGTTTGTTTATCTTCTGAGTAGCTGTCTCCTGTTGCAGTGTTGGTCTTGAGGAACTGTGTTAAGGGTGCTTTTGAGTACTCTCTCCTCAGAATTGAGAAAAAGGACTAGTTCCAGAACAGAGCTTTAAGATACAATGTTCAGTGTTAGCAAAAAAAATAGACGCCTGTGAGAGTGGTTTTGAATCCCAAACCTTTGTTTTTAAAAGTGAGGCATTCTAAAATTGCATTTGGTCAAGGTGTTCAGTTTTGAAATCAAACTATTGAGATTCTGTGTATTATCAAGCACTACAATTCCAGCTGACTCATGGCAGTCAAAATGGCTTTTTGCATTTGGAGAACGGTGCTTAATAAATTCCATTCTACAGAGGAGTGAGGCTGTGGGGAAAGGGAATATGTGGCTTGAAAACATTAACGAAGCTGCTTAGAGTTCTCAAACTTACTGAGTAATCAGTAGATGGAACCAAAGCATTGTTCCAGGAATGTAGGATATTTGTCGCTTTAATTGCTATTAATTAATCATCATTTAACAGTTTTATTCTCATGCTGGATTGTTACAGCTGTAGTAGTTAAACTTCAAAGTGTAAACTGTTCCATGGAGGGAGGGATAGCTTGCTAAACTACAACTAGTGATTAAATCCATATCAGTACGTTCAAATGGACATCTTAACACACTTGATTTGTACTTAAACATATCCACACTGTATTTAAGAGTTGTGACACAGTTTTAAAGATTAAAAGCTGATGTTTAGTAGGAAGTCTGTTGATTCAAGCTGAAGATAAAATCCGTTTTTTCAGTATGAAGTCAGTAACATGAAAATTGCAGCAGATGCTACTCAGCACTGTATCAGAGTGATTTTTATGTAGTTATATCTTTGCTGACAAAGACTCCTCTGACACTTGATATTTAATTGCTCAGTACTTGTACAGAGGATTTTACCATTTTCATAAGTCATGCTAAGTCAAGGTTCTGTGACACGAACAGTACAGTTATATGATATGTTGGGTTTTTCATTATGTATGGACTGAGGGGGGCTTTTTTGCAATTATTAAATTCCTGTAACTGATGCTGTCTGAAGAGGCTTTCATTATGTAACTGAAAAATAATTAAGACTTTGATACAGTATTCATTAACCCATTGGGCCTTGTTATGAAATCCTACCTGAATGTGACAAGAAGGAAATAGGAATACATAAAATGGTAGTAGTGATGAAGTCATAGGTGACTTTAAATCTTAGAACTGCTGTCATTTTGCCAGTTGTAAAGGAAATCTTTTATTATTGTTGATATGTTACCTGTTTTTCATGTACTGTGAGTCAACTGTATGATAGATAGTGTCACATAGCACACTATTGATAAAAATGGGGGAGAAATCCAAAGCAGCTCAAGATACTTACATATTGTAATAAATAATCTCACAGGTTGAAACCAGTAAAAGCTGTCACAAGCTTGTGTAGAGATCACTGGAAAAACTACCAAAGAACTTAAATGTCTCTGGAAAAAACTTGAAAAGCAAAACTACCTTCCTGAGAACATCCCTGTAAATTCATGAGGCAACCTCACCTGCTCTAATGTCCAAGTTCCCTTTCAAGTATTATGGTTTGGCACAGATCCTAGACAGCATAAGATAGTGTCGTTGTATACTATTCTTAGTGTTTGTTGGAAATCTTAAACAAACAGTGTTGGCTGTATTCAATGGTTTGTTGACCTGTGTCTTGCAGGCAAGAGAAGCTGGCCTAGACTTTTTATACAAAATTCCTGTTGTGTCTGGACTAGGCAGATTTTTTTATCTTCCTTTTTCCGGTAGCATCTGTGATGTCTCTCCTTTCAAGGGCATACTGAAACAATGGTAAATAATTTGCATCACCTCATAACAACAAAGCTAATACTTCCTGTGAGGTGTAATTCTCTGAGATAATGCTGCAGTCATGGAGTAGTTAATGTATCACAGGTTGGCTGTAAGTATAGTCTGACCCTAGCAACAATTTTATTACCAGGTAGTAACAGATCAATAACTGTATCTTCAACAGTATCAAGTCACATCCTCTTCTGTAGATTTTCATTAGCAAATGAAATTTTGTATGTTTTCCTTACAAGCCAGAAAGTTAAAAATAGAATTACATCTGATCAACTAATTTTTTTAACAGTCTGTAGCATAAAATTATACTTGTTTTCTTTTGGAATTGAAACAAGTGAGTATAGAAGGTGGAGGAGCTGGGAAAAAGTCAAACAGTGAAGCATAACAAGTTAGGTTTTCTTTATTTTTTGGGGGAGGGAGTCAGGTTTTTTTTCTTCTTTGTGCAGGTCGAGGTTTCAACCTGGATTCATTGGTAACAAATATGGTGCTGAGACAATTAATTGTACCTTAACATTTGAAGACAGGCATGAGATGGAGAGTTGGTCAACTTAGTTGGTCACTTAATTGGTTGTAATTTGCATGTGTAAGGTGCTGTGTGTTCATGTAACTGTAACTTTTTAGTTCAACTTGCTTTGTTGCAATTTCATAACTGAACAGTGGCATGTGTTCAGTGCAGTTGTGTCTGAATTTCTCATGTCAAAGAAACTTTATGTCCAAACTCAAACTCATAAATGAATGCTATTTACAATACAGATTTTATAGGATTCTGATAAGCTTTTACACTTTGTAAGGATTGAATTTTAGCAGTCTTGTATTATAGAAATATGATTCACAGTTGCTTTTTTTGCCCTTCTGAGTTGTAGGAATTAAATGCAAAATTTAGAGAACTCTATTCCGTTCCGTGGGTTATGCTGTCAGAGCAATATGTCCAGCAAGTTAGCAAGGCATAGTGGAGCCCTTTCTTAAGGAGCTTCTTTTGCTTGTTTTAGCAGGTATTTAAATGGAAATAAATGTATAAAAGAGAGTTAAATTAATAGTAACCACTAAAAATAATGGGTTTGGAAACAAGTATGTTTAAAAAATAGAATTGTTTCAAATCACAGCATATTTTTAGCATTTTTTGCACTTTTGTATGTCATTTTGCTGAATGAACAGCCTCTAGTCAGATCTGTCAGTGTTTTCAGACACAGTATCAGCATGTGTGTGTTTCAGAGGTTCAAGGTGCTTTCTGTGGTTGTTTTTTGGTTTTATTATTTCGGGAAGTTTTGGTTGGGTTGTGTTTTTTTGAAGGCAATAATAGCTCTGTTTTAGGGAGTAGTGTGATTAGCTATTGTTTGTAAACCCACAGCTGCAAGTAATACTGCTTACAAAAAAGTAAACCAGAAAATGAACTGATAATGGTATTGTGTAAATTACATTTACTGTTAACTTCCATCCATGCTGTAATTTACCCTTCCATTTCCCGAATTCACCACTAGCAGTGTTGGAAGACAGTGGGCAGTAGTTGGTTGGCACACATCTTTTGACTTCCTACCAAGCCATTACAATTAGAGCTATTTTAGAGCTGTCCTTCATTCAGGTTGAGAAACCCTTGCATATGTTGTAGGTAAAGCCAGTGTGTTACATCTGTGATGTGTACAATGTGTTGCAGGTATTATTGTGAGTAAGATATAAGTAAAGTAGCTTATGAGATATTGTAGGCTCAAGATGGTTAAACACATGACATGCCTTAGGTCTTGTTGTAATTCTGTTTCATTTTCACATATGGCTGTAGTAGTTGAGCTGTGTCGCTATCGTAGACAGTTCTGTTGTGACTGTTGTTATTATTGTCTGATGTGGTAACTCAGTATTGTGTTGAAAATAATTAGCTTTCCTTCATTTCCCATGTATGCTGTAGCTTTGGTAGATGCCCCTGATTGAAAAATTACTGAAATGGAATTTCTTGTAAGCCCTGAAGCTGTCCACATTGTAAAATGAGGCTGAGGACCCAACTGCTGGTCCTATGCTTGTTCGTGATAGGATGGTATTATTATTTTACTAACGATATCCCACAGACATCATCTTTATGATGACCATATTAAACCATATGACTGTGATACTGAAACTTTACATTGTATTAATGTGGCAGTAAAGATATTAAATACATGTGTTAGAGTTGGTCATGTGGAAAATGAGTTTCATGCTGCAGAATATTTCTATTCCCATTCTTTGGCATGAAAGTAAGCTTGATGGAAGTTTTTTCTGTGGCCTTTCATTACAGGACCTGGGTTGGCATAGCAATTGTAGTTCCTGAATATAGAAAGGTATTTACATTCAGGAAGCTTGATAAAGCATAATAAGTACTGTCCATCTTTTCAGCCTGAAATTTTATGTACAAATACATTGTTGTCGTGGATTAGCACCAGCTCGCATCTAAGTACCACACAGCCACTTGCTCAGTGCCCACTACAGAGTGGGGAGGACAATTGTGGGAAAAAAACTAAACCCTGTGGGATAAGATGAAACCAGTTTAATAATTAAAACAAGGTAAAATAAGCAATGTCAATTATAATAACAACACTAATGATTTTAATGAAAAGGGGAGATAGAGGAATAAAACCCAGAAACTCCACAAGTGATGCACGCTACAAATGGTCACCACCTGCTGACTGATGCCCAGCCCATGCCCCAGCAGTGATTGGCAGCTCCCAGCCAACTCCCTCCTGGAAGGATGTTCTATGATGTGGAATAACCCTTTGGCTAGTGCATTCAGGTCAGCTGTCCCAGCAATGCTCCCTCAGGGCTTTTTGTGCATACGCTTGCTGGCAGAGCATGGAAAACTGAAAAGGTTGTGATTTAAAATAAGCACTATTTAACAACAATTCAGACATTGGTGTGTTATCAGCATTATTCTCATACTGAATCCAAAATGCACTGTACCAGCTGCTGAGAAGGTTAACTCCATCCCAGCAGAAACCAAGACAATTGTGTTACTATGTAATGTAAGAATAGTACTATCTCAAGTTCAGCTTTCAGCTCCAAAACTGCAGAAGTGCATCTAATGTCTTTCAGATGACTTCTCACTTCACCTGTTCTCCTTCTTGTTTTATTTTTTACATTTCTTCAGCTGTGGAATTGGACTTGTCCCCAAGTCACAGTGCTTAAATAATAATAAATGCTCAAATCAATTTTTTTTCTATGCTTTCTGAAGTTTGTGCCACTGGTATGCTTACAGTTTAAGCTATTGGGATCGTATTTTGGTGAATTTTCCTTTCGTCTGAGAAGCTTCTAAAAACTTACTGCTATTACTTTTGGGGTAGCTCTTTCTGGTCTCTTCTCATATGGGAAGGGCTAGAAAATAATACTATTTTATTTTCATCATGTTTTGTTCAGTTGAAACATGGGATTCATTCTTTACCAGTGTGAAATCTCAGTGGGAAAATACCTGTAATTAGCATCCTTTTTGAAGCAACCATGCTGTTTTATGTAAGGAAAACCACTGAGATCTTTGAACATCATTTTCTTAGAGTGGTTTTTAATTTTAATGGCATTCCCACGAAGTCACTGTAGCTTAATAATTTAGGATCTGAGAAGAGTTTTGTTCTCCAGTTTGTAGGACCCTTCTGCATGTAGATTGAGTAGCTGTTAGGCTAACTGTGTGGCTAAGTCCTTCCATCTGTGGCTTTGCTGCTTCTCTTGTAAAGATACATCTTGCTGTCAGACTACATATGAAGGAAATTTTCCCAAGTTCTTGACGAAGTGGAGTTTTATCAGGCACCTCTCCCAATACTAGGATTATGTTAGTCTTTATCATCAATCTGCTAGGATAATAGTCTCCCTTGGGCATAATGGTAATGTATTTTATAGTGCCTACAGATTAATTTAAGACCAAAATACTAGTTAATAAAAACCTGCCCAGTTCTGAAAATCTGTTGCTCCTAAGTTTTTTGGCATTGTAATAAGAGAACTGATCTGATAAAATTCATTTGAAGTAAACCTTATCAGGTCTTGAGCCAGAGGCTGGGAAGGGAAATGACCAAGGTGATGGAGAGGGGTACACAGAACCGTGGAATGCGTTGTGTTGGAAGGGGCTGTGTAAAGATCATCTAGTTCCAACTCCCCTGTTCCTGCGCCTCAGTACTTGAAGTTAAGAATTTCTACCCAACATCTAATCTGATTCTCTCCTCTTGTAGTTGAAAAACATTTCCCCTTGTCCTGTCACTGTCTGCCCATGTATAAAGGATCTATCCCTCTGTTTTATAAGCCCTCTGAGGACTGGAGGGCTTCAATGAGGTCTTCCCAGAGCCTTCTCATCTTTGTGCTGAACAGCCCCAGCTCTCAACCTATCTTCACTGGAGAGGTGCTTCAGCCCCCTAATCATCTTTGTAGCCCTCCTCTGAACTTGCTCCAACAGTTTCACATTTTTCCTGTACTATGGACCCCAGAGCTGGATGCAGCACTCCAGGTGGGGTCTGATGAGAGCAAACTACCACATGGAGAGAATCCCCTCCCTCGACCTGCTGGCCACTCCTGTTATGATCCAGCCCAGGATGCAGTTGACCTTCTGGGCTGCCAGCACGTGTCCAGCTTTTCATCCACAAGAACCTGCAAGTCCTTCTCTGCAGGACTGCTGTCAGTGAGACACACTCTGTGTCCTCATGTCTGTGATTGCTGCAACCCAGGTGCAGCACCTTGCACTTGGACTTGTTGAACTTCATGAAGTTCTTGTGGGCCCGGTTCGCAAGGTTATCCAGGTCTCCCTGAATGGCATCCCATTCTTCTGTTGTGTCAGCTGCACTGCTCAACTTCATGTCATCTTTAGATGTGCTGAGGGTGCACTCGGTCCCACTGTCTGTATCATTGGCACTGGTCACAAGACAGAGCCCTGAGGGACACCACTCATCACCAGCCTCTGCCTGAACACAGAGGCATTGACCACACTGCTCTGGCCTCATCCATTCAGTCAATCCTTTGTCCACCACATAGTCTATCCTTCAAATCCCTTTTCCTCCAGTTTGGAGATAAGGATGAGGAAATGCATGTGTGCCAACAGAATCTCTGGTAAAGTGAAAGAAACTGTTTTTACAGTGAGGAGTTTGCTTCCTCTGAACACAGTTCCTGAGGAAGCAGATCTACAGGTACCAGTAACTACTGTTTTCGAACTTTCAGTATTTTGCTGCTACCCATTCCATGGTGATGATACAGAAATCATTTAGAGCAGTTTGATTAACACTGTGTGATTTCTGGCATGAAATTAGTTTAATGTATTGAGGACTGGAATTGTACTTCCCCAGCTGGATTTGGCATCTATGTTAAACGAAGCCTTTTGTGAAAAACAATTGTAACAACAGTGGTTTAGTTTAAATGAGCTCCTGATGTCATGGCGAAACAACTACAATTTTCAATATTTTTCATCTAAGATACAGGTTGATAAAAGAGGAGTTTTATTTTGAGCATCATCAGGCTTAAATCTGCTGGTGTAAATGAACAGGAGAATCCTTTATGGGGAGTAATAACTGGACATTTTAATTTGGACTTACGGGGCTATGTCCCCTTGTCTTGGGACCTTTTAATGACCATTACTGCATATTATATACTGCTTTTCCTTCTTGAAAGACGTTTTAGTTCTGGAGGAAGGATTCTGTTCAGCAGCCTGTGCCACTGCAGTTTCTTATAATCACTTTCATCTCTTCACAGTTTTTAGTCTGCCAGTTATCAGTTATTTGATGCAAAGAAGAAAGTATACCTGTAGTAGTTGGTAACATTTTCCCCTAGACGGATTTGTTCTCAGTGTCTTTGCTTTGTTGTAGAGTGATCTACTAGTATGTTGCTTAGACTTGGTAGTTCCTGGGAAGTTGTTTCCATTTTTACTTCCTTGTTGACATGTTAGACAGTGATATAAATTGTTCCTCTTCTCATTTTTATCTTAGTGTATGTTCTGAGTGACTTTGTCACTTTATCACTGTTTATTTGACCCTTCTACTTTTTTTTTTTTTTGGCATATGATTGAAACAGCATGCATACTCCCAGACCAGAAATTTTTAAGTTAATTCTGATGCAGATGAGGCTTTCCCCTAGCAAACTACACACTGAATTGCAAAGTGTGTGTTTCTGATTCCTCCTTTTCATCTGTCATGGTTTACAATTAGCATTTCATTTTTAAACAAACTAGCAATAACAAATCTAAAAGGATTTGACCATGGTTTTTGGAAGGTGTTTAGTCTTTTTGTCATTTTATGGCCATAGGTGATGGCTGTTAGCCAAGGTGCACAGTATCCAACAGCTATACTCTGTGATATTGCTGGTTGTTAACCCAGTTTTTGGTCACAGGCTCTCTGGTAGATAAACTCGTGCTGAATACTGCTTTTCTTGGGATTTAAAGACAAGTTCAGGGGATCATATTTGTTTATCTAGAAAATGGTAATCAAGACAAAGTTGTTTTCTCAGGGGAAAAAATCAGCAGAAGTAACAATAGGAGTAATGATTGTAGTACTGGTACTGTGATATTTTTCTTATCCTTTGTACTTGGCAAAATAGCAGTAACACTGAACTTCCCAAATTTTTTATAAAAAAGATCCATCTGGTGTGACAAAAAAATCAAAGCAGAAAATGGCCTTGGTTGTTTGTTCGTTAGGACTGTTGCTGTAATGTGTAAGTAAACTATAAGAAAATATTAGCAACAGCTTGTTTTACTGCATGAAATTTTTTGGTGATGAGCGCTGAAGATTCCCTGTTACTTCTCAGAGCTTGTCATGTTTAAATCTTGTTCTGATTATGCAGTTGTCTTGCCTGGAACCTTTCTTGTTGTACAATGAATTGTGAAGCTTTTTTTGTGTTAGTGGTAATAGTGAGCTGATTTTCACAATACTTATGAATGGTAATGCAAACACACTTTTAAAAAAAAACGTACTGATCCAAAAGAATCTGAACTAACAAACCATATTTGTCTGTATAAAGTTAATTACAAATAAGTCCTTAAGGCTTATGTGCTCCATTTATTCTGGAATGCATTTTGTAGTTTACTCTGTTCCAGAACAGTAGATGTTATCAAATAGCTGGGAGTGGTCAGCAAACCTGTACCAGGAGCAGGTATGAAAGTTGTGTACAACTGCACCTTTCTCAGCTTTCCTTGGTTCCAGTTTGGATATAAAAAGGATATCAATAAAAAAAAATTCTGAGAAAAAAATTACTCTTTTAAATAAAATGAACAGATTCACAGAAGGACATATTTTTATTCTTCAGAGAACTTCAGTAAAATTTGACTCAAGTTTGTTTAAAGATGTTCATAAAAGAGGCAATTTAGAAATTACTCATTTTGACTATACCTGCTTTGACAATAAAACTGGATAAAGAACAAAAATGCAGATATTCAATCAAATCTACACTTTGTTATTTAAGTGAGAGCTCTTTTGAACTGTGTGTTTTGTAGCTGTGTTCTGGATCTGTCACAGAATTAGTGGCTTGCTAGCTACTGTCTTGATGAACTGTTTTAGATTCCTGACTTCGCAGGAGTAGTGGCAGAGTAACCCAGTACTGTGGTAGTAACATATTACTGAATTTCATTTGTTTCTAAAGTATGTTAGTTATATTTTCTACAGGTATTCCTCTGTTCAGCAACTTTAGCTGTGACAATATTGTTACTGTTTTAGATTGTTACTTGATCAGATGATTTATTTAAATATTAAATGTGTACATGGAATTTCTGGAAGGAATTTTCAAGGCTGTATATGTGTAATGAATAAGTGCTATGTATTTTGTAGCTGGTGGAAGTGTTGGGAAAAGTCTGATTGTCTCAAGTAGAGCCAGAAGGGGTGAATAAAATACCTAAAAATGCCTATTTCTGATTGATATTTTTGTAGACTACTCTGTGTAAGTACTTTAGACAACAAACATCAGGGGCTTGGTGGGTGAATTAAATCTTTAATACGTGTATGCTACTGAATACCTAGTGAAGTCAAGAAAAGCAAATTTAACCCTGATTTCCTTTGCTTGCTTTAATAGTTGTTACTCAACCAAGCCCATCGGTTGCCCAGCCTAGTACTTCAGAGAGTGAAGAGAGAGCTGCTGAACTGCCGAAACCAAAGAAGAACAGATGTTTCATGTGCAGGAAGAAGGTTGGCCTTACAGGTATGAGAACACTTTGTCAATTTTGGACAAATCTGGATGATTAGTTACATCTTGCTAGATTAAACTTGATAAATTATGTGTTCTACTAAATTTATTTGCAGCCATTCATTTTTCTTGCTCTGTATGTCAATGTAGATGAACATACCCCCTTTGTGGTAACTATGCTTTTAATTAACAACTTTAACCTAATTAAAAGCAAATCTTCCTAGTGATGTTGCTTTTTTTTCTGTGTACAGGATTTGACTGCCGATGTGGAAACTTATTTTGTGGACTTCACCGTTACTCTGACAAGCATAACTGCCCATATGACTACAAAGCAGAAGCTGCAGCAAAAATCAGAAAAGAAAATCCAGTTGTCGTGGCTGAAAAAATTCAGAGAATATAAATTAACCTGCTTGTGAAAAGACTGACTGACTTTTTGTGGGGCTTTTTTTTTCAATACATCCTAAAAAACATGAAAGAGCAGGTGCATGGCCATTTTCCTTTGTTCTTCAAAATTTTACTTCTAGTCCTGTCTGTCTAAATGATATTTCGAAATGTTTGGGTGTTTGTTACAGGCAGAATTGGATAGATACAGCCCTTGAAAATATACATGCGCTTCCCAGAATATAGTTGGATGATCAGAAAGCTGCACAGGAATACACATGCACAGAGGACAGACTCTAGTTCATGCGTGCCAAACAGATGTGTGCTGTCTGCATGTATGCAGCAGATCTGCCTTTTGAGATGTGCTTGAGGTATTTAATGTTTGGCTAATGTTACTGGCCTGTTTTGGAGAAGGATACATCAAAACGGTGGCAGTCTACTTCTATCATTTAAAATCTCATTCTACTTTTAGTTTCCACACTCCATTTTAGTTTTCCAGCAGAATGTGAGCAGTATAAAAGGGTCCACCATCCCAGAAATATGAGTGTTGGTGCCATATTTAAGTCACTTAACAATTGCACTGAGAAAAATGGAAAAAATCAGATACATAGAAGAAGAAAATTGTTTTGGAAAAGATTACATTGACTTTGAAATCTTGAAAAGATGTTCCCAAATGAAATGTCCTGTTAAGAGCTTATGAACTAGCCTGCAACAGAGTTGTCTGCTTTTCCTTGCATAGCTAAAAATGTGTAGCACAGTATTGTAAGATTGGTTTACAGAATAAGGTTACATACGTTTCTAGACATACCACAGCAGCTCTATCAAGCAACACGGGTCTAAATAAGTTGCTGAAGTATTAGGGCAGTTTATTAGTCATATACTACTTCTGTTCTGTGTGTTCCAAGTTCAAAAGAAGATTAGGAGTTAATTTTTCTAGTTTTAAATGTAATAACAGTTGCACCATTCTGCATGGAAAACCATACCCAACATGGCTGCTGTAGTGGTAGCTGGAACCACTCTTGGAGGGCTGCTTTATCATTTTTAATTGTACTTGGGTATAGGACTGTAGTGTTCTTGGGTGTATTGCATGGGCTGCATTATCTATGGCATTGTACAATAACAACTCTAGAAAAGGCAGTATTCTTCACTGATGCTTGTCTGGTAATATATATCACTTCTGTGTTATAATGGAAGGGGGTTTTGTGATGTATGAAACTTGTGTTTTTATATAAACAAATACGGTTTTAGACTAGTGTTGTGGTAATGCCTGTTCCCATCTGTAAATAGTTACGTATGTACACAAGGCGCTACTCCTGACCTTCTGATTTTTATTGCCGGTGTTCAGTCTTAGTTTTTACTTCACTATTAAAAGTGTCAGGTTTTTGCTTCTAACTTTGTTCTTCTGAGTTATTAGATATGCAAACATGTACAGATAGTTCTTATTTATGTATTGCACATAAACTACCCAGCATCTATGCTATATTGTATTATGTAAATAATAAAAATAATGTACAGAAGGAAATACTTCCTTTTGTGATAGTTCATTGGTTTTAATTATTGCTGTAGTGAGGATATGACCTTGTAGAAGTTGAGGTGCAAAGTTTATACTGAGTTCTTACAGATGTTGTCTTTATGCTTTAGCCTGCCTACATCCTTATTTCTTATTTGGATTTACCAGCTTCTTTTGAGACAACTTTCATGAGCAACTGGAGTACAGGTAACTACTTGATGGCCTGACAAAAATGCCAGTGAACAACAGTGTGCTTAAAGGGAGCAAAGGACAGTACTAGCAATGAACTTCAAACTTATTTCCAGTGGATCTGTTATGATAGAGCCAGTACGCTGACTACATCATTCTGTCCACATCTCACCAGCAGACCTGGGCAGAGTTACTGTCAGTGTCAGCAGCCAAATACAAACGGTAAATATGCCCAATTTATCCTTCCCAATGGGGAAGAGAAAGGACACAGTACGCAGCATGTGTTGCCATGGAGGAAGACATCTTCACTACTGGATGTTGCACAAAAATTGCTGTATCAGAAATGGATAATGTGTATGCCACCAGTCAGCTGATAGTCAACATAAGTTAATACTCCAGCCACTGTGTATACGTCCAATAAGGAAACACAGGCATGCTCTGGGACTTCATTTTCCTGGATGAACTTTAGGATGTCATCATGGAACTGCTTTAAAGCACTAAAGTTATTTTTCTACCTTTTGTATTAAAGCAATATCAGCAACTCCACTACAACATAGAATGTTTTTCTCTTTTTTATCCTTTTTTTATTCTTCCCTTCTGAACTTGAGAATGCCCTGTAACTGGATATTTGAGGAGACCTGTCTGGTTTTGATACTGTCTTGGCTAGAGTGGTTTAGGACAGGTAATAGTACTGATACTGTTAGGTAATGATGATGATGATGATCTCAATCTCATGGTCTGCATTCTTCTGTACAAATCTGTACTTGTGAACTCTTGTTTAAATATTTAATCTTGGTACATCTGTACAGGAAAGTATGAAATGAAAAATTCCTCTTTTTTTCTAAAATTGTGAATGGTATCATGTAAATTACACTTAAGAGAGGTATGAGCTTGTTTTCAAAACTAAGTCTGCAAGCTCCCTGGAGCTTTGTTCTTTTGATAGTGTATATAGTGTGTATAATCATTCAGGAACTCTAATTCTGTTGATGCTCACAGAACAAAGGAGGGGAAGACTGTTTAAAAAGAGCAGGTGTTGACAAAGTGTGTGGATTGGGGCAGGGGGGAATGTTTAAACTTATGTGGTACATCTTCCAAGAGAGAAACATAATCACTTCACATATCACTGATCTCATTTAACATTTGGCTGTTAGACTGAGATCTTCTTAACTCATACATAAACACACTGTTTTGGGAAGAGTCTTCCTCTGTTCCAAACAACTTTACCAGATGATCAGGACTGTTTTACGTAAAAACAAATAAATAAGTGAAAACAGGTGATGAGAAATGAATAATCTTCAATCTGAAATACTTGCCTCACTGTGTTATGGCTGTGCAATACTGTGTTCCACAGGATTCTGAACAACTGTTACTGTTGACCTCAAATTTGGAATCTAAAGATGACCTTGTGGTGGTTCCAACCTGTTACTGCAGAGCTCATGAGCTCCCAGATGACGTGGTTGGTTGTGATGCTTAAGGATGCCATGGGGTCAAGAAGCCCTGACTACCTTCATGGTACTTAGCCCTTTGGAACCATGCTTCTGGTCATTGTTTACTCTGTTTTGGAAGGTAATTGTTCACGGGTGTAAGGGAGTGTCTTAGGTGCTTGTATGTCATGTCTATCAGTCACTGAAAGGGTACTACAAGGATTTTGACTCATGTCTGGTGTCTGTAATGAGTCAAAACACAAAACACATGTCAGTTTCTGGGTGTTCCTAAGCTGTCCTACAGTATCATCTGATGTGTATGCTTGAAGGAGGAAATGTACAGCAAAAAGCAAATTAGATTGTTTTAGGTACCTGGGTGTGTTAAGCAGCTATGATTCAGTCACAGAAGGAAATTTGTTTTCTGTATAGATGTGTGCTTTTTATGTGTGTTTCATTAGTTTCTCAGCCAGCCAGAAATAACAGTTTCTCACAAATGACCTATTACTGACTCCCTCAATCATTTTTTGTTATTAAACACCTAGGATATTTGCTGAATTGCACTCTGATTTGGGAGGGTTCTGGCGGTACACGTGAAAGTACCTGGATGACATTGAAATTAATAAATGACAAACCTGAACAGTTAAAGAACTTGAGCTGGAAAAATAGTGAGATTGGCTGTGTGTGGAAATGTTGAAGCATAATCTAGGAGCAGAATCTGTAGTGAGAGTTAGTTATCACCACAGAGTTTTAAATGCCATTTTACAGACCTGAGTTATCCCTTAATCTACTGTAAACACTTATCAGAAAGTACTTCAGCCTTTAAATTGCCTATTTTAGAAGTAATTTAGTGATGGCCAAAGAAGCAAGGTTGGAGTTTGAGGGTTTTTTTTCACTGAAGGAAATACAGAGACCATTTCTGCTTGAAAGGGCTCATCAGCCTAATAACACAGAACCAAGGACAAGATTTCTGGTGGTATGAAGAACTGAATTCTGTAGGATGCAAATCAGCCGAATATCAGGACACTGTGATTTAAATTAAATTAAAATAAAGGTAAAGATGGCAACACTGAAATGCAAGAATCAACACCCAAAATGGTAACGAAAAACACTGCCTTGACTGTTAATTTATGTAGGTAAGATCTATACCATTTAAAAAAAAAAGTTGATAATTGAAATTATTAGTGTCATAGCTTCCTGAAGAATCTGTGTCTCACTCACCTTTTTTACTAGATGGTAAGATGAAGATGACAAATTCTTTTTTCAATGCCAATTCATTTCAGTGTGTGTTTCTCATGTCAGCTCATTGTAGCTATGTGGGAGGTTGGGTTTGTCAGGTGAGTCTTACTTTGGCTCAAACCTGCTAAGTAAGATATCTATATCATTATTAACCCCTCTTGTAGTACTAGCTCTTTTCTGCCTGTATCTACAACCAGCTCACAACGTTTATTCCTAAGCAGCAATAAGCCTGCTTATCATAACCTAAGGTTTATTAATTATGGAGAGAAAACAAAAAATAAATGGGATAAATATATCTACTCTTGTACCTGAGTACAAGCATGCAGGGTTGGACTTTGATGATCATCGCAGGTCCCTTCCTACTCAGAATATTCTGTGATTCTCTGATTCTCTATTGTGTAATGAGTCCTGGCTCAAGGCAGGTTAAGCCTGACTATGGGCTTCTGAGAGGGTTGTAGAGTGAAGTGCCTCTGTGTCTGTAGGCATTTTACAGATTACCCATAGCCTGAACCCTCCTGCTCCTCCTCCTTCCAAGTTGGCTGCCTGTAATGCTAAACAAATACCATTGCTGTGTGATGCTATTTTTGACCCATACGCAAGTGACAACATCTCTCAGCTATGTTACTATGACTGTAGAGCAAGTTCTTACTTTGTTTTGTTTTGCATAATGGTTAGGTTTCTTTTAATATATATATAGGGGGTTGTATTGTATCAAGGAATTTTGTAGGTGAAATATAAAATGCCTTCATCTTTTTCATTTTTCTTCCTGGTTAACAGTGTGTACCGCAAAGGATTCAACTGAACACAAGGCTGATACATAGTATTTACAGTGATCTCTGTTTAAGACCAGCCCGAATATCAGTGTAACATTACTTTCTCTACTGAGAGAGAGTCATGTTTGCTACATGAACCACCAAAGCTGGCACGCCTCATGAAAAATGTTGAAATCCAAGGAAAGAGTTAGAATCACAGACTGCATAATAGTGAAATGTATTTGCCTGAGTGGACTCAAGACACCTTAGCTGCCCACTGAATCATTTGCTAAGCTACTGCAAAATGTGTCTCCATCTGAATTGGTTTTACTACCAATCATACCCATAGCCAGCCATCCTCACCATGGTTTGAGTAGGGAAAAATCAACAGTTTTAAACTGCTTTGTTTGGGGCTTTTACCAGGATTTTGAGATCGTTTTGATAGGGCTGTGAGCACTGTTGAGGGTAAGGTATTTTTAACCTTATCTTGATCCCTGTGTTTCTAGATTCTTCCTATAGCGCCTACTGATGGTATATTAATGAAATCAATATAAATGGAGGCAACGTGACCTAAACAGGATAAACTGAAGTCATGATTCACTACAGGGCCCTGCTCACTGCAGAACTTTTATGTCAGCTTCATGTTTCTGCTGGGATCATGTCTGATAGCACAGTGCTAGTAACACCAAGGTCACAGGTTTGATTCCTGTGTGAGCCATTCTCTTAAGAGAAGGACTTGATGATCCTTGTGGGTCTCTTCCAACTCAGAATATTTTGTGATTCTGTAAAAAGCCTTATCAGTCCCTTTATCCAGTGTCCGATAGGTGCCATTAGATGTTAACTGGGCCCATTTAGAGATGTGTATTTGGACTTCCCTTTATTAGTTGGTTTTATTTTCAGATTTCATTGATAGTGGTCTTGACATGTAGTTAATGTATTTCGGTGTGTGAAAAGCATTTTGGTGGTGATGTTTTTTCAGCTTGTTGGTGTACTCTTGTGAAAGAGGTGTTAGAAGCACAAACTATTTGCCAAGGTACTGGGTAGCAAACATGTAGGTGAAGAAATGCTCCCTATAGTTCAGATCTTTCACCTTTGGAGACCTATAGTGCCTGCCTTTTTGCCTGATTAGTTTCCAATATAGGAAGGCAGAATAAAGTCCCACTGTGAATCTTCACTTGGTAGTATCATTGAGATTGTAGCACAGATCTGAGGAAAACAAAAGCAATTTAATTCGCTGTTCCTCATTCCTGTTTATGTACTCTTTACCACAGTGTACATTTTATGTTGTTTGAAACCCACCCAACCAATGTCACTTCTTGATGAGCATTTTCCTTGAGCAGCCAGCATTTTTAGATTTGACTGAAGTTTCCTTTGGTAGGTTTGTGAGATGTTGGAGACATGGAGACTATACCCTGAGTTCCCAAGGAAACCTATGAAACAGTTTGTGCACGGGACTGTTTGACTTGGATAATGCTTCTAGGAGACCAGGTCAGACTAGGTTTAAACAAGATTAGGCTAAAGTAGATTTTTCTTAGTTGTATTTTAAGTAGCATGGGATTTATGAGGAGAAAGTAGATTTATGACCCTGGAAAAATCTTGATTCCTTTCAGTCTGGTTTCATCTTCAAAGTGAGACTGAACTAGTTCCTTTGATTGCTATACTGGAGTCATCTGATGGATAATACCCATATGGATTTGTGTATTTCTACTAGAAGCTCAAATTCTGACAGGCCTTGTGTGACCAAAGTGTTGGATGTTTTGTTGCCGGTTCAGTCACCACAGCAGCTCGTGGAAACCACCAGATTTAGTGCAAGGATGATGCACAGACAGGCAGGAGAGGTGAGACCACCACACATATATTTGCACACACTTCTAGGGAACTGCAGTTTCAGTCTCAGTGCTAAAACAATTTGGCTGGTAGCTTCAAGCATGTAGCAGTGATGAAAAGGATAGCATTTGCCATTGTGGCTTCAAGGTTTGCTAGCTGAATCTGAGCCAGTCACCTGCAGGTTGCAGAAATAGGTTTACACTTGATGTAATGTGATGGCACTAGTAATTACATGTCAGTAAATGAAGGATCAACAGTGGTAATAGTTCACTGGCTCCTCAGCAACATTTTCTAAGCTAGAATTTGGAAAACGTATTATGTTAGGAAATGGCCTTGAGGTTCAAGTTTATTTACTCATCATTTCACGTAAGCAGAGGTAGTTGTGTTTGTCATCTGCTGAGGCTGAATCACAGTTCAGCATGGAGTCATTTCTTAGTGTTGACCAGCCTTCAGTAAATAGAGACGTTTAACACTCAGTCTGCAAACAGCTGCTGGAGACCAAAGGTTATATCAGTGAATAGCATTAGGACTTTTACAGCCTCTTCCTCTTTGTTTCCCAGAGCCCTTCGTGGTGGTGGGTAAGAGTTGCTGTCCCAATGCACAGAGGTGAGGATGAAGTGCAGAAGGGGTCAGTGAGGACACACATGGTCCTGCAGTTCTGACTCCAGCTGTTTCACGTTAGCAGACTACTGCCACTAGCTGCCTGACTGTCCTAGAGCCCTAGTTATGGCCCCCTGCTCCACCCTAACACATGGAATTTCTTCCTGATTTGTTTTTGGTCCGGTGATCTGAGTTAAAAAAGCCACATTTTAGAGAGCAATGCCACAGATCTCAAAGAGGGTGAGTGAGTTACATTACCAGGAGCAGAGATACAACATCTGGGGATGCTCCAAGTGCAGACATCTGTCAGCAAGAGGAGCACAACGTCTGAGTTCTGAACTGTCCCCTGGCTGCGTAAAGCAGCAGTGCCAGGTTGTGGACCCAGCTCTCCCTGCTTCTACAGGAGTGTCTCTGCTACATACCTGCTTCCCCCAAGCTCTGGAGTGGCAACAGTTTCTCCCCTTTCATAAAGGAGGGCCAGGGGATGTTCAGCAGCCCCTTGGCGGGGGCCTGAACAGACACTACCCAAGGCACAGCTCCACCATATCGTGCTGGTGGACAAAACCAGATGAAGCCTAGAGTGACCATTTCTATTTTTACCTTACAACAAACACTGCGCCAAAATATCTGTGAACTCCAGTATGCTTCTCTGCAGGCTAAAATCCACCCACCACCACACTTGGTTCTCATCAGGCTATTAAAATTCTTCAGTTGCTGACACTTCAGCACAGGAAACAACTGTGTCACACCCATGCCAAACAAGAAAAGTGGCAGTAGGCAAGAATACCTTTACACTACTGCTGCCAGACCTCAGGAACACCCTCTGTAACTTAAGTCCTGCAGAAGCTTTGGTTGGCCTTTGCTTTTCTCTTTCATTTCATCCCCCTCTCGTGGTAACATTTTAACAGTCTGAAACAAACTGATTTTTTTAAAGCAGTTCAAATAATTTGAAAAGCTGCTCTGTGTGTGTGTGTTGTTTTTTCAACTGTGGTAAAAGGTTATGCCAAGAGCATATCTTTGCAGACCTTATTAGTACTAAAGAAAGTATGTTAATATATGCACAGCCTGCAGTGTAAGTAGTATGCTATTTTGGGCTACAAATCTAGAGCTAGTTTTAAAAAAGCTGGCACAAGAATCCCACTATTGACTGTAAGTCCTAAGCAAGTCCACTTTTCTTTCAGCTAAATATACCCTCTTATACCTTTTTTAGGGAATGTTTTACTAGCATCAGTTAGGTTGCTGACTTGTGTTTATTTTTTTAACTAAGCACAATTTAGTTAGGTAAAGTACAGACAGAGAGATCTTATGAAATCTCTGTTTTTTCCCAAGCCTGGTCACTGTGTTTTTTAAAAAGTCTGTAGTTCAAACATGCCTGTTTTCTGTTCTAGACGAGAGCTGGATCTGAAAATCCCTGCCCCTCACACTCCCATCTCAGTTGTCTGAGTGCTGCTTGCAGAGAAGCAAAGCCTTGTGTTCAGAGATCAGATACATACTTTTGCATTTCCAAAGCTCTTATGTGTGCAGAGTTACAGTCATGAGCACACTTTATAGCTTTTTTTCTTTCTACTTCAAGGAAAGAGCCATGCTCAGCCCACAAAGGTAATAACAACCAGCTCAAGAGACTGATTCAGCTTGTATAACACTCTTCTCCGTGCCTCAGCTCCCTACTGACACGTCTGAAAGGGATTCACAAAAATCAGGTGTAGAGGAAGGATGGACCCAACAGCCCAAGAGGGTCTCATGCTGCAGGTCGAGCCCTGACAATGCCATGCCCATGCAAGCCATAGTCCCACCTGCCATCTCTCTCAACAGTCCTGTTTGGGCAACCTGTGTCCCTCCAGCAACCCTGGGCAAGGCTGGCAAGGCTGTGGGGGTTGTAACCATTACCTGCTGCAGTGCCAACCCCAGCCCATGCTGGCCCAGCAACATATCCTCCAGCCATAGCAAACCTCTCCCTTCAGTGACTCTAAATAACAGCTTTTTTTTTTCCTCCTTCCCAGGTATTTACAAGGAATTTCAATATAAATAAACTACATTTAGAAGAATGTTACAATAAAATAAATTAACTGATGTGTTAAGGCTCCCCTTTCCCAAGGCTACAAATTAAGGACAAAACTACCCCATTTGTTCAGTTAAAAAATTTGTCAGACATTGACTAGTCCCAGAATAAGACTTCAGGAACAAGTAAATATTTTGGGCAGGCATGTTTGTTTTATTTGTGCTGATAGTGCCAAACTCCAGCACCACAAAATTGGATCACTCTGGCCATATCCTGCTAAGCATGAGAGCTCAGAGGGACTTCCAGTAGCCCAAAAGGCTATCTGAAGGGCAGGGCATGGTGCCCCAGTGGCTGTCTATGCCACACCACCACTGTGATGCTGGATGTGGAGCTTCAGCAGTGTGTGGATGTGGTCAGCTGCCAGGCCTTGCCAAGTGCACCCTGAAGGGGGTGAGTATTTACACCTGTCATATCACCTGTGCTGGTCCCCAGGATGCTGAAACAAGTGACTATCAGATGGAGAAAATGTTTGAAGTCAGCAGGCAGAGCTGAGCCTGCAAGAGGACACGACAGCATCCCCTCCATCAGCACTGCTTCAGCATGAGCAGTCTCATACCCCCACACTTGCTGCAAGTGCCAGGGAAGATTGAATGTTACCAAGAGATGCTGACATCGCTTTTACTTGTGCTCAAAGGTAAGGCAAAAATGTGCCATCAAAGCTTGCACAAAGCCTTGCAAGCTGCCACGAAACAGAATGTCTGCAATATGTGATCATTCTTTATAGGGCTTCCATGCAAATTTTTTCCATATTTGATCTGACTTGGGAGATTTTTAAAGCAAAGATTTTCCTGGCTGCCCATTGAAACTGCAAGGAAAACACTACCAAAAAAATATTATTTCTTGTCAGCGTAGAGAGGGAGTACTTCTTTTCCCCTGTTTTATGATTTTATAGAGATTTGCAACCAGGAATTTTATGTCATGTTTAGGTGGTTTGACATGCAAACAGCAATAAATAGGAGTATTTGTTCTGTTTTTATGATGATACGATAAATTATGAAAATAGGAGTCTCAAAGTCCAGTATACACTTTTTTTAACCTCCAGTGTCATGTTGAGGCCACTATTACTTCAAGGTTCTCACCTTCTGCGCAGTGAATGGACCAAGGGAAATGCAAAGAGGAGTGTGGGAGCTATTTATGTCAGTGAAATCACTTTCATACTTAATTTTGTCTAATTATTAGTACAGATTTTTGTGAGCAGTGGAATAATCTACTTATCAAATACTACTTGGAAATACATTTTTATGAAGGTAACATTTAGAGATTTAGCAAACTGGATTAGTCACGATCTCAGTAAATGCAAAACACAGCTCAGTGCACTTAACACTAATACCACAGTTAACACTTCAGAAGCCTGCCCAAATTATAAGAACACCCAAAGCAATTATTTAGATGACATTAGTAACCAAGGTGCAATATTGTTTGCTGAACAGGAAAGAATCTCCTTTATAAAAATCTTTGCAAGCTGTTGAGACTGGAAGCAGATGGTTAAATTATGCCTGCAGAAAGGTTTAACTCTCCCAAAGCAGCAGGGCAGAAATATGATGCAATCTTTCACTGCCTATCAGAGCAAGATGCTTAGACCTTTGCAATCAGTCAGCATTGGCTTCCTTTGCTCCAGAGAGGGACAGAGCTGATGGGTGAATCCTTGAGGCCAAGGGAGATACGCATTGTTGTACCCCCTATCTTGTCAGGGAAGCAACAGTGTCCAGCTGGTCTCTCCTGGGCTCTGCCAAAGACATAAAAAGCAGTGGGGCCATTCTGTTAGCCTTGCCCTCTGGAGTAAAAGGTTGAGTAAGTCTTGCCAAAAGACTGTTGTGGTTATTATGAAGTAACTCTTGGTAATGTCTAATACCTTGGTTTTATGCCACAAAAGAAGAGCAAATGAAATTTTCATGGTCTTTGCATCTATAAGAATATTCAGGTTGCATGGGTTTATCTTGGGTTTAGAAAACAAGTTCCAAGTGCTTTACCTTGCTGTTAGTAATATTGCGCAGTTCATTCCATCCACCCCACATTTGTCACCAAAGCATCTGGATGTTTATTGGGAAAATTTAGAAAACAAAATGTAATTTTTCTGAGTGTTCATGTGAATAACAGAAGTGAGTATGAATAGTGATCCAAAGGGATATTTTGCACTTTGTGCATCCATTTGCAGTCAAGCTACTTTAAATTTGCTGAAGTTAGAGCTCAAGTATGTCTGTGGTTTGATGCAGATTTTTAAACTTCTCCCAGAACATAACGTTCTGGTAGCGCTTACAGAATGCACACCGGCAGGAACTCAAAAAACATCTCTGAAAGGAGCTCTGAAAGGTGATACTGCTGCCAGTTCCTCTCATGTCCCTATTAGGAGGGTAAAATACCATGTCTTATTGTATTCATTTTCTTTCAGAAAGGATCTGTTTTTGAGGTTTTACATACATAAGGGCAAGTGGGTTGAAATGAAACACACTTCTCTTTCCTCTCTCCCCTCTTTCTGTGCCCTGCCATAGAGTTATTGCTCTCCTCTTCATAGTGGCTTTCAAGGCACACACCATAGTTGTACAGGAAGGAAGAAAAGGTGGACACTTGATGCGGTAAATCAGTCTTGGATCAAGAGAAGGGTGTTAGCTGCACGGTATGTCTTCTAAAGTCTGGCCAACCCTGAATTTGACACCGTCCTTCAGCAATGCCCAGCTCAGCATGTCTATCAACCTTGGTATGGAGAAACAGGATATATTCATGGCTGCAGGCAAATGCAAAGCTGTTTGGCACTTGAAAAATTTTCTGCTGCTTCAGGTCTATGAAACCATGTGTTTTGGGGATAGGCAGGACCGCCTGTTCTTCCTGTGAAACCAGCCCAGTCTGCTTCACGTGTAATTTGCCATTCAACTCTAATCTTTCTCTGTTGAACCAAATTACAAAATAAATACATGAAAATACCCTTTTAATAAGTCTAAACCAAAAATATAAGAGGCATAAAACATCCTTACTCTTCCTTGAAACCAATTTTTCAGGATAGTGATGCTAATGGAAAAAGTGACATTATACTGTTCACTACAGCTTGCCATCTGGGGAGCAGGTATGTGTTTAGGCAGCCAGCAAAACAAACAGAGGAAATGACTTTGCCAACCAATACAAAATGAACAGGTAGGACTCAGTCACTGGATGTTATAGAGAGAAAAAATGTTAATGTAGCAGAAAGGAATTGGACAAACTAAGGAGCTAAACCAAACTTCTCTGCTGCAGCGTTGCCCTTAAACTTAATTTGACTTGTTGGCTGAAAGCAGGAGAGTCTACAAGGGAAGGTTTGTGCTGTGCCCTGCTGTCCTCCTGCACATCCTTATTCATCAGCCTTACTAGAAACAGGACAGTTTTGTTCCATAGACCTTTGGCCTGTCTCAGGTCTGTCCCTTTCACATCCTTGCATAATGAAGACGGGAGTTATCCCTGCAGGAGGACACAGAGTAAGCAATGGGTGGTGCACCATTGAGCACATACCTGCTTCAAGCAGGACAACTGCCTGGCTCTCCTTGTAGGGGAAAGCTGATCTGAAGTTGCTGACTATGAGGAAGAATGATTTTGCATCTTTGCTGTTTATATTTAGGGTAACCAGAGTAGGGGGACACATGTTTGGTGAGAAATGGATCAATTTTTGCACTGCCCTTTCCCCAGAGGGCACTCGCTCTGCAAATCCCCTCCATCATTTCAGGTGACCCCAAGCCCAAGTGCCCAGACAAGGAACAGGAAGGCTACCTTGGACCCCAGTGTCCCAGTGGTTTACAGGCTGCTTCCATGGCCTCCATACCCCTCAGTTTATGAGGTGACGTGATAATGAGGTAGTCATTCATTTTTCTGTATTTCACAAAGTTTTGATTTTTATTGTACCAATAAAGCCTCTCTCTCTTTCTGCACAGTCAGTGGTGCCTGAATACTTGTATCTCCCTTTGCAGTTTAACATCTGGATAGAAATAAAAGCCATCCCTGACAGCATTAACAACAGATGTTCTTTACTTAAGCAGGGATTAAGAATGCTCCTAAAAGAATATATAAAATAAATTCTGTGGTGATCCATTCTTCTGATTGGGGTTAAAACAGAGGAAAAATGCAGGAACATTAATATAAAAGTAGACTGTCTTGGAAATCACAGTTGTACTGAATAAAAGGACTAAAAGAAATGACTGACCTTTCCTCCCCCAAGGAAAACCTGCATTTTTCTTGGTTTTCTTCTCCAAGCTCCCCTTTTCTGATGGGGAAAGCCTCCTATTCCTCAAAGTGGGCACACTACGGTTACGAGGGCAGGGACAGTCCTGTCATGCCCTCCTGAGAGCCCTTAAGGGGCCAGTGCACAGGAGGCTAATTCTCACTCAGAATTATAATTGACTCCTGTGCTTATGGTGAGTTCTATTGAATCATAGAATCAGAGTGGTTGAAAGGGACCTCTGAGATCATCAAGTCCAACCCTTGGTCCACTACCACCGGGGTTGCTAGACCGTAGCGGTAAGTGCCACATCCAGTCTCATCTTAAAAACCTCCAGGGACGGACAATTCACCACCTCCCTGAGCAGCCCATTCCAATGCCTGATTACCCTCTCTGTAAAGAATTTCTTCCTAATGTCCAACTTAAACCTCCCCTGGCAGAGCTTCAGACCATGCCCTCTTGTCTTACTGATAGTTGCTTGGGAGAAGAGACCAACCCCCACCTGGCTACAACCTCCTTTCAGGGAGTTGTAGGGGCCCCTGGTGGTCTAGTGGTTAGGGTGCAGGACTCTCACCGCTGCGACCCGGGTTTGATTCCCAGCCCCCCGGGCAGATGGAGCTTGTGCAGATGAACCTCAGGATTAAAGGGTGGGCTCAGTTCAGCGCATGCTGGGTCTCACCTAAAAAATCCACTGCACAGGCTCGAAGGGTTAATGACCTTTCCCAAATCTTCGCTCGCGAAGACTGGCCATTATTATAGAGTGATGAGGTCTCCCCTGAGCCTCCTCTTCTCCAGGCTAAACAACCCCAGCTCCCTCAGCCTCTCCTCATAGGACTTGTGCTCCAGTCCCTTCACCAGCCTTGTTGCTCTTCTCTGGACCTGCTCCAGGACCTCAATATCCTTCCTGAACTGAGGGGCCCAGAACTGGACACAGTACTTGAGGTGTGGCCTCCCCAGTGCTGAGTTAAATTTTGTTAGTGTTAAATTAATCAATGATTAAGAGCTCTTAAACCTTTAAATATAGACCATTAATCAAGTCTGAGGCTGAGTCTGGACACAGCTGCACCCAGGAGTTTAGAAAGTGAGGGGGTCCTTACCAAGCAAGTTCCAGGCACTTTTCTTTAAATTACATTTTGCAAGAAAGACCTAAAAAATACTGAAGAGGATTAGCTCCAAGCACAAGCACATACAAGTCTACAGCTTCACGTCCTGTATGGGGACTTCCATGAGGTCTGGCACAGATCCTGCAGCCACACACATATGATGGTGCTGTTGACTCAAACACTCATACAGGACTGAGACAAAATGAGGCAGTGTGAGTTGGGACATGCCATGATCAACCTTCGTTTTATGCTTTCACAGGCTGTAGCCCTCAGCATTGCAGCCTGTGCAGCATATACTCTTCAGACAATAATCACCTGGCAACTCCACAGATCCTGGACAGTCTACGTTATTGGGGGGTTTTTGTTATTGTTGTAGTGGTTTTATAAATGCAATCTGCATGACCTAAACACCAAGGAATCAAGTGTTTCTTTGGGCAGGTTGTGTCGTCTTCTCCAGTGCAGATTTCAATACTACAAGAAGGCTGGAGGACTGTTCAAAGAAGTACCACAACTGTCAGACAGTGTAGCATCCACAACTCTAATCCCTTTGCCTACCCTGGATTTCAGCTATTACTCAACTATCTGTATGGGTCAGACATTTTTAATGGAAGATTTATATGTCATTGGAGGCAAAAGTATGAAATGGCAGTAGGCATGTAGGGCAATGGCTGCATATTGCATGCAAGCAGTTGCTTCTCTAGGTGATGCACTGTACTTTGAAGGTCTGAGAGGCTCACACAATGTGATGTAACATGATACTGTGACAGTATCATGAGGGCTGTGGTGTACCAAGAGTTTAAGATTACTGTAGATGTCCTGCCAGCCAGCCTTGAGAAGACATGCTCCAGGAGAGGAGCAGAAGGCCCATGCAGGGATAGGAGAGAGCAGCATAGGCAAGTACCACCCTCCATTCACAGTCCGTCCCCCTCCACCCAGATCCCTGGGCTGCTCCCACTGGTATGAAATACCTCTGTAAGATACAGTCTTGGAAATACAGTAGGAAAAAACAGGAGGCCTTTTCCCCTCCCATTTTTTTCCCATCCTTCTCTTCTTTTCATTATTTCTTCCATTCTTCCTGTCTTTTTTCACTTATTTTCATTCTTTTCCTTTCCCTGTTAACTCCTTGAAGGATTTTAGAAAGGAGAGGTAGTACTGGCAACCACTGTTTCTTTTAAAGAGTTAAAACTGAAGTACAAGAGTTTATGAAGGTTGCTTGTGGCACACACCACTTCATGATGCCTCAACCTTGTCTCAGTTCCACATTAGCACCTATAGCCAGAAGTGGCAGCTGCTACAGGGCAGCAGCAGCTAACAAACCAGGCAGAGGTGCAGCTGAGAGCTGTTAGTGCACACGAACTGCTTTGAGATGGCTTTTGTATCAGAAGAAGTGCAAATGCAGCAATTTGAACTTAATTTTATTCTTGACAGTTTGAGATGTCATTGAAGTGAAGATGCGCCAGTGATGGGAGTTCCCTGCTCTCCAACAGGCCTCCAGTGAGAGTTTAGGCTGCTTGTGTAGGTTGGCTGAGCAACATGGTGTTCGAGCAACCTCCTAGACTGTTAGCACATTCTTCACTTAAGGGAACAAACCCCATAATAAGTCAAGACAGTGACTGTTTAGCATGTGCATGCCGCTCTTTATGTTCAGTACCTGAAACAATTCTAGTCCTGGTCACTCAAACTCACACTGTGTGTGTTTCATCGAGACATTCAGCCCCAAAGGTGGGGCTGAAGACATGAGACATGGCTTCATGGGATGCCTCAGCCACCCCTTTCTGACCTGGAAAGGTCAAAGCAGAGGATTGCAACTGTTCACTTCTTTATAGGTTTAGGCTTAAAAATCTGTAAATCTCTGTTTCTGTAACAGCATCTTCTGCACACAGTTCGAACTCTTCTCTTTTCACTCAGTTATCCCTTGGAGAATATGAATTTTTTATAACAATGGTAGAAATGCCCCCAACAGATACAGCCTCTCATCTGGGTAGGGAGGATTACTCAGAACTGGCTTCTGTGTGGTGCAAGACAGCACACTGATCTTGTTTGGCACATCTGTTTGCTATTTCACAAGCCATAAAAATACAACAATTGGGATTCCTCCTCAAAAATAAAAGCCCAGGGAATAATTTTTAGAGTACCGAGAGAATACAATGAGCATTAGTGCAGTACACAGCTAGCTGGAATTGATTTTGTGGCATTTATGGCCATACATTTAGAGGTAATTCCTAAAGGACATATTTACTCAGAATTAATGCAAGAATGCAGTCACAAACTTGTTGCTTTGGAAGGAAGACAGCTAATTACAGAGTACAAGCATAGGGCAAGGAACCTTCCTTTTGCATTTTAACTATGATCTCATGTCACGAACTATAAACCCATTCAGCTCAGCTGTAAGTGATCCACTGTCTGATCACAAACCAAGAAGGGTCTTTGTATTCTTCTTAATAGGCACAGGAGAAGACTAATGAAAATTACACTGGTAAAGTGTGCAGGATTATCCAATGGCTTTTTTTTTTAAGATTGCAAACCAAACTCTGTGTTGCCACTTATGCAATATGTGTCTATATCAACTCATTGTAGCGAAACAGGTAATTGTAGCTTGAGATTTACTGAGCACATACCCAAAGGCTCTCAGATTTTCAAATTGACTCACAAATCCTCTACACCAGAAGAACTGTGCTTTCATCTGAGTTTTATACTGCTTTAAATAGGTAAGTCTCAATTTAGTACTCCAGTGAAATATTGCAAAAGCATTTATTATTGCTATTTTTTCAAAATAAAGTGTTAAGTGGCACAATTCTTATGCTGAAAGCCTAAATGGGTCCTTCTATTAAGAACATTAGTATATAAATTCACTTGTCTTTTCTTGGTAGTTTGCATGACTTGTGTTGATAAACTGATTGATGAAAATACAGACCAGTTTTATTTCTTGTGTACACAATTTTGAGTAAGTTGATAACAGCTGCACATAATTCTCAAAATTTCAGTATACAATTCCTCAGTGTGTAATTAGTGGTCCTCCTATGGCAGCTTTTAAGAAAATCCACTTCTGGAGAGTTTCAGGGCTGCATAGACTGGAGACATTTTTATGCTTAAGCTTTGAAAAGTAAGAAAGTGAAGAAACACACATCAAAGGAGATGTGACTCTGTATGCTTGCTGCCAAGCACAAGAAGCAAACATTTCAGGACAGTATACTTCAACACAAAAAATAAAATTTAAAATAAATAAAGAAAAAATTAAAAGGTTACTGAAGCTCTGGCTTTGACTTATGAAGCCAACAAGTCTGGTTAAAAGATACATCAAAAGCTGTAAGATTTCTGGATCTGGAAAAGGATCCCCTAAAATGATGCTGTACATACTATGCAGACTTTGCAAACTCCTGTGATGAGGGGTTGCCCAAGTTTCCCAGAGAGCAGTGTATTTTGCTGAGTATTTTGGTCTTCATTCTTCATTAGTCAGCTTACCAGCTTTCTCTCCCTCCTCAAAAGTCAAACACAGAAAGAGATGAGGGTTGGTGTAAACACAAGGCCTCTTTATTTTGTTTCAACATTACTTCCCATTTAGCATGACCAAAACCAAGCAGAACAGTGGAAATCACATACACCATTTTTCTTAATACATTGCTCTTCCTTGAAACTGCATGAGTACAACAGGAAGGATAAATTCAACAATATTAACTCCAGTTAGGCATTTTCACATGTGAAAGTACCAGAGCTTATATACAACAGGTCACAAGCAGACAAATCAAAGACCAGTATCAGGAAAACCTACTCCAGTGAGATGTGAACTCACCTTTGGGGAAAGAGTTTGTCTTGAAGCAAGGGATGCAAACCTCCTTAGCTAAGAAGTATGTGCAAATGTTTTTTAAAAACTTTATCAGTAAAATTTGTTAAAGGGGTACAAAACCCAGCTTCAAAGCTGCAAGGCCAGACAGGATGCAGTTTAAAGCCTTCAGCTGTCACTAACGCTAGCCCCATCTCCTAAAGGCTTATCTCCAGGGAATTTTTTTACCTAACTGTGCCTAGGAGCCCCTGGCTAAGGAAAGCCATTGGTGATTTAAGTGCAAATCATGGTAAAACATTTTTAAGTTTTTGTCAGCTGCTCATGGTTTATGTCTTGGTCTTGGCTGAGTCTAATTGTTACCAGTTGACTCAAGTCATTAAGAGCCAAATCACTGAGTCTAAGAGCTGTGCAAACGCAATAACACCTACCTGGAGGGACAAATATTTTGACTGAAGCATTAGGCAGTTAGTGTAAGTAAGACTGCCTTTCAACCTTATCCTTCTCCCAGCTTCATTTCTTCAGCATAATTATTTCCAAACCAAAACCAAGTATATGAGAAACCATAAACCAAAGCCAGAATTAAAGCTAATACACACTTCTGAGTCATGACAGTGTAAAGAAGTGTGAATCTACGCATGGCTATTGCATTCAGTTCTACAGAAGTGACTGCCTCTGCAAAAGCCACAGGGAACCTCCTTGGTTGGAGCACAACTCTGCTTCTGGGCATTTTGTAAGAAAGAATTTCCACTCAACTTTCCAGGAAACTGCCCTCCAAAAATATTTCTCAGCCTTTAGACAAAAACTAGCGGTTCTATTAACCTTAAACAGCAGATTGTTTTTAATGTTGCTAATGTCCTTTTGGCTTCCCAGGAATTGTTTCTGCTGTTTTTGTTACTCTTTTTTGTACAGAGAGCCTTGCAAATGTAATTTGCTAGTTTCTTGTTGAGAGAAGCACAAGTTGTTGCACATATTGCGCGAAGCCTCAAAAGCCCCACAGCTTTAAGCCAAAGCTCCTAGAACTTAAAAGTTCAGTACTAGATACATGATTGTGCAATTTAAAATGTGCTGTGGTCTCTGCAATATGCTTAACTTCAAAACAATCTGATTTTTAAAACAGCTTGTATTTAGTCACTTCAGTCACACCAGAGGTTTAGCCTGTGTTGGACTCAGTCAACAGTTACATGACATGGGATGGTGTCTGGGGCATACAGGAACAGAGATTCTTCCCTGGGATCAAACTAATTCTGCCTCTGTCCTGATCAGTGCCAAACATTTCATTGGACAATTGTAGATAAAACAAAATGTGCCCTTGAATTACCTTTCTTCTGGAGTTCTTACAGGTAATTCTGATTTAAATCTTGAAGCAGAGGTTGAGAGGTTTTAAACTGCACTGTGAGCAGGTACAACTATTTGAGCTTGTATTATTAAGCATGTAAGCAACTCCTTTGGAAATCTGCCCAGTTTTTGGACCTCAATGACTTTCTGAAGGAATGAAGTCCACGAGTTAACAAAACATTGTCTGAGAAGGTATCTTCTTTAATGAGTGTTTCCCACCTAAAACTTCACTGACGTCATCTTCTTTTTATGAGTTCCTCTAATCTATCTCATTTCTGCTTTGCAATATTTTGTATTCTGCTACCACTCTTTTCAAATCTCTTCTGCAATTAATTTTGGCCCTGTCCTTTCTCCAATTTTCAAAATCTCTTGGCTTTTCTTTCTTCTTTTCTACACCATAACTTTCCAGATGAATTGACCCCTGCAGATAAGGGCTGTAGATAATAATAAATAATAAATAATAATGGCCAGTCTTCGCGAGCGAAGATTTGGGAAAGGTCATTAACCCTTCGAGCCTGCGCAGTGGATTTTTTAGGTGAGACACAGCGTGCGCTGAACTGAGCCCACCCTTTAATCCTGAGGTTCATCTGCCGGGGCCGAGTGAAACTCAGACAGTGGCAGTGAGGGCTGTAGATAAGGCAACACCATTTATTCATACAAATATAGAATTTTAAAAGCCATCCACCATCTGTTATGGATTGTTCCTGGAAATGTTTAAAAGAATATTTTTAAACAGCTTGTCTGAGCTTTTTTCTTTTAAAATTTGAATATTCTTTGAAAGAATTTGGGCCTTTTGTTTTTGAAGACTTATGTATTCTTTTAAAATTAATAATCCAGAACAGTTATGTTCACCTTTGCTCAGTAAAGCCATAGATATTTAGCAAGAATTTTTATTACTTTTTGCTAACTTGCATTGCATGATCACAATTAAAATATAAAAAAATTCTATTTATCTGAAAATATTTTTAATTAAAATGTTTCTCTTCAAGTTCATAAAATCATTATAATTTTTCCATTCATGAGTGAATAATCAGGCACACACTTTTAAACAGGGTCATTTTAAAGTTCCTTTTTCCAACAGTAAGTCCACTTACCAAAACTTTCAGTACAGTGAACAAATACACATTTTTTTCCCCTACAAAGCCATAGGATTGCACAAAAAATACAGAATAAATATAAACATTAGGCCAAGGCAACATTTTAAAGTGCAGAACTCCACTTGCCACACATGAATAATTCAAATAATGCTGCATAATGCATAGGCAATTCTTACTAGTATTTCAAAACCTGAAGTGACACGATGAGATCAACATATAACAGTAATTCAAATACATTCTATTTATAATAAATAAGAGCTTATCTGACCATAGAACAGAATAAGCATATTGTCCCAACAAGCAAGCTCTTCACAATTATCCTTTTTTTCATTTGTCTGAATGGTGTGCCACCACTGAACATAAAGACAAATTAAGAAACAAAGATCTTATCCACCATCTGGTAAGAGAACTCATGGGGAGAGACATCTGGAATCTCATGATGGTATATTCTTCCAGAGGTTTCATCTCAAATCAGTCAATTTATACTGTCATATATCTGTCAATTTATACAAATTGAAAATTATCTCTTAATTTTCTTCCACATATTCATATTCATATCCCCTTAATGTTCAGTTGTCTTGGTTTAACTTTTTTTCTCTTTTTTTTTTCTTTTCTTTTCCCTTTTTTTTTGGTTTTTTTTGGTGTGAGGAAAATGCAGGAAAGGGGAAGAGAGTTGCTTCACTTTGTATTCAGCTACTAAGTTCTGTGACAGTAAGGATGGAGGGAGAACATTCGAAGTCTAGTCTCCATTAGCATTTTGCTTTGAGACAATAATGCTGTTCTGAAGTGAATTCCCAATCATCGCCCCTTACTGAACCTTGGTTCAGTTTGCAGGGTGATTTTCGTACACAAGAATTAAGCTTATTTTGGAGGAAACTACGGTGGAGGCTCAGCTGCCTTTCAAATACACTCCAGTCTCTAAAAGAGAGACTAAGAATCTGAACCCATTATTTGGCCTGCTTCAAACTGCATATACAGTTGAGGCATTTGTCCAAGGAAACATAATATATGTAGTCTTGAGTTGCACATAGTGTAGATGTACAAGTCTCAGCAGTAACTGCTTTCATCTACTGATCCTCCCCAACTGTAATAAGTATCTTGGCAATGCACACAGGTAGAGAGTCCCAAGGACCAAAACTTCTCCGTGGGATCCTCAGTGACTTTCCCAAAATTACTTCAGAGAAGTATGACTACTAAATACTTCTCTGTATGACCTAAAACCTTAAAATTTCTGTGCATAAGCCATTTTCCACTGAACAAGCTTTTGGGACTGCCTCAGATGACTCCATTTAATTGGGTTTTTTTTGGCATACATTATTTTTCCATTCAATTCTAATTAAGATGTTGCTGTCAAAAGACCCTCACAATTTATTTGTTATCTGAAGCCACCACTGGTTTTCTCAAATATCAAAGTCAGAATTCTTTTCTTTACCCCTAAGCACCTCAGCATAATCTTGGTCCTCGCTCCTCCTTGTCTTGGGCATTGCAGGGTGGTGCAGGCAGCCCATGGCATTACCTGCAGGCAGAGCTCCTCCTCCAGCTGAGATTCTTAAAAAGTTAATTTTCCACTTCTAAGTCTGGGTAAAGTCTGGATACTAGACACTAGTAAAGCTATAGGTAGCTATATAAAGGTAGGCTGAATTCCTATCTTGTTCCTGAATTTAACAAATATCCAACTGCTCATGACACAGCAAATAGTCAAATACAAAGCTCATCGGAGCAGTTATCCTAGGGAGTCCCTTTGTAACTGGGTCAGCAGTGTAGTCTTGAACTTGTCAAAGTTCTTCTGTATTCCAGTTTGCAAACAAGCAACCTCTCCACACCCACATATTTTAAAAAGAAATCCTGAATCTCTTTCTTAACAACACCACAAAATAATGGAAAAACAATTAAGTCAGAGACAGTTAAGACTACCACTAAAATAAAAGCACTGATTTAATTCATAGCTCTGGAGGCATAGCAGTAGAGCACTAGCATACATTGTATACAAGGCTGTGTGATCTTTCTTCACAACAGAAAATATTCTTGCAGAAAAGACAAAGTTGGAAACCATGTAACTGCCTAAAAATAGTTTCAAACAGTAACTGGGAGGATTAAAACATGTGTCTCACACATCTTTGGTTTTGGAAAGTGAAATCTGGTCAATTAAATTCATGTCAAAATTCATGAGAAAAAGTTCTCCCTGAATCAGGAAACCAAGTTAAAAAGCTGAAGATTGTATTTGCCAAATGACTGTGCTACTGTGTAGGTGATTGGGACACATGAGAAACAAAATGGTTGAGAAAACACCCCGATGGAATGTGGAAATCTGAATCCTTACATCTTTACTCCTAAAGCCTCAGGAATGATTGAACTCAATGGGTAGGGAGGCTGTATCTCAGCCAAGCAGCAGCTCAATGCAGCACCCTGGGAAAACACCTGAGTGAACTCTCAGTGTGCCATGCAGCTGCAGGACTGCAGGACTGTTCCCTGCTGTTTAGTAGGGCCCCTCAGCTTCAGCAAAAAAAACACACTGGGCAGACTGTACTGCTTTAAGTGCCCAAATTAGCTATTACATTTCCCCTTGATGCTATGCTGTCTTGTGTAGATATAATCATAATGATACATAGGCTCTGAAAATGCTTTTAAAATCAGAACATTATGAGTGATTTTGGGCCAAGCACTCTCTCTGAAGTAGACATGAAGTGAAACTTTGGTGCAGTGACCTCCCTTGTTTTGTGAACAGAGGGAAGTCCTATATCCCCAGGCAGTGAGATAAAAGTGCAAAACAAACTTTAGTGAAATCGAAGAAGTTTGAAGCAGGCCTTAAAACCATATTCAACCCATATTTATAGTATCTAGACACAATATTGTTCTAATGACACTGAAATTAAAGCTTACATCCTTTGTGTTGCAAAAACATAACAGAGAAACAAGAAGCAATTCCCTCCTCAAAAAAATCTTATTTAAAAAAAAAAGGCTCTGATAAAAAGTAGGGAAATACGTTTTTTTCAGGAAAGGAAGTCACACAGATTTCTAAAACCAAAAGGGCATATTTTATACCCAGAATTGTACAGAGCTGAAAGTATGACTGCCATGTTGAAAGACACAAAGAGCACAGCGGAGCTGAGCTGCTTTTTTCCAGTGACAATCTTCACCTCAAGTCAAAGGTGATAATGGCCAGAAAGAGCCCATTTCTCTTGAATATTTTTTAAATGCGCTCACTTCCCTTACAGAAAGGAGAAGGGGCATCATATCATCCCATCTGAACAGCCAGGAGTAAATGAGTTTGGGAAGATTTTGCAGGAGGTTGAACTAGATGGAGCACTCCCTCTAGTCCAGAACACTCTCTTAATTTGTTGACCATTGTGTAGCCTGCATAGATATCTTAATCCCTGCTTCTTATTTAGCAGGTTTGATTCAGCTGTCGCTCACATGAAGGTAATTCAATGAAGTGTCTGACTACAAATGGTAATTCTAAACTCTATGATAAGGACCCTGAATTATTTATAAATACACACTTCTTACTTAATTCCTCTTAAAAAATAACATTTTAAATTAAATAATTACTTTTTTCTTTTTTCTTTTTTTAAAAAGTTCCTAAGAAAAACTGGAAACTGTTCTAAATTCCCCAATTTTTTTCCATACCTGGTGATAATACTACGGAAATTGCCTTCTTTCATGATATTCCTTAGCTGCAAAATCTATTTACTAGAAGTGATTTTATTTTAATTTATATGCATTATAGTCAACGAGTATCTCATTGTTCCATATAATGCTTCCTATACTATTATTAAACAGAACAGCAGGTGTCCTCTTTAATTAAGGTATTTATCAAATCCCCTATCAATGCAAAAATGCTATTTTTGCAGTGAAATTTAAATAGAACTCTAGAACTATGACAATTTTGGTAAAGTAACTCTTGAAAGGTCTAACAAAATCTTTAATGTTTGTAAATTTTATAACATAACATTAAACAAAAATGAGATGTCATTCCTGATGATCAGGCACTGTGTTTAATCAATCTTTTCCAGATCAGATGGAGAATGATCAGCAGAGTATTTTGCAAATGGCAAATGGATTTATACAGAGCTTGAGAAAGGAACCACTTGCTTTCCAGCCACATACACTTCGGAAATATTCCGATCATCACCTGAAATAACATAGTCAAAATAGAGATTTGCACATAAATATATACACTGACTTAATTAATGAGAATTACGCAGTCCACTAAATCAGTTTTGGAATACATAATTTGCAATGACCTTCTAGGACAAAGAAAGTTTATTTGGAGAGCAACAGACAGAGCTACCACAAAGACCAAAAAATGTTTAAACTACCCATGCTTTTTTTAAGAAAGAAACATAGCATTCAGCTGTTGAAATGGTGTAATGGATTTTATGTATATTCAGTAGATTCAAACCATGAAAATATTATATATCTGTACAGAAAATGCATTATTGCACAGTATCTGAACTGGCTCAGCAGTAAAGATGATTTGCCCCAGCCAGCTTCTCAAAAAGGCAAAAAATCTAGTTAGAGGGTGACACAACTGTGGCCAGAGCTAACACCAGTTACCTCAACATAACAACACAGCAGGCAGTGCAGCTATGGTCCAGACAGTGCCCTGTAAAGCATACCTGCTCCCTTAGGGGTGGGATTATTTGGATTGGGTTTTGTTTGTTTTAAAGGCCATCATTTCTGTTTGAAAGTAGAAAAACCACAATGACAACTGGTCTACAGAAGTCCTTCTGAACTGAACTGGTCCTGAACTAGTGACTAGCATGTCAGTGTTACTTTATTGAGAAATACAATTTAGCTCGTGCTATAGATAAAGATAAATGTGGTGCAACTGATCATATGAAACTGACTATTTAACTATGTCTCAAAGATCAAAAGTTAAACCACTCAATTCTTACTCGGTATTTTAAAATATATATTAATAAATACAAGTAAATTTTTATTTATTAATTTAAAACATTAACAGTAATTATCAGGGATATGTTAATGTCAATAAGAGTTGAATAAATATACTTGGTTACTGTAAACAATTGTATATTTAATTATGTATAAATTTATTATTAATCTCTAAATTAATTTAGACAATGTTTGATGTAGGAAATGAGAATTTTATGTGGACTGAAAATCAGATCATACCTAGATACAGGAACTTCTGGAGAATGTCCTATAAAAAAAATGGGAGAAAACCAAATTCAGAAAGCAGTATCTGCTGTCCCAGATCATAATTATTCAAAGCTTGAAAGAACTGATAAAAATTGTTTTCCCAAATATTCTTAGTAATAATGAAATCAAAACTTAACATGCACATCATAATTAACTTTCAGAGGAAGAAAACACTGCACAAGTTTGATGGCATAAACAAGTATGTGCCCTTTCCCTTATTTAGAGTTTTCAAATTCACTTACTCATTGAAAAATAAGACAACACCTAAACATTTTTAGGGTCCTAACAACTGCTAACTTAGCTAAAAAGGTTTAGACTTAAACAGAAAAATAATTCTTTTACAGCATTGGAATTGTTTCCAGACAGTCTGGCCACATCAATAAATTCAAGTAACTGCTATTAACTATCTTTCTTGGTCAGAAAAGGTTTTTATATGAGAAGGTGTGTCCATTGCATGAGGCCAACACTGCTTTAACATAAAAACTGTCCTTTTAACTCAAATTAGCTGTCTTGAGTTCTTGCTTAGTTTTATAACAGCAGCGCAGCAAAGGCAGCCTAATTTTTCTCTGGGAACAGGTTGCCATTCTTCAGTTTGAACTTGAAATGTTGACTAAAACTCAGTTGCTTTTCCTTGGCTGCCATTTGTCAGTGCAAATAGCTAACTCTAATTGTCATCTTGGGCTAATAAACATGCGTTAAAGGTATTACCTGCATTTTTGCTCATGGGGTTATGGGACTGTCACTGAGGACAGCAAGATTCTGAAGAAAAAGAAACGCTGAATCTCTAAGGCTGAAGCACAGACAGCAGTGGTACAGTACATCTGATTCCTGTCACCAGAATAACTCTCAAGAGACTTATTCTGTCTGTATCATGGACCTTCCCCATAACATTTCCATTAATTTTTTTTATCATTAATCCTGTTCTGATTACCTCAAAATTATCAGCAGCGAACAAGTCAAAAGGGCTATCTGAAGCCTTCGTGTTGATTAGCAGAGCATCAAATTCTTTGCCCACCTCGAAGTTTCCAATCACATCATCTAGTCCTAGAGCTGAGGAAGAAAATAAGCTCACAAACACGTCTTCAGCACCAGCCTCTTTCCACCGTGTAAAAGCACCTGGCAACTTACTTGAGATATTCATAAGAAAAACAAGAATTGAGATGATTTTGAGGAAAAACACAAAGGAAAATTCAACAGTGAGTTTGTCAGTATCTGAATTCCTAAGAAACCTAAGAACTTAAGAAACAATCTGTTACATTGCAAAAACATTAAAACTCCAAAAGAGGCAATGAAATTAAGTCAAAGAAACAGTAAAGTATATAATAACACTCACCTTGGTATGGCAGCATTAGATTTAATTTTTTACCAAGTTTAAGCAACTTTGACGGGTTGTATAGACCTATTAGAGTAGTAACATATGATAACAAAAGAGGTGTACAGTGAGGATAACTAATTGTAATTAGCAGGAACAAAGAACAATGTGGTGTGGAAAAAAAATCATAGCCAGATCTGAAGGTCTCATACTCGCCTGTAAGGCTTGCCTTGTAGTATATTATTTATTTGTTTTTTCAAAGCTTCCTTACAACCTCTGGTTCTCAAGTCCTCATACACTGAAAACCTACATATTCATCTTCAGTGACTGGATGCTTGAAAGTGCTTAAAATACTTAGAGAGAGGCCTTTGTGTCTCTTTGAAACAAATTAGGATAGTTTTAAGTTGTAGATAGTACCAGTGAATTAAATCAACTTTTCCAATACTCTGAAACTAAGTTATCAAAGAGGATAATATCGGCAAATAACTTGTTCACTTTTTTTCAGATTGCTGTGACAAAGGAACTTCAGCCTTCAGTGAAGTTTGAGTGTGGCAGGAATACCACAATACCTTAAAGATGTTTAAACTCCTACAAATGGTGAAATATTTTGACTACCTACTAGTTTCAACTAAAATGATCTCGCATTTCTTCAGGTTTTTGAGCATAATGCAATTTTTAGATTAAACACAAGAGGGTGACAAGTGTTCAGGACTCTCAACAAAGCAAATTATTCCAATGAAGAATCACTCATATAAATTTCTGCTACCGGAATTTCTACTTCCAGTGTCCAGGCTAGTGGAAGGTCATACAAGTAATTTATATTCTACCCTTGAATATGATTCAGTAAGGATAAAACAGCTCAAAATCAATATATAAAATCACCACTTTACTAAGTAAACCTAAGAGAGAAAAAACATAAGAGTAGCTGGGAAGGGAAATCATGTATGAGTTTGGGATTTTTAGAAGTTTTCCTTTCTATGTCTCAGCTGATTTATTCTCACACTTTATGGAACAATATATACTGGGGGGAAAAGATCCCTTTTTTTTCCCTGCCCATCTTCTCTCTTCTCTATTTCCATTACACTCTCCAGGAATTCAAATATAGTCCTTAAAAGACCTGTTTGATGACATTTTCACTACATCTTTCAAACTGCCAATAATAGTTCCCAATCATGCTTTCTGACATCTACAAAAATGTTACACAGAAAGACCAGTTCTTTAGCAGGTAGTGACTTCATTTCTGCTAACTGAAATACTAATAAGTTTTCACTTACGTGTGGATTTGGTCTTCGCTAAATCATACCAGTTCCACTAACATTTTAAAATTGTATATATTAGTAGGTGCACACTGATCATGACAAAACTTGCCAGTGAACCAGGATAACCCATATACTATACGACTATTCTGCAGATACAACTGTGTCATAAACAACCACGGTGGGTATCGTTGTGCTTTTCTCTGAGTGAGGAGTGTCACGGGATGTTTTGATTTGAGATAAACTGCCTCACTGACAGCTCAAAAACCAGAAACAAAATTAGAAATTGATGACAAACAGGATATATGATCCTACAGTAATTGCACAGTTTTTCCTCTATATGATGGTTGCTTAGAAAAAAAATTTCCAGTTGGTGAGATAAACATACAACTTACGACCTTATGACTAAGAAGTCTGAGGATCTTTGCAAAGCAAATGTACAATCCTGAAAAGCCATTAAGATTGCATTATTAAACTCTCCACATCAATGTGAGTACTCTTCTGTAATAAGCATAGTATGAGTATGAGAGACTGAAGGATATCTCTGCCCACCAGATACCATTTTAAACTTCACTCCAGCACCAGGAAATCTGTGAATCTCCCATGAAGGCAGGGAGACATAACATGAAAAGCAGCTGTAGCGCTCTGTGTACCCACCAAAGAATTTTCTTCTTACCTTGGCTTCCTCCCAGAGTGGCAAGTTGAAAAGCTTCTCCAAGAGTTAGTCCTGTTTCATTGACTTTATTGATCTGAAGGCTATTAGATGCCACCATTGCTTTCCTGATAGCATCAAGCATAGAAGCGGAATATCCACCAGCAACATCTAGAAGGGATCAGACTCTTAGAAACAAGCTTTGGGTATAATTCTCTATGTTAAATTTCTATTGAAAGTTACAAAGAGACAGATGTGGTAAACACAGCAAGTTTTACCACTAAGCACTGCCTCTGAATACATAATTCCCAATAAAAGGTGTTCTCACATGCAATCAGGTGCAGAGAACACAACACAAAATCAGAAACCTGTGAAGTTGTTGTTCAAGCCCTATTTACTCTCAAAACAGGAATAAAACTCTTTGTTAATTTTTTTTTCTTTTGAAACACTTTTGGAGCAGCCCTAGATTTCAATACTATACACTTCCTTACTCTAGAATTAGTGGGGGAAATAAAAGCAGGACTACAAGTTGGAGACAGGCTGACTTCTAATACGAAGGGGTGGGCATGTTTTTGTATCTCCCAATGGTTTCCAAAAGAAACCATTTTTACAGCAAATTACTAACCTGTGCCAAGACCAAGCTTCACATTGTGTTCCAGGACCTTTCGCACATTTAAGACACCGCTGCGCAACCTGGATTTAAGAAGAAATATGTTCAAGAAGAGCGGGGCCACAGAGCCATTTTATGACAAAGGCTCTCAGAATGTGTGCAGTGGAATTGATTTATTATTTATTCTGGCTGGATACTGTTATTTCTGCTTAATAGAAAGAAGACTATATAGTCCAGTTCCCAAAACACAAGCATAGTTTGGGGGGAAGGGAGATGGCCTGAATCTGCCATTGATAGAACAGTCAAAAATATTTTTTTCCAAATAAATATTCATATAAATATAAATATAGATATAGCGACTAGACTGAAATATCACAAGACAGGCCAGAGCACACTACACAGAAGTGGATCATAATGGTTATGTTCAGTCCAATAGGTCATTTATGGTGAAGTGGGATATTACATTAATAGCATTTCAGTGGTAGTGTGGACTCAGAGTACTACATGAACAACAGTTTTATTTGATTATACATCATTCTTTTTTAATTTTTTTTTTTTTTTTTTACTTACGAAAAGTTAGAATTGGGGCAATGTGAAATTGCAGCTCCACGAAGACTAAAAAGTTTCAACTCTTCTTCAGAAAGATAACAGGCATGAGCCATCACTGTCTAAAGAAAAAGAAAATCACCAATTTACTCAATATTGCATTTACTTAAGTGGCTGTACATTTTGCTGCACTGCTTTCAATAGCCAAAAGGATACGTTACCATCAAATGAAATTAAGGTACTTCTTGAATGAAGCTCTTAAAATTCACAAGTGTAAATTGGCATTTACCTTCAATATGCCTGAGATATTCCCTCACCTTTTTTTATTTTATTAATGTAAGAAGATAGGGTGCTGACTGTTGCAGTGACTCCTGTGACCTAAGAGCTTCAAGGAGCAAAAGCAAGAATTCCCCAGTTGTCCTAGCACTGTAGTAACCTTGTGATTTATATTTTGTAGCTAACACAGAGATTAAGTAGGGGTTATCAGATACAATGGAAGAGGTATGTACTCTTAGCATGTTTCTCATTGGCTCTCTAAAGGTTGGCACCAGGTGGAGATAGATACATATATATATATGAAATAATCTTTAAGTAAAATAATGAAATTTGTTGTGTAGCTTTTAATTCTTAGCCTACATAGTTGACTTTAAAAATAAGTTCACTAGCAGTATATACAAAACATAGTATAGGATAGTATAATTTAATAGTACATAAACCAATTATTCCCAGACAAATCTAATTTGCATTACCTCATATACCAAATGCCCACTGAAAGAGAAGAGCAAGAGCTCTGTTATATCTCGCAATCTGCTGATAAAAATGAGAATGGCACAGAGGCTGTTTCCACTCAGTATCTCCTAATAGCACTGTACCCTTGCCATCTCTACTCATCAAGCTCAGTGCAGCTGAAAATGCAAGGACAGCCACGTCTTCAGTTGAGGACATACATATGGTTGTTGCTGAAGCATCTGTGCTGATCTGTACTGTTCTTTAAAAAGAAGGAAATATTTTGGCAACAGCTTCAAAAAAACCCATGCTTTTAAAACACTTTAAAAATTGATTTGATGTCTTAGTTTTGGTGGCTGGACAGCGGAGAATGTCGGAGGTTCTGTTATGCTTGTGTTTAATAGAATGGTTTTCCAAACAACCAGAAGCCTGACTCCAGAATACACCAACAACCATGATTTTTAGTTACCATTTTCACTTCTGTGCATATAAAAGTCTGACAGAATTAAGAACCATGTTTTTCCAGCACTAATATTCGCTTTAGCACACTCACTGACACATCAAATCAGCATGCATAGGACTGTGCTAGAAAACAAAGGTTAATACTGTGTACCTACTTCAGTAGTCTATATTGATTTCTCAAGTAAAAAAGGACAGTAAACAAGTAATTTATTGGGATACAGTTTCAAACACAAAAATGGCAGTTCAATAGCTAATTCCTGGGGAGTTTCCAGCTGCCCTTTATGCCTCTGGAAATTCTCTCCTAAACTTTTAAATCGACTGATATTTATGCATTTTGACTGTAGTTGAGCTGTTCATATTCACTTTTGCATGGGTTCTCCACTCTCTAATAACGTGTGTCCTGGGACTCCAACCTGTAATTACTGTGGGTTGGTATCAGATCTGGTTACATTTATCTCACCAGCATAAAGCTTTAATGAATTTCAACTCTTCAGGCCACTGTGTCTTTCAATGCTGGGCAAAGTCAGGTAATGAGATGAGAATGCTTTTGGATAATGAAGCAGTAATGTGTACTTGTCTGCATGTGAGGTTGAGACTCCGAACACAACAGGGTAGGATGCTTTCCCTTAGGAAACTGACAAAAAAATGAAGTTGGTCCTACCATAACACCATAGAAGAAATCTTCAGGCAAACCAATGTGCAAAGATATTGTAATATAAGGATAAGTGAGTATTGTCCAAGAATTACCAGCTCCTACAATAACAGCTCCTTCTAATCCCACTGCCCTAATTCTCTTTGGAGGTCTTGGAAAATGGATCAGGGACCATAAAATATGTTTATTGTTCATCTCTCCTAAAATGCTTAGGAAAACTGTGGGCTTGTCTAAAGTTCCAATACGTCAACAGAGAACATGAAACGAATCCATACTTCACCCCAAATGTCTCTGACCTTGACAAAACAATATAAACTTCTCAGGTAAATGCAGTAAACCACCATTTTCTCTATATGGATTAATCTAAGCTATGTTGTTGAAGTTTTTATGCAGCTACCTTGCTGGTTAGCAGCTTGTTTTTATCATACAAATCAGTGTAATTCTTGTACGCAGGAAACATGTTCTCCACAAGTTTGACTTCTTCTTCATTCTCACTTATGTGACTCTGAAATAAGAAAATACATAGCAGTGAAAGCTTTAAATAACATTGAACCTCACATTACAACCTTCTGAGCAACCTAGTGGTGCTAAACATACAATGATAGAAACCATTGTAAAACTACAGTTAGATCTAGTCCTTAGGTTTCTCTTTTCATCAGAGAGATCCCTGGGACGCAAAGGAGTAGCTCCATTTGTTCCTTTAAAAGTGATATGAGATGGTATGCATGTCCATCCCAGTAGTGTGGTGACATAATGGTCAATTTAGGGTTTGGAAAATGTCGAAATAATAGATAAAATAAAACATGATATGCCTGTGAGGTAAAAGAGAGAACCAGCCTACAACAGAATGGACCCTGAGATCAGGGTAGCTGATAGGCAGCTCCTCCATGTATCTGCAGATGGGTTGATTGATTATTGGCCTCAAATAAAAATAAGACCTCTCTGTACTCCCACTGGGGCATATATTTTCAAAATGTCCACTTTGTAATGAAAAAAAATCTACATGTACCTTAGCTTTAAAACAGTATATGCTTAGAACTGTATAACAAAAAAAAAAAAAAAATCATTTCAACACACCTGCAAGCTTTAAAATACCGCTTTTTTAAACACAGAAACTTTATCAACTAGAAATCCTACAGCTATATTAAAAATGTTATGTAAGATATGAAGATGATTAATACTTTTATATACTGAAATCTGTTCTGCAGAGAAACAATGGAAGGCAGGGGGACAGAACTGACTAGAGAGAGCAACCTTCAGCAATCCAAGGGTTGCTCTACCCTTTGGTACAAGGTGCCAGTCTTCCTGTGTGACCATGCACCAGGACTTGCTGAATTGTGCATCCAGCTGTGAGCCTTCTCAATTCCTGTACAAGTTACAGTGTTCTTACAGAGTATCTTTTGTAATTTCAGAGGAATTAAAAGGAGACTCCAAAGTGGAGAGGCTTAAGTGTTTTCCTGCAATCATGAAAACTCCCTGGTCAGTATGCTGTCTGTCCAAACTATTGAAATTGTATATAGAGCTCTCAGAGCTTACCTGCACATGGAGATCACGAGCCTGTGCTAAATCTCCAAGTGCACACAGCAAGTCCTCTGTGCAGGAAGGGCCAAAGCGGGGAGTTATTACAGGTTGTACTCGTGGATACTGAAAATATTAAAAAGACAGGCTTTGTATTCTACACGCACGCACGTGCACATGCGTGTGTGTATATATATATATATACATTTACGTGGCAACTACATTTCGTCTTCATTGCTTATTGCATACTGCATCCTCACCAAGTCAAATTAAGCTGTATAGTTATTTCCTTACTTTTATTAGACATTTCATCACAGAAATAGAGAATCGAAGTGTGTGTGTGTGTGGGGGGGGGTGTTTAAAACAATTTTAATGAACTTTATTAAAGAATTTATTTTAATTAGAAGTCTCTCATTGAGTCACTGAGATTTTACCAGTCTTCAGGAGCACTGGATACTTTTTCATCCTTGCCGACAGTCCTATATGCATTACCAGAAATAAGTCAGATGAATGACCAGACATTTTTCTCAGTTCCCCTTCTGTGACAATCAAGGATGTAATGATGCAAAACTGTAAGCTTCTGTAAAACTAAGGCCATTTTCTTGTTTAATCTTTTCTACTCATACAGTTTTCTACTCAAACTATCCCCATACTATCTAGATAGGAAGAATAGTGGTAGAAAAAACCAAGAGCAGAGCTACAGAGGTTTACACTTTGCACATCTAGATCAAAATTTTTATAAAAAATAGACAACAGCATTACAATTCTGCCTTTAGTCACAGGAGAGACTTGTGCAGAAGTCAGTATATGATATTTTGGATCGCAGTTTCCTGTATCATCTCCCAGATACAAGACGCTCAGGACTTTGCAGATTAGCCAACTTACTCTGCTAATAGATATCATTTAGGCGTCAAACTCAAGGCATCTGCCCTCGAATATTTTGAGATACAATGTCAAGAAAGCCACTGAAAACTAAAGGCTGATAGGAAAATACCTCCACTTGTAATATTGGAGTGTAAACATCTATGTTTACCTCAGGAGTGTGAACATGAATTTCTTTTGAAACACAGTGTAAGATATGTGTTGACCAAAATTACTAATTTTATAATGGATTACTAACTGCACTGAAAAAACACTGATTTCTGCTGGTGAGAATTTCTTTAATTAGTCTACTTATATACCACAGAGGATCAAGTGAATTCCCCCTTTCTTTAACAGAAAATTATCCTTTCCAGGAAGCCAGATATTTTAAAGTCAATAGAGAAACACACAAAACATTACTCTGCTTTGCTCTGACCACAGAAAACTGATTTTACACTGTTACAAGTCCGTTTTTCAACAACATGGCTAGCAGAACATTTTTCAGACTGATGGCATCTCTTGTACAAAGAAAGAGGTTTATTTTATTGATTTTTCATTAAGACAACAGCTTTGGACAGCATGATTAATGATTTCATATATTCACAAAATGTCTTCTGAATACAGAAGTAGATGCAAAGGAGAGCTCTACTTACTTTCTTTTCCAGCAGTTCTTTAACAAACCTGAAAAAAGGTAAAAATTAGGTTGCTATAAATCTGTGATCTATGTCATAAATTATGAAAAATATAGAAAATATATACTTGGATACCCTGTTAAACACTCCAGACATAGATCAATTTTTCACAAAAAGCTGAACCAGATTTTCAGATGAAATAAAAACAGACAACGTAATACAGTCAGAATAGTTATGCCAAATTATGCTAGTTTTGAATTTGATCCCAAATATGCAGATTACTTTTTTCATTTGCAATAATTACCATTAGACAAGTGGTAATTATTCTGTGTTCTCCCTGAAAACCAAACGCATGCTACATTAAAGGAATTGAAAGCATAATTATAAGGTACAGATGCAACATTAGAGATAGAAAAAACAAACCATCTTAAATTTGTCTGTCCATGAATTTAAACTGCAGTGTTAAATAAATTCTTTTAAAATCCAGTTTTTAAAAGATGCAGCAATATTTTATACCTCACTTACATTAGTTACAAATGTCTTTGTTCACTTAAGGAACCTTGATTTTCTGGAAATTATTATATTAATGTTAGTGTACAGATTATCTACCTTATGGAAAATACAGATTTACTTACTCTGTTAAATAAAAGGAGTTACCTCAGATACCTACAAGAAACCCCAAGCAGTCAATATGAATAATGCAGATGAGCAAATAAAACTTCCTCTGATTTTGGAGGGAGGAAGTTCTTTGAAAGCTCATTATGTTCAGTGTATTTAATTTCCAAAAACCAGACTGAGACGGTTTCTGGACAGGAACTCTGTGAATTTTTATGTCATAGTTTATATTCAGAAAACTGTGCGATTCTAATTACAATAAACATTGAATCAAATTTATCAAATATCTTCAGATGGAAAAGAAAAAAATGCTGGAGGACAGATTCACAGCACTGGAGCTGGTGCTAGATCACCAACTGGAGCTAAAATACCATAGTTCAACTTCTGCAATGACCAAAGGAGTTTGAGCCCACCCTTGTCTACCTTGGAGAGACAAAATGCAATGTGAATTCAGTATCATCTGCCTGCCTCTCCCCTTAGTGATTAACCTGATATAATAAAAGATTCACTTGAGCTGAAACTGTAACAGAAGTATAACGCTCAGATGATAAGCCAAAACTTCAGTATGGCTGTTTTCATTCTTTTTCACATTCTTTGAACAGCGTGAACATTGTTTCAAAATTGAAATATCTTTACCAAATATACCTTATACTTTGTTGGCTTATGTACTTCACTGTGAGAAAGGAAGCTCAGCTTCAAATCACTGCCTTCTGTAGCAGAAGAACAGACTTGAACATACATACTCCTTTTTCCAAGTGATTATAACTATTAGTAGCATATATTGTATTCTGGATTTCCATTTCCTACCTTTTCATTAAATCCCCTTTGACAGAAAATAGTACATTCAAATTTTTTCTTGAATTTAGATTTAATATATGAAGCACTTGGAATTGTATCTTATTTCCATGCATACAATATAAACAGTTCTGCTGGTAACTGTAAAGAACTAAAATCAGTGTAGTCCATTTTCTGAGAGTGTGGCAGATCATATTTTGTTGGGAAAAAAACCAAATAATAAAAAATCCACTAAAATATTGCCCTCTTAAAGAGAGAACTTTTTCATCTTTCTGCAATTGTATGGCTGTGATTCAGTAAGTACTCCAGATCCATGCTGAGAAGCACACAGCCCTCTTCTCTAGTCAGTTCTGGACTACTTGTGGCACATTCTCACTCAAAGCTGAGAAACATTTTTTATTAACACAATTAAAAAGGAACGAGTTGGAGGCACAAGATAGATATTTAAAAGAAAGCTATTTAGATCATTCTGAAGCTTTTAAAAATATCAGAACTGGGAGTTCTGCTGCTTTCAGGCCCATTCAGCAGGATTTGTGCTGTATTATGAAAACTGGGAATTTGTAAGAGGGAAAACAAATGTTAGTAGAGTGAAAATTATTAATACTACACATTTTAAAGATGTCTTTAAATATAAACACTGTTAGAAACTCATGACCATTTTTGACTTTTCTGTCATGCCTCTAGCATGATTTGCAAAAATAGCATAGCTACTTCACACAAGTGTCATAAGATGTTTATATTCCTCTTGGGTATTGATATTGGAAACCTTCATACAAGTAAACAAACAGTCCCATGAGAAGAGCTGTATGTCTGCTTCTGAGCAAGGGTGCAAAAGACACAAGAAACATTAAGACAGTAGGATGTCGTACTCCAGTCTTGGGTCTCCTCTACAATGGGCATTGCCTTTGTTTGATTCTCCTTCATTCACTCAGCTGCCTATTAGAATAGTTTGACTGGTGCTGTGATGCAGAAGAGGAGAACCACAGCATGTTTAAAACAGGGTATATGAAAGCTAACTTCCACAAGGAAGGAAATAGCTCAGACGATAATGGTGGCAAAGGAAGTGGCTGCCACCCTACCATCCCATGTCAGGTCACATCACTCTACACACATCTGTGAAGGGAAAAGAGGAGGCAGAAACCACACATATTCTCTCAAACCCTAAAAGGCTTCTCCCTTTCTTTGCAAAAGCCAGAGAGATGCTACTTGGGCTGTGCAGCAACTGGGTATGCAGAAATTGCCAGAACTGTAGGGGACAATACTGCTGGAAGAAAAAAACCTGTTCCTAATAAATTCACACCTCTAAGTTCTTAGTCAGATTCACATTCACTATTCATATGTATGAAAAATTTTATTTTAAAAGGTTAGGCCATCAATTTAAACATTTTACCTTTCTGTCTCTTGGACACAGTCAGCAGTAATCTCTTTGTACTGTGGCACACTGTCATTCATATCCATGCAGACTTTTCCAACAAACGCTCGTTGACCAAATTTATCTGTTGAGATGCATTAGAATATAAATCTCAGAATCACTGGTCCTCAAAAACCACTATCAACGCTTATACTGAAACATGAAAGTAAAGTCCACCCCACCTAGCTTAATTTATGATGAACAGAATTCATGCTCATCTTATCTCTAAGTTGGGACTATACATGTGACTTTTAAGGATAAAAAGGAAAAAGGAAGAAAGCAAACAAACTATATTTAAATAGGAGTTCTCCTCTTGCACATTAGTACCCAACTCTATAATTGTTATTACTGAGGACTAGATTACTGTAGTTTAACTACAACCAGAATTCATAATGGTACTATATGAAGAATGGCTGTGAAATAGAGGATGAGAAACACAAGCACCAAAGCACAGTAGCTGTAGTAGATGACTACCTTGAGATGAGAAAAAGCACAAAGATCTCAGCAAACCATCTCTCCTTAAAAGAAAGGAATGAGGTTGTTAACATGCCTCCCACACACAGTTAGAGGGAGAAAATTTTCGAAGCTATTCTAGCATCTTTCTAAAGATTTATCCATGCTAGATGAATAAATCAGAATTCATGTGCAAGACATGCATATAATATTCAATTCTAAGCTGTCAAATGTGTTTCTAAATTAAATTTCTTTGTCCACTTTTACTGTTTGAGTTGCTGAATGCAATGGCTTCCAAATTTTCCTACCAAATCAGAAAGACTAGGTAATTTTTGAATAAAATTTATTACATTTACACTTATTACATTTTTCTGCTTTGGGAGCTGTCTGAGCCTTGAGAAATCCTGCAAGAACCACAACATTTTCAAACAGGAGACATTTGCAACTGTGAACAGAAGGGAAAGATCCTGATGCAGCTTTCATTTTTCTGATTTCAGAGGGTGTGTGAAGATTTTTTACATTGATTATCTGCTACAACTTGGGAGTATTAGGACATTAATGTGCCAACATTTAGCCTTTTAAACCTCAAATAACAAAAGGTTAGAAAGAGTAGAGAGCTGCAGCTGGAGAACAACTCCAGCAGACCTAATTCAAGCTCAGTCAGCAGCTGATCTGGGAGTGAACAGACAAGCAGAAACAACAGCAGGACAGAGGCAATGAAGTGAATAAGTGTAATCAAGGTGGGGTTTGGGGACAGAGGTACAACAAATTAAAAACAAATTAGAGACAGCCAGACCCCTAGCAAGTCTGAAACTCCTAAACTCTGCTTCCTTCAACTAATATGATACATGTGGCATCCTTCAAAACTCACTGTTAGTCTTACCTATAATTTCAGCAAGAAGAAGAGAAGTATCTGTGTGAATTGTTGCAAAGTAGCAAGCTGTAGTCGTGCCATTCTTTAGAGTTCGTCTCTATAAAAAGAAATCAGTTTCAGCTGTCTGAAAAAAAAAAACAGTAAAGCTGCCAAAAAGCAGAACAGGCAGACTCATTTCAAACTGTGAGAACATTTAGTTATTGTGAAATTGTGCAGTGAAGTGGGAAGGTAAAATATAGATTTTTAATTTCATAATAGTTCTTTTAAGTCTGTGTGTTAATAAATACAAAAATTCCTCACAGAATTTTTGCAATGACTAAGCCCATAGAAACCATTCTATATTTCTTCCATCAAACAGGAAATACTCCAACTTATATTTAGATATACAAACAACTAGTCATTTTTGTTATTTCCTGGTTTTGAAAAGCTCTCCAATTTTCACAGTGAAGCACTGTTTATCTGGTGTTAACAAATCAAGGCTTTTGGGAAAAGCAGTGGTTTTCTTTTGGCCATCTGATGTGGCTGGAAAAACTAATCAAGTTTTTCTGTATCAAAACCATTTCCTATTGCCAAATACAAAGCAACAAACTTAAAAGTAAAAGTAAACTAAGCACAACTGCTCAGACTGTAATCTAATTATTTATTTAATTATACCATTTGAAAGGAGATGGTGGTTGACACCTGTTCATATTACCTTTGGAGAGCGTAACAGCAAATGAAGTGCAATTTTAGTTACATTAATTCATGATGAAATTTATAGCTTCCACTGATCTTGGGACTGATGACTATATTGACTAATCATCCAACATAAGGGTTTAAATTACATATTTGGATTCTTGCTACCAAGTAATTTAAGAATTTTCTTCTATTTTTTTTAGTGAGATAGAAGGTGAGATATCCAACACAATATTGAGAACAGCTAGGGCTAATTATCTGACAAACACGAAGCCAAGCTGTCTTTTCTTTACAATATTCAAATGAAAGTCTTTAAGGGTTCCCAAAATGAGTCTCAAAAATAACAATGTCATTACTGAGATAAACTACTTTTGTCGTTTTTAGCTTTTAAAATCCAGAATTCTCTACTTCTGGAATTCTAACAACATTGTTAAATGAAATCCAAAAACATTCTGTTTCCAAATCATCAGCACAAAGAATTGACTTTCCTAAAATTGAAGGGACCAGAGAAGGTTCCAGCTGAAAGCTGGCAAATTTCACCTAAATTATTTCTTTTGCTGAGTATAGAAAGTGTTTACTGGAAATAAGATTTTGGTTTGAAAAAAATTCACTGTGTTTTCATTACAACTCCAAAACTACAATGATACATATGAAAAAATATCTGCTCCCTGTACGTTTAGTCCTGTTTCTAACAGCTGAAGGTTATTGTCAGCCTCAATGAACACTGCAAAGTGACTGGTATTCTGTAGCTTTTGTGGGTGAAGGCATTTTCCTCCCCTTTTCGATACACATGGGGAGAGCCTTACCATTGTGTTGAAGCTCCTACAACTAACTTACATCTCTCACTGGCAGTCTCTTTCCAGATGATACTGTTAAACACCTTGCACAGTAAGTACTTTGAGGTCACTGAATGTGAACTGTAACAGAGTGTTGAGGCACAAGCTGGAAGATGAAATCACCTATATGCTTTAAGCAGCCTTATGCTTTTATGCATGGTGTCTGTCACTAGAACTTATGACCAAGCTGCTCCTACATGTTTTTATTATGGCAGATGGCAGAAAGTAATTTCTTTTTAAATTTGTGTGGCAAGGACAGTATAACTAATCAGTTCAGATTTGTTATATTATTATTTTGACAAAATATGTTGTCATAGTAATAGAAAAATGGAAAGCAAATTATGCTGGCCAATTAATTTAATATATTGAAGATATTTCAGTCCGCATATTACAGGATAAATTTCAGTCATAGGACAAAACTATTACTTTGCAATGTGACCTAGCTGCTTATTGTCCAGTAGACCTTAAAGCCTTCATATTGTTCAGAACCCATCTAGCTCTAACAAGGTCTCTCTTTGTGTCACAATACCATTGACTGACTCCATCTAAAGCCTCTGCAGTGAAATGCCCTTGCATTCCTGCTGCAAGGACCTCAGCAGTAGATATGTCTTCCTTAACCACTCTAAGACACCTCACATTTGTTGCTTTTTCTCTTTGATGTAGTCTTTGCAGAAGATAATTTCATAATAAAGGATTTTTATGCAGAAAAGGAAATATCTCTTGAATTAATATTTTTTTTTTACTAAGCTTGGTTATTTCTGCATTGAAGTTGTCTGCACCTTCTGGCTATACTAACTCTGAAAGTAGTCATAAGTGTTGGCCATTGTACTGAGAAAGGATGATAAACAGGTTCATCATTAGCCTTGTGATTAAATGAACTTTCTTGTCAACAGAACAAGACTGGAGCTAGTAAGGGTCGGCAATTAGAACAGGGGCCATCTGTTGGTTTTATCTGGTTTTCACGACATTAAACATGCTCTACTCTTTCTGCTGACCTTCTGAAAACATATCTATATTTCACAAATATGAACGTCGTCAAGTAGGTAAATGTTGTTTGCAGGACTTACAACAACTCTGGTGTATGCTTCTTCTGCAAAACCACTGTCTTGGTATTTGGCTTCTGTTGGGAACGTGTAGGTAGTCAACCACTGCAAAAGAGGCAGGTCTACTCTTGTACCAGTAAATAAATACTGAGGGGCGTGAATGTGTGTATCAACCAATCCTGGCATGAAGAATTCACTAGGGAAGGAAAATAAAGTTATAATAGTCCAAAATGTCTCAAAATGTTCCATGGTAAGTAGCTTTGTTTTAAACAAATCCACCAGAGCAAAATCCACCAGAGTAAATGGCAAGTACAGATTACCCTGCCTCTTTCAGCATCAGCCTATCAACTCCTACTGTAACTCTACCCATATCCCTTTTTCAGTATGAAGTAGTTGAATAATAACATTTACACAGAAACACATATATAAATAGCTAATTGTGAGAAAAACAATATAAGAGCATGATGAATCCAATTATCTCTAATATTGATCCAGTTTAAATAGCAACAAATGCAAACTGACTTCACAGTAACTAAAATTAATAATGGCCAGTCTTCGCGAGCGAAGATTTGGGAAAGGTCATTAACCCTTCGGGGCCAAGCAAGCTTGGACAGTGGCAGTGAGGGTCTCAGGACGTAGGTTTGTTTAGAGTGACCTTCTCTTAGATGGATTGCCTTAGGCTGACGAGCTCCATCTGCCCGGGGGGCTGGGAATCGAACCCGGGTCGCAGCGGTGAGAGTCCTGCACCCTAACCACTAGACCACCAGAGGCCCCAACTAAAATTACTCCACTGTAGAATCCACCTGAAATGGAGATGATTTGGTCACAGTCCTGCTTGCTAGTATGGATATATTTAGAATGCCTCTGACTTCCTGACCATTATATTTACAAAAATATCCCAGTTTTACTCTCTCTATCTCTCTATCCTCTCTCTCTCTCTATATATATATATATACATATAAAACTAATGAATTTTCAGGTTTAACGGAAGAACAGCCACTGTGTCTACAAATGCAGACACGGACATCAGTTAAAAAAATCTCTCCTCAGTATCTTGACAGGAAAGGCATATTTATAATGGAACTGTAAAACTATTTGTTGTCATGTAATGTTCAGGGATGAATATATTCATACAGGGATGAATATATCAACATTACTAGGAAGTTGCTATAATTGTTTTGGTTTGGGCTGAAACTCCATACTGTAAATTTCTCTCATGTCTCTTCCCTTCTCCCTGACTATTGAATGAACAGTGATTTCATCTCTTTGTAGTTCCCCTTCTTTCTGTTTTTCCTCTATTGTATAAATACCGAAAGATCTTCCTCAACCTGATCCATATTCTCAGCACCTTCCACTTTCCTCAGGCTATTTCAAGTTAAGAAAACATCTGATGACTCATATATACTATATGATTAGCCTTTCAACAAAGCATACAGATTTTTTAACAACTGATTACTAAAAGGATGCTGCAGCTAAGCCACAAGACATTTACAGTGCTGCTACAGACAAAGCATAGTCATCATGGCTAAGCTTCGCGAATGAAGATTTGGGAAGGCTCTATCCACATTTGTTACAGGCACGCTGGTGGCTTATGAGGCCAATACGAGACAGACATATCCAATTGCAAAAGGCACAGCAGAAAGACTCCTTAGGTGGTATATTCTGCAAGACACGATTCTTTCTGCGTTGCCTTTTCTCCTTGAGAGTGATCCTGCGTGTGTTCTCGAAGGAAACAGCAGCGTTATAGATGGTGTGTCTCCAGGCCTCCCGATTGGAGGCCAGAGCAGACCAGTTATGATGATCAATATGACCAAGGCTGAAATGCTGGTTCAGGGAGCCCTTGTATTATTTCTTCGGGGCTCCTCTCATGTGGCAGCCAGTGGCAAGTTCACCATAAAGCAAGATCTTAGGGAGGCGGTGGTCCTTCATCCTTGAGACGTGCCCTGCCCAACACAGCTGTGTTCTCAGCAACATGGCCTCTATACTTGTGATTGCTGCTTGCTGTAGAACAGATGTATTGGTCACATAATCTGACCAATGGATGTTTAAAATTGTACGGAGGCAGCGCTGATGGAAGCATTCTAGGAGACGCAGGTGGTGGCGGTAGATGACCCATGATTCAGAACCATACAGGAGAGCAGACAACACTATGGCTTTGTAAACACTGATCTTTGTACTTTTCTTCAAGTGTTTATTTTGCCAAACTCCTTTATGGAGTTTTCCAAAAGCTCTATATGCCTTTGCTAACCTGTTGTCTATCTCTCCGTTAATTTTACCATCTGAGGAGATGATGCTACCTAGGTAATTAAACTGCTGGACTGATTTAAGCTCTGATTGACCAATGGTGATATGGGGATGATGGAAGACTTCCTGAGGTGCAGGTTGATGGAGGACCTCTGTCTTTTTTAAGCTCACTTCCAGCCCAAAGAGCTCAGCAGCATCTGCAAAGCAGGATGTTAAACGCTGCAGAGCTGCTTCTGTGTGGGCGACAAAGGCGGTGTCATCAGCATAAAGCAGCTCCTGGACAAGATGGTTTAAGGTCTTGGTGTGGGCCTTCAGTCGCCTTAGGTTGAATAGACTTCCATCAGTACAATATCGAATGTAGATACCATCCTGACCATTGAGGTCTGCCGTGGCCCTTTGGAGCATCATGCTGAAAAAGACTGTGAATAGGGTAGGAGCGAGAACGCAGCCTTGTTTCACACCATTCTTAATTAAATAGGAGACAAAGCATAGTAAGTGCACTCAAAACTATTTCATTTCACCAGAAAACTAGGGGACTTCACTGGCTGAAGTACTCTAGGTGCAGTACAGTGAGAAATCCAAGGCTCTGTGTTTAGAAGGTTTAAATCTTCTAATCGTATTAACTTTTATTATGAAGTGTGTCAAAGTCCAAGGCAATGAGTTTTATATCTGCAACGTCGGTGTTACCTACATTTACTAAGTCTAGAGTTCCACTTTAGTTAGGCACAGCTCACTGCTAACAGAATGGATATAAAATGCAATCTCAAGAAAGAACAGCATTTACATCTGTGACTATAGAAGTGGTTATGTGTGAAAATTAAATACAGCATTTGGTTCTGCGCAGTGTACATCAGCCAGCAAAAGTCAGCCATGTCTGCAGTCCCAAACTAAGGAATGCAAAAAGCACACGGACTGTCCACCCTCTGAGTCCCATCTGGGACACAGGCAGCTATGGGTAAAGAGCTCTCATGGAGCTGAAATGAAGTTTTGCCCATTGAATTGGATTTTACGCGTTCCCTGTGAAATTGTATTCACAGAGACTCACTCTACTTCCTTCAAAGAATAAACTGCATTTGCTGAAATTAATCTAAACAAAACACATACTGTTTACTCAGTTGTCTTATGTCAGATGCTTTGAAACCCCACTTCTCAGCCAGTTGCTCTTGCTGATCACTTTGTTCCAAAAACACAATCTGAAAGAAAGAAAACATAGTTAGGTACTTTAAGCCTGTATCCCACATCAGCTTTATGTAAAGGCAAAACTAGTTATATCTTAAAGCAGATTTTACGCACTTACTACAAAGGTGACAGGTTTGCATTGAAATACTTGTTCTTCCTGACTATCAAGCATGATTTTGAAACACCTTTTCACAATCCAGTGAATAACCGCACCCATCTTGTAACTTGGAATAAAACAATTAATTCACTTTCAGGTAATACCCAGGCACATCTGCAGAGATTTCAGTGTCCACCGGCATTCCTGCAATGTAACATCATGCCAGCAGTAGTCACTTGCTGTGGAGGTGTGCAACAGCCTTATGGGAATACAATTATAGTATTCACAACCAAAGGGGGCAAATAATTTGCTTTGCCCAGCAGTAATTGACATCAAGCTAAGTATTTCTAATTTTCTGTTTGTGTCATTAATGTTAGGGTTCTTTTTATTTCTTCAGTGCCTAGGATGACAAAAGAAATTGAGGGGAAAAATGCAGATAGCATTTTCATTTTACAGAACAGGCTAAAAGGAGGCTAAGACCTTCATTTATTTCAAAACAAAACCCCACAATCTGGAACCAAACTAAACCCCATTTGACTCCTGGAGAACACTGTACTGATGATGAGTCGCTGTTGCCAAATCATAATTTTAGAACATTTTCTATTTCTTTTTAAATTCCATGGTATTTTAATCTACACATGACTCTTGGCAACTGAATTCTCAACTCTTTGATTTTCTAGTCTATCAATAATAGGCATGACAACTCTCCAAGAAACAAAGGTTGTGGCGCCTAGGCACTGCACTACAGGCTCCGTGTGGGATCCAGGTTTCCTCAACACTCAACAGAGTAGAGAACCCTGACGCCTCCCTTGGCCAAAGACTGCCTAAACTGGGCTTTTAAGAATTCTTGCTATCGTGATTTGACCCTGGTCAGATGCCAGGGGCCTATTAAAACCACTCCACTACCCTCCCTCCTCCCCTCTGCATCAGTGCAGAGGAGAGAGGAAGAAAAAAACAGCAAAGGAATTTCATGAATAGACATAAGGATTGAGAGAAGGCAGTATAACAGGCAAAACAAACTCAGAAGGACCACTTCCCGTGGTCCTTCCCACGGGAGACAGTCCTTGATGAACCTCTCCAGCGTGAGTCCATCCACCCCTTGGGCAACAGTTTCAACCTGTTGCCCCATGGATGACTTCCCCAAGCGGGTGCAGTTCTTCATGGGTTGAGCTGTAGCGATGTGGTCTCCCACGGGGGCCACAAGACCTACCCGGAAAAAACTGCTCCGCTGTGGGCTTCCCCCTCCGCGAGCCACAGGTCTTCAGCAGGACTTTGTTCCATTTTGGGCCTCCCACAGGGGGTCAGAGCCTCCTTCATGTATCTTCCTGCTCCAGCATGGACTCCTCAATAGGCTGCAGGAGGGTTTCTGCACTCCAGTGGTTCTTTATGGGAAGCCCCCCCCCCCCCTCCCTCCCTCCAGCTGCACCGGCCTTGGTGACTGCTAGTTCTCCCGGATTGGAATTTCTTCTGCGCGACAACCTTCTCTTCCCCTGTTCTTAAATATGTTATCACAGAAGCGCATCTCATTGGCTCAGCCTTGGGCAGCAGCAGGAAATCCCTCCTGGAACTGACTACCATAGGCTTTTCATAGGACAGTGAAAGCTTCTAGTGGCTTCTAACAGAAGCCACCCTACAGCCCTTCCCTGCTACTAAAACCCAGCTATAGGTTAAACCCATGACACTTGCCTAACCACAGCTTCTGCCAGAAACCAATTCATGGTCTTCTAACTCCCTTGGTATAAGAGCTCATTCCTCTAAATTCAAGGGAATAATCTTACTGCTACCAGTATCCTTCTGCTCCTGAGAAGGTGTCCATGCTGAGGGCTTGTATCACCCTTATAACAGGAGTTTCTAAGGCAGCAGTTAAAAAAATCCCCAAAGAAACACCAAACAAAAAACAACAATAAAGAGGTAAGACCAAGTAGTTGTAAAAAAGGTAAATAGGAAGGAATTTAGGAGGAAGGGCAAGAGAAGCAAAAAAGCATTGTTTGGCCGTTATTTGCATGCCATTTTTTTGTATGTGTGACCTCTTGCATAGAAATTTACCATTTTCTAAATTTTCCATAGAGGAAAATAAGCAAAGGCGGATAAACAAGAAGTTTTTAGCTGACTAGTCTTTTAAACAAACATATGGCTTATATGATTTACATGGTCTAAAGATCAGATGTTTTACATTTTTAGTTAGAAAAACATATTAAAATCACACCTTATAAATAAATACCACACTAGCAAAAATTGCAAGATTATAGTACTCCATTAATAATTCACTTGAAGCAGTATCTCTCTCCTTCCAAAGAGGAATACAGCCAACTTAATGAACTGTATAGCAGTGGAATGCTTGGAATAAAGACCTACTGAAATTACTGATGGGCAAAAACGAAAATGTCATTCAGATACTGAAATCAAAATGGATGCAGAATGAGTGAGGTTAGATCTGCTGGGGGAAGAAGGAGAAAGAAGGAGAAAAAAAAAGATAGAGAGAAACATGAAACACCAGATGACAAATTCTGGAAACAGGCGTTGCCATGGAAAAGCAGTGGCTGTTATGTACTCTTAGGGTGCAGATAAATAAAATACTTACATCATGAAAAAAATTAAGAAAATATGATCACAAGAAATCAATTCTAAACCTGACAACTTGTCCATTACGGTCAAATGAGACTATGGGTATATCAGCAAGACATCTACACTCCCTTCAAACAAATTTGTCAATGGAACTCCTTACTCAAAATGTTCCCCATTGCTTTACGATGAATTTGCTCTGGACACCTTTCTAAAACTGAATTCTTTAAGGTCTTTGAGGTCCTACACTTGGACATTTGCTCCAGTATTTGCTTGTGCATTCAAAGTAACCAACCTGGTGGACAGTTCTTTAAATTAGTTCTGGACCTTAACACTGTAGAAGCAAGAAAAAATTCTACAGCAGTGTCACTACAGAGTCAAGAAGTAAGTGCACAGGCACTTCAGCTTGTCAAGAAGGAAGTCGAGGAGAATAATAGGCACTTTGGGAAAGGTATATTCACAAAAAACAGCATCAACAGCTGCAAAAACGATTGCTCAAACACTTCTGTAAGTTCTCATATGCCACCCATGTGATGCGGCTAAAGGATCCAAAGTTGAGGAGCTGAGACCTCCCTAACTCAGGCCTTTTATATTCCAAGTGATGCCCAAAGCTCCTCCATAAAGCATAGGTGGTCAACTAAACTGTGCATCAAAGCTGACGCAGAAAACTTTGAGTGCCTCTAAGTACCACAGTGCAAATAACTTTGCTAACAAGAGAATGGAAAGTGAATGATATCGGCTGAAGGAACACAGTTTTTTTTGATCCAACAGTGCCTGTGTTTCTTTATTTCTGGCTATGAGATTCACAGATGAACATGGGAAGGGGTCCATCCCTTTTTTCCCCACCCACATGCTCTCTTCCCTCCCTGCTTCTACAGTTATTAAATGACTTTTGCATTAGAGACTTGAGGCCTATTGCTTGCCTAGTTCCCAAAACTGGAATTTGAGGCTTAATGAGAGACAAGAACACTTATTAGACTCAGTTGCTACGGGAACCACACAACCTGCTGAGAAATGTTAAGCAATGAACTCCATATGGATGTTGGTACCTTGGTACCTTCCTCCTTGTACAGCTAACACACATCCTCTTGTTGTCCCAATCGCTTAAAAAAAAACCACTTAAAAATATTAACTCTTATTCCACAACTAGCAAGAGTTTTCATGACTTCATCAGGAGCTTTTAGCTTAATACTTTTTCTGTTTACTTAATACTCTACTCAGCTAAGTTAATTACTCCAACATTTCAACGATAACTCACATTTTGCATCTGTGTCTGTTTTCTTTAGCCTAAGGAAGGCTGCTCTTTCTACTTGCTGTTCCTCAAGAATGACACTACACTGCTCTGCAAATCACTCAGTTAACACAGTCCCTGCTTTGCTAACTTGAAGATAGTTTGGGTTTTCACACCTGACAGCAGTGTTTTCCTTGCTAAACCTTCCTTTTCATCTACAGGCAAAGCAGAGAGAGCTGACATTTTATGTCCCTTGAAGGACAGGCAGGATCTCACACTGCAGTACGGGACCCAGCTGTTCACAAAAGCTGATCTGTTCACGGCGTCAGAGACCGCGCAAGATTTTTCTACAATGGAGTTAGCAACATGAGGCAGAAGAACAATATCTGTTTAGTTAAATTTACTTCTTTGGGAGTAACACTGAAGCAGGTTTGGTGTAAATTTGAATAATAAAGATAAGTAATTTTCTAACCACTATGCCTTTCTTGAAAAGCCAACTCTTTTGTGATTCCAGTGGTTGTTCTGAAAGAGATTACATTTCATGTAATAGGGAGGGAAGAGAGCATATGGGGGGATGCCAAAACTCACTGAAATAGTAAAATGCCAAGAATTTTTTTAAAAAAAGAGAATAAAATAAAAGTGATTGTTACCATACTCGGGTGGGTATTTCATTTTTGGGCAACACTGTTTTAATGGAAAATATTTGAAAGAAAAAAAAAAACACTTTCTGCCAGTTTATGCAAGGAAAAGAGTATACTGTGAATCCTTGTTCCCTAGGAGAAGAGAAGAGAGTGAGAGCACAGATCCCTACACATAGCTTCCTAAGGTATCTGTTTTTCAAGAAAATCACTTAAAAGTCTTGATTTCCTATGGATGCTGTGTAGAGACACTTTAATGGAAATTGCCATTAGAGAGAGTGGGATGGGGTATGACTTTTTGTCTTCTGCACCTGAGTTACACCAACTAAATCCTTTTTTCATTCAACTCTATTGTTTTTAGTGGACACCAGCCATATATAATTACGTAATTCCCCTCCTGTACATCAAAACACAGATTCTCACAGACTTTGATACACCTTGCACCAGGCATCTATAAAAGATGATCCTCAACATCTATAAAAGATGCCTGGAAACAGGTCCTCACAGACATGTGTGAATAGAGAAAATAAACACTGTTAGGTCTTAAAATGTGCTTTGCACAGATTTCAAATGTTACTGAAGCCTGACACAGTGAAGCCTGTTATTTAGCCACAAGAAAGAAAATTTTACATAGGGTGCCCACATATGTTATGGAGTCTATAAGAAATCACTAATCTACCTACACGACCTGCACTGTGAAACTGAGTTTCAAGTGTGATGCTGTTAAGGGAATGACACAGCTTCCCTGCCGGACTCGATCTTGCATTATCAGTAAGTGCAATGCTTTTTTAAAGCTTGGCTTGTACCACTAACATCCCTAACTCTTTATGGGTATATGCCATGGGTTATTTTGCCAAGAAAATAAAAAAGCTCCACTAGGAAGGCTGTGCAGGGGGCACATTGCAATTACCCACAATCACTGTTTAGACACTTTGAGAATGAAAAACCTGCTTCTGAAACTGAAAGAAAACACAGAATCTGAAAGCATGTCCAGACGAGGCGCGCTGCTTTTCTGGGAACACGCAGCACACCTCAAAAACTGATTTCAGCTAACTGCAGACTCGTGCTGAGGGGACGCTCCATCTCGGTTACCTCCGGCTCCTGCAAGTGCGAAATCACTTCTCCGCGGCGCTTTCCCCGACGGACATGAGTGCGAAAATTTTCCGCTTTCTCACCACAGACCGGCGGAGCCAGCCCTGCCCCTCGCCACCCCCGGACGTGGACTCGGCGCTGAAAGGGGTTATTTCCACCGCCCCTCGCGGACCCTTGGGGCGCGCAGGACTCCCAAGGACCAGCTCACCGACGGAGCGAAGCGGGGTAGCCCCGAGGGGTTCACCGGGCACCCCCCGCGCCCCCCGCCGCCCGCACCGGACCGGCGGCACCCGCCCGAGCCCCCACTCACAGTCCCGTCATCGTCCACCCCCAGAAGGTGTCCGTGGAGGATCTCCATGGGTACGGAGGCGCTGGAGTGCACGAAGGTCCCCTTGAAGACGTGGGCGAGCGGCGGGCGCTGCGGGGAGCCCATGGCGGCGGGCTGGGCGGGCGGCGCTGCGAGCTGCCACCAGCGGGCTGCCGCCCCTCGGTGTCTCCCGGTGCCGCCGGCGGCTTCCTGGAGCTGTCACCATTTCCCCACCCCCTGGTGACTTTCTCTTCGGGGAGTGGTTTCGACGAAGGGAGGGCGGGAGGTGCCCGCGGGCAGTGCGAGGGGTGCTCTGAACCCGGAACCCTCCGCCTCCCCGACGCTGATCCCCTCTCCGAGGGATGGGTCCTCTCCCGTGCAAGGGTCGCGCAAGCCCGGAGCAATGCCCGGCGTGTTTTGGGGTCCCAGTTACTCCTTGGGAAGCGGTGGGTAAGCCGACAAGGTGTCTGTTAATTCTTTACTAGTGTCTGGCAACTCACTTTTGCAAACAACATGAAGGTTGTAACCACTTGCAAAAGTTTCATTTACAGTTGGTTGGGTTTGTAGGTTGGAAAAGACCTTTAAGATCTTCAAGTCTCAGGCAGATTCCTCGGTCCTCGGCCTCTGTGCGAGGCACGTTTGTAGGGTATAGGAGTAGAAAACAGATGCCTTCTGAAGTACCAGAACTACCAGAAATAGGCAGCCTCATTCAGTGAAGATGATCTACAGAAAAAGAGAGAGCAACTTCAGGAAAATGAAAGACAGGGAAAAACTAATTTTGTTAACTCAGAGAACTGTGTTCCCAGAACCATATTCCCTCCAGCAACCTAAGTCAAAGTATATCATGAACACATGCTAAGAGGATCACTATTGAAAATATTGGGATAAAACTTCAGAGACAGAATGATGAATACCAAGGATAACACCATGAATGTCCTCTGAATTCCTGTTTGAAGACACCCTTATTCATCAGCTTGTCAAGTTATGAATGAACTTGGCACCAAGGGCACTGACACTATTGCTCTCAAGGCTGCATTGCAAAGTTTGTCATTACATGGTTTATCATTAAAAGACCTTTGCACTTCCCACTGTGCTGACACTATACAAATGCATAGCAGATTATCTTTCCGACAAACTCTCCAGATTAGTGCTGGTAGGAGAGAGAAACACACTGGGAAATCACAGAATAAATTTAATTTTGATCTGCTATGGACAAGTCACCAGCCTTTAACTTGCCTCCTTTCTATAAGAATATGTTAGGTTGCTGAGAATTAAGTTTAAAAAAATTGTATTTACTGATATCAATGGAATGTCCTTACCTGGATTTTGAGATCAACTTAATTGGGCAATAAAGGGTGTTCAGAATAAAACAAACATGTGAAAGTGACTTTTACATACTTATATTGGCAATTGTTGTGATAGGTCTTGAAGTTTAAGATGACTTTACAAATAATATCCCAAGATAAAATAGAGTGTTTTAAGACACAAGGCAGTTTTTTGTTGTATTTCTATCTTCTTTGACATGAGAATCTAACATGCAAAAAAAATCATAAATTGGTCTTGCAGGTTAATCTAGTTTGGAGAAGAAGCAGGCATAAGAATCTTTCATGCAGTTTAGTTTGCTAACAGTAATCCGGCTTCCTTGAAGAACAGAATAATAAATGTTTAAAAATAGAACCAAAAGTCTTCTAAATTAGCACTTGCAAAATCCCTCTTCCAAAGTTGTTTCTCAGGCTGATGCTATTGTGTTTCTTAAGGCTGCAACTGAAATGAGCTGTATTCCAAGTTGTTACTCCAAGTGAGGAAAATTGGTTTTTGCTGTAGGAAGGATAAATAGTGAGAGAGAGGCTGTTTTTGCTATTGAATAATAAAGGTAGAGGGGGTGGAGATGAGAAATAGGGTGAAGGGACCAAGCCCTGCAGAGGTAAATTCGCTTGCTCTTTCTGTGAAGAGAGGAGTGAAAACAACTTTCCCCAGAAATAGCTGCAGCTCCATACAGCTTGCCTTTGCCCTGTTGGCAGCAACTAGTTTGATTTTCCTCTCCAGTGTGCCGCCCTAGGACAGCTGTGTGCTTCACTTAACGCAAATCAGGCTACACACAGCTTTTGGTTCAGAATCCCAAGCTCTTGTGCTGGCTGCTACCCAGACTCACGTACACTGCTGTCCAAAATAATATTCAGCAGAGCTCACAGTTCCCAAGAAACCTTTTGGTTGTGTTCAGTAGGGAAGTGGGCTGCTCTCGAGAATCTCATGCTCCTTCAACTCTGGTTTTCCATTGAAAACCTCAGAGATTTCCTCCAGCTTCCTTACAAAAAGAATGATAGTCCAGTGATTTCAGTGAGATATAATCCAGAGAGTATTTATTCAAGAGAAGAAAATAAAAAAACATTTACAGTTTCTTCCTTCAGCGCTTTTGGTGGAGAAATGTCAATAACAAACATTGTTAATGATAATTTGTTTCTGTTAGTGGGTTCCAAACACTCTGAAGTTGTATAATTTCACTGTCAAAAGAACTAGAGGTCTCTTCTGCTTTTTCCAGCTGTCACATGGGAGAGCATAGAAGTCGTGGAAGAGTGCTAACACCCTTCTCTCCTCCCAGAATTTTTTTGGTTTTTAGTTTGCAACAGTTACACATGCATGCCCTAGATACTTGCATGACTCAGGGTGAGACCTTGGCCAAGTATGAAAAACTGAGTCATTCTTCCAGAATATTGTAAGAATCTTACACTGATGTATGTTTAGTTTTGCTGGGATATGCTGGGCCAGGCACTTCACCTTTTGGGATAGAAATGTAATGCTCAGTTGTGACTGTTACATAGTAATTAACTCAACAGTGAGTGAAATACCATGCTTTTTCTTTTTTTTTTTTTTTAATTGATTAAGAGTCTGAAGAGAGAGATTTACCTTCTTTAAAATTATGCTTTTTTAAATAGCATTCAAAATAAATCTTAATTTTCAAAACTCTTTGAAATTATCATGTATGTGTTAAGACATTCAATAATTAATAATATGTAATTTGTTCTAATGCTGTTTTTAAAAAAATCTGCCTCACTATTCACTAGTTTATCAGACTCTCTGTGTCTTCTAAATTATTGACTTCTGAGCAATTATAGAAATGACTCCTTAGTTGAGTCCTGAAGCCAAACATATTTCAGATCAGAAGAATAATCAGTCAATATACTTCCAGGAGGACGGGGAAGATTTTAATAGGATTAGAGTGCCTTCTTTCTCCTTAACACTTCCAGTTTCTGATCTTTTTCTCATTTGTCACACTAAACAAATGAATAATTCAATTACTTGTTTCAAAGTTTCAGGGCACCTAAGCTGATCCTCCAACATCTGAGAAATAAAAAGAAGAAGAAACCTGCTTCTCTCCACTGCTTTCAAAAAGTAGTTGATGGGGTATTTGCCACCAGCCAAAAACACCTGTTGTCAAGAGTCTGTTGAGGCCAGTGCCTGTGGAGCCTGAGCACCAGATCACAAAAATTATTATTATTCTGATCTAGCAATGAATATTATTACAGCATTTATTATGAAAAATGTACCTTGTCTATAATTTGTAACATAGCAACTAGGTAAACGGATTGAAAAAATACAGTTTACTTATCTGCTATTAAGAGATTTTTTTTTTTTCTGTATAAGAAAGAACAGATTATGTGGCTAATACTTGGGATTACTCTGAAAAAAAAATTAAGCATGATTTAAATACCTCTTCTCAAGTCTGAAATTAAGTTGAGAGCTAGGTACTAATCCAGCATAGGCTACTGCAGACACCTCATTTTCCCACAAACATTTATATAATCAGAATCTGTTTATATTACTTAATTTTTCCAACTCCATCTAAAATTGAAAATTGACCCACCCAAAAAGAGTAAGAAGCAATGACCACACACACAACTCCATGTCATTTACCACCATGGGTATTCACTCTTCAGGTCCCAGATAGAGCTTTCAGCCTCTGATATCCAGTTCTAGAAAGGCTTGGGAAGCCAAGCCTCAAGCACTGCAAGGGGAAGCTGGAGTTACCTTCTGATGCTTCTACCTCCAAAAGGGGCCATAGTACTGTCATAAAATATCCCATAATTAGAATTTAGAGATGGTGTGTCCTACTTATTCACTGATACATAATTAACTGAAACACAGATTGGCCGATGTTAGTTCTAACACTTCTGAAATTTTTCTCTTTTACTGCCAAGGCTTGTTCATAACAGGAATTGTAGTAACTAATCTAGTAAAGTTCTTTAGAAGAGCCAGGAAATATACAAATATCAGAAAAAGTCATCTCTCACTAGAAGCACTAGCATGAATGGGTGAAATATGTCAAAAGATTTTGATGGTAAACTTCTTTCTGTTTTCCACAAGACACACAGGATAAATCAACACATTTGCTAGACTTAACCTCTGATCATGTTAAAAGAAACCAGAATGGAATTTGGGTGTCTGCTCTTGTTAACAGGGGTTTATGGAAAACAAATTGGACATGACTTCCTGTTCCCTGAGACATTTCACTGTCAAAACTTGATCTGTGGAATTACATTGCATGGTGCATGCAACACACTTAATATAATGAGATCAGCCGATCTCTGGTCATGGCAACATTATAAACCATTCTATGCAACTGTTCAAAAGTCACTCTCTTGCTAGTCTCATTTTCATGCTTAAAACCAATAAAAAATAATATTCTTTATATGCTCTTAAGTGACTAGAGATTTACCTAACTTTCAAATGCTAACAGAACATAAAACACTTCAGACATGTAAACATAAATAAATTGTCATAAGGAATTCAAGTGAGCAGTTACTATTGATTTCCCATTTATTGCTGTCCACAAGTGAACACTTTTCCTGCTTTATTTAGGAGCAAATTCCAGTAATACTGGAATTATTTTCTTCTTAAGTGATTTGTGAACTCTGAACCATGATGACTAATCTAATTTAAAAATTTAATTAATAACATAGGCATCCAAACATACTTCTGTAAAATCACTTAATAATTGCAATGTATCAACCAGCAATTGCATTTCTAAGCTGTTCAAAGGATCTCTTCATGTGTGCCAGTGTTCAGTATAGTAGTAAAATTGTCATGAAAGGTTTCATGATCATGTTGGAGACAGCCTACTAGAAATATAAAATTAATAACACAGTATTATTATTTCGTCACTTTATTCCAGAAGGTAATAAAACATAAATGTATAAACTGTGAGAATTAAAAAAAAAAAATTAAAAATCAGACACTTATTGAATTCCAGTGGTACTAGCGATGTGTTTAAACTGAATTAACTAACTTATTCACAGGCACATAGTTTCATTGAATCTCCAGCAGAGGAAAGAAAGGACTTGCCAGTGTGGGTCCAAATGAGGACCGCAAAGAGGAGGAGGGGACTGAAGCACCTCTCCTATAAAGACAGGCTTAGAAACTTGGAATTGTTTAGCCTGGGGAAGAGAAGACTAAAATTGAGATTTTATTTTGTCCTTTCAATATATATTTTTATTACATATATCTTATATAATTATTTCTTCTAAGAAAGACTTTACCAGGGCTTTTAGTGATAGCATAAGGGGTCACATTTTTAAACAGAAAGACAGTTGATTGAGGTTGTACATAAGAGAGAAAGAGGTTCTGTACTATAATGGTGGCAAGACACTGGAGCAGATTCTCAGAGAAGCTGCGGATGCCACATCCCTGGAAGTGTTCAATGCCAGGTTCAATGCGGCTTCAAATAACCTGGACTATTGAAAATTATCCCTGCTCATGGCTGGGGACTTGGTCTAGATGAGCTTTAAAGGTCCAAAAACACTCAAACCACTCTGTGATTCTAAGTAGCTGCCACCTTCTGAAGATACCGGTCTTTTTCCTTTTTTCCTTTTTTTCCCCCCAAAAAGTAATATCAGTGTTCACAATTTTACAGTGTGCTTTTCCTCTTGTATCTCAAGTTTACATCAGGGAAACACAGTCACACATCCCATGCTGGTTTTGATGACTCCAGAAGAGAACCCTGACAGAATTCACAAAAAATTCAAATGCTTCTGCCAAAAATAATGCCAAGGCAAAATTGTTCTGCTGGAAATGCATCTGCAAAAGCTGTGGAGAAGCTTTATTGCCTGGAGCATTATAAACACATACACAGACAGCATACTGCCACAAAGCAGAACACGAAGACATAGAGAAGTGTTGCAGAGGCTACAGAGGAGTGTTAAGAAGCATTGGATCACTTGCCCTGTTTAGCCAAGTGTTGTCCAAGAACATCGTTTCATCATGCTTGTCATCTTTTACTTCTCTCAAGTTATTGATTAGATGGTAGCTAACAGCACTTTTTCAGTTTTGTTTTAATGTGATTCCTGTTTATGCTGTATTTTTCCTGCTGTTAATAACACACACAGAACCACTGCAGATGGAAAAGGCCCCTAAGATCATTGAGTTCACCTTTGACCTATCACCACCTTGTCAACTAGATCATGGCACTAAGTGCCACATCCAGTTGTTTCACACACACAGAATAGTCTGAGATGGAAGGGACCCACAAAGATCAAGTTCAGCTCCTAAGTGAATGGCCTCTTTTTTCCAGGCTGAATACCCCCAGGTCTCTCAGCCACACTGATCAGACTTTTGCTCCAGAGCCTTCACCAGCTTCATTGCCCTCCTCTGGACATGCTCCAGCGCCTCAATATCTGCCTTATAGTGAGTGGCCTAAAACTGAACACATGACTCAAGATGTATTGCATGGCTGTTCCCTTTGACCATAGATGCAACTAAATTTTATATAAAAAAGAAGGGACAATTTTGATCCTGTAGTGTGATCACCTATGTAATATGCACCGTTGACAACACCTGAGGTTATGTGTGTTTACTCGTGTTTACTCAAACATCTCTAGGAAGACCTTGATAAATAATTTGCCAGTAATAGAGATTCATTATGGCTTTCAATAAGATGTGCCAAACTATTTTTCCTTTCCTGGAAAAAACAAACAAACAAAAACAAATCAGGAAAAAAACACCTTATTTATAATTTGAATTTGTTCACCTTGGGTTTTCAGACAAACAGTATGTTTATATTGAGTAGAAAAACTCTTTATGAAAGCTGTGATTTTTTCGACATCAAGCAGATCCCTTCACCTTGACAAGCTAAATAGATCATGGTTTTTGTCTTTCAAGATACAGCCTATTTTCCCAGCTTAAATGTTCCTTATGTCACTTTTCTGATTTCAGTTTCTGTTGTGGACATTGAGAACTGAATGCCATATGCCGGAAACAATCATGCTAAAGGCAAATGCAGGGGTTATGTAATGTCCCTATTTATACATCTGAAACCGGCATATTTGCCATTTTGCTTGTGCTACTGCACTGACAAGTCATTTTGTCTTACTTATCAATCACAATCAATCCTATGGAACAGTTGGCTACAGAATAAATGCAACCTACATTCTTCCGTCCTGAGGATATACCTTACACTTGTTTTTGTTGAAGTATGTACTATTTGCTTGAGATAGGGCAGTCAAGGTCACAGAACTGGACTGTATTATTTGCTACTCTTCCTATCTCTGTGTCTTTTGCAAATTCTACCAATGACAATTTGGTTTTTTGTTTGTTTTTTTTTGAGTGACTAGTAAAAAGAGTGTAGAGTCAAACAGCAATATCTTCACAATTCTAGTAGAGACACCCATAATGTACTTCTACGTGTATAGTATGGCTAGAGATCTGTCTTTGTTCTCATGAGCTGGTGGAGTGGTGAACAGCAGACTGTGTATGGTACCCCATCTTGTGTTTTATCTGATACAACAGACTGGCTAAACATTCAGATGTTGTGAGAGCAGTGGGACCTTCACTCCAAAGCAACTGCGTGCATCAACTTGCAGCTCTGAAATTCTTTCAAAATTATTAAATTATAAAGCATATGAAGCAACCTGTCAAGGTTTCCCAAATGAGGCAGATTGAGTGACAGCCCACCAAGGATCTGGGGATTGTTTAAGACCCGTGCACTTACATCTTCACTTCCCTTGGCATTAAGCTCCAAGCTGTCGGCCTCCGTCTACAGCACAGAGCTCACTACTGATCAGGTAGAAACTCCTCCTGCTGTGCCACCTCTCTTGTGCAGTTACCTCTCTTGTTTGTTGCTGGCTAGGGATGCTTGGCATTCCCTCGTGCTCATGTGTACTCAGCTCTCTGATCTCCAGAATCTTCCCTCGTATGAGGAAAGTTGCCTTCAGCCAGGATCTTCACCTGCTCTTTTCCAGGCTCCAGCTTTCCCAGCCTGAATAGTCTGTACACAGAAGCAGATTGTGTGATCAGTCTCTTAAATGGTGTCTCATGTCCCTTCATGAGTTGGAGGATTCAGGACTTGCCATCTCTATTTAGACCAGGTGTTATCAATATTTACAGTTGTACCCCATGACTCTTGCAAGTAGAGAAGTAGCAGGCTGCTTCTTGGGAATGTAGAAGTTCTGCCTTGGATGTCTACTCACATACACGCAGGCATTCAATTATCTGCTGCCTGCTAGCATTCACAGTGAAGCTATTTTTTCATCCATGGCACAAGCAAGACTTTTTGTGATTCAGAAGTACTTTCATGACTCACAGGCGCTTTTGATATGCAAGTATGATGCTTTAAATAGTACACTGTGACAGAAAGACAAGACGGAACAGGCAAAGTGAATTGTCTCCTTCCACAATGTTGGTCCCTGGTAAGTAACACTCATTCACACACTTTAAGTATTAAACCACTGTATTTTTGTATTTTTTTCTGTTAGATACAACAGCAGAAAAAAATCCAACAAACTAAGCCTTTGTAAAAGGTAGTTAATTTATGCAAATCAAATGGGCTCCTCTTTCTCAATCCTCCCCACAGAGCTGCAGAAAAACAGCTAAGGCACTTACCAGAGATTCCCAGTGAGAGCTTCAGTGTCTGAGGGAAAAGTAGTTTTATACTACTGCCCTGTCAGTGAGAAAAAAATTAAGGTCTGGAAAATCAGGCAAGTACCAGCCAAAAGTATTGTTTCTGCTCTAGCTGTGGCACTGGAGAAAGAGAACTTCTACACCGTGACTCTACAGCCACACTAGTTTTGATGTGTTCCAACCCTATTGCTCCCAAGGGAGATGCAGGCAGAAGCATCTGCTGGGCTGAGGGAGAAGAACAGATACTCCCGTACATACCCAGGAGAAGTTCTGTAAGTCTCACAGTATCAGCACCAATTTCAAATTTTGTTCTCAAAATAGATGCTATAGAAAATGCATCACTCTGTGTTTTGCTTTTTAAATGGTTTTTTTTCCAAGAGATTTTGGTAAAGCATTGCCTACCTGCCTAAAATGTGACAGATGAGAAGCTTGTGTCTGTTCTTGCAACAATTACACACCTCCCAAACCTGAAAGATTAGGGGTCACATATATGTATCATTCTTTGATGAAGGGTCTGGATAGATGGATTCCATTATAAAGTCAGAGAGATTTTGAAACTGTAATGTAACTGGTCTCCAGTATTGCAGCAATGGTTAATGAGAAGGAAGGCCATCTTCATCATGCAGAAGGGGATTGCCAATATTCAGGGAGAATTCCAAGTATCTACTGATCTTCTAGTTGATGGTATGGGATCAAGAGATGTGTGGCAGCTCCTGGTTTCTAGGAAACACATGGTATGATTCAGAGGCATTTGCACAGCTGGGGCAGTGCTGGAGGACACTGGGAGACCAATGAAGTTAGATGTGTGGGCTATTTCAGAGCCATGTGCTAGGGAAATCTAGAGCACTTTAGACAATAACTATGTTTCAGTGATGCCAGGTCTGGTGTGCCACACCAGAGGAATCATGCAAAATGTAAAATATCCAAGAACGTTTCTGAGTGAAAAGTGTTATAAGCATCTCAGCTACCCTTATTGATCACTTGCTATGAGTGGTGATCCTCCCCAAACACTGCCCTAAAAGTATGCTCTGTTTTTACAGCAAAACTTAAGTCCCATATATGTTTGAGAATCTTGAATCATGCTGGAACTAGCTAAACTGAAAAAATAGGTAGAGATTTTGAAATGGTTGCTGTCAGACTTCCTGATTTTACTTCACTTTTGTAACCACAAAGTATCAAATTATAAGGAAACCTGATCTGCACAGGGAGCCCTATTTGCATTATTGACTCTACAGATGAACAGTTAAGTTTGAACTGAAAAAGCCAGGCTAATTTGACACAGGCAAATTACAAATGAAAAAGTGGTCAATTGAGGGTGTTTTTCATTCACAAATTGAAATTAAGGTTTACACTTTTCTATACTTTTGGCAGTAAAATACAGCAGAAATACAAGATTTTGTGTGTATTAAATCTTTCTTTTATTACTGATAGGGACCACTTATTTCTCCAGGCTGAAGATTGATAAGGAATGTTTACATTGTGAAACAACTTTTTAGAGTGAAGGAGTTAATCTGAAAAGCCAGTTTGTAGCATTTTGTAGGCAACTAAAATGAACTGATTTTGAGACTGAGCAGATGCCTCTTCTAGTACCTTGTAACAGTTAAAACTAAGCAACTCATTAGTTGAAGATGGTATGAACACTAGCAGCAACTCAGTCCATGTGCCTTAAAGAAAGATCATAACACCCACCAGTATTCGTTAACTCCTCACTGCCGAATACTTTCATTCACTTCCCACATGCAACCACCCACTTTGTCGATAACTCATTCCTTTAAATCATGCTCAGATGCACCTGCTTAAATACAATCTTGAGTTTCTTAAAGAGTGATAACATTACATACTTTCTCAATGAAGGTGTGCCTGCTAAGACAATATCTATTTCACAGGGGGTGTAGATAAGCTGGTACATGCAAACCTAATCAGTACTTTTGGGCCTGCTTTTTTCCCCCTATTTTCTGATTTTAGGTTCTGAAATTGTATGTTTCACTTAGCAGCAACTCTTTTTGTTGTGACTGTCCAATTATCATTGAGTACTTGCTCTCATAACCAAAAAAGAAAGAGTTTTAATAGCTTTCTGCTTAGCAGATCGTCAACTGAAGTATAAAAAGTTTCAGGGAGGCGGTTTCAATGTGGAGGATGTGAAACAGCTTACTATACTAGCCTTGAGACTCCTGCCCCCAAAGTTTTTTGCTAAAGGACTTATGAGGTTTCTATTTAAAAATTTAAAAGTTTAGTTTTACCTCAGGAAGACAGTTCAAGGACTATGCAGAGAGGAATAACTGAGTTCACCCAACCTCTTATAATGAGGTGGCCTACACAGGTAGTTGTTCTTTCAGATTGTTCTTTCAGCTAATAAGTTGTTCTTCCACAATCATAATGGCTACAGCTATTTCTGTCATGTCAAGATCTGACTTCAGGTCATATACCTGTTCCCTAAATCATTTGGAGGTCCTAGTTACAACAGATCATGACTGGATGAACTTTAGATGGAGCATCTGAGATTTCAGTAACTGGAGGACAAGAAGAGAGAAGAGAAGAGAAAAAGCCATAAACCTACTTCACCTCTGTCCTGGTTCTGACCAGGACAGGGTTAATTTTTGCAGTATCCAGGAGGGGGCATGGCCAGAACCTGGAGGTTATTCTATACCACCTCATGTCATTGTGAGGAAACAAATCTCTTTCAAGGAGAAGGATTCTCTTCTGGTTGAGGTGACATGCCTCCAGTCAGGTCAGGCTCCGTGGTGAACATTTTGCATGTGAATCACTCTCTATGTTTCATATACTTCTGTTATTAATATTGTTGCTGTTACTGGTTGTTTTCTTATCTCATTGCTGTTTTCAGTAAATTGTTCTTATCTCAACACGTGATCTTTGCCTTTTGTGCCTCCAGTTCTCCTCTCCAGCCTGCCACAAGGAAGGAGGGAGGGGGAGGGGGAAGCAGGTGGCACAGGCTTTTACTGGGAGCATTAAATTGGAGAACACCATTCCTAAATGATGATACATCAAACTAAATGCTTTATTTCCAGCTAGGAGTTCCATAAGGGGAGGGTGTAATGCGAGTCTCACCTGCTATGACCCAATTATACATCCCTGCAGCTGCAACAGTAAGAGGTGATTAAGACTACATATGTAAGATTTGTGACAAATACTGTGAATAGCATAATAAAGAAGGACAAAATTAAACAAGCTGATCATTTTATTGTGGAAAAAATCAATCCAGTGTCCTTGAAGAAAGGGAATGGAATTTTACCTTTGTATAATTCCCTTCTTTCTGTCTTGTTACACTACGTAAAACTGCTTCTTCATTATTTCCCATCTTACTTCTACAGATGCAAAGCTATTTGAGCAACTGGCTGGTTTTGTATCTGAAAGTCAGGGCTTGAAAAATTATTGACTGCTTTCTGCATAAGGGAATAATGTAGACATTATGTCTCGTATATTTCCAGACCACTCTTCTTCACAGTAACATATTTTTTCATGTGTTTTTATATTTAGCTAACTATTTGGGAAGTGTGATTAAATTTTCATTTCAGTTCTTAATAATGGGAAGTCCTTATCTCATAAAAGTCCTTATCAGTACATAAAAAGAGATAATTTTCATGGCTACACTGAATTTCCCTTCCAAAGATCTTCAGTGTTGTGACACTCACAGGCCACCTTGCTTCATACATCAGTCCTTAATGGAGCTGATCTGACTCCCACTAGCTGAAAATGAGGCTTTGTATTTCCAATCAATCATCCTGAAGACTCAGTGAACACTAAATGATGAACGTATACTCAAAAATCCAAAATATTGTTACAGATCTTTCCTTTTGGGTGTTTGTCTTCCTTGAAAAAATGTATATTTTGAATCATGTATTTTCAGCTCTTGTTCAATAAGAGAAATAATGGGAAAGCACTTTGCATTTTACTGTCTTAACTACTTAGAAATTAGTGCGACTAGTGCTGCTACTAAGATGGTACATATTGACTATCCTACAAAATGATCGTTCATTGTATCCAGGGAGACTTGGCAGAAAGCAGGAAAAGAGGTATTCTGCATAGGATGAAGCCTAAGCATTTGTACATTACATAAGTATTTCAGCAGCCCACATATCACAGCCTGCATAAAAAACAATGAAATGCAGCAAAAGTAAAAGATCTTTTCTGCTGAATAAAAACAAAATTGGGTGATCTTCTATCTAGTCTTTGGAGTAACAAGAATTTGGCATTGGCTCACACTTTCCAATCACCCAACCTCTGACAAAAGACTAAGCGTTTCACAGCAGAAATAAATATCATATAGCTCAATTTGTGTTTACTTCAGTTGAATGCCTCATTTACTTTTGCACAATGTAAATTGTTTGGATTAAGAGTTTTACTAAGAATCTTTCTTCTGCAGCAACCAGGAGAGAGGCTATGAGGCAATAAAAGCATTTGGCGATGGCATGAAATCATCTCAGTCCAGAGCTTACTGGTGCTCAGGCAGTGGGCATTTCAGTGGAGCCATGGCTAGTTAATACCAATGGATCACTCTTCTCTCCTTCCCATTTTTAATAGGATTGCTTGCTTCAATCAAAGAACACAGCTCAAGAAAGACAGCTCCATAAATTTTTCCTTTCATTAGTTCAGCTCCGTTGGGGCTTGTAGGCATAAGAGCTCCAGCACCCTATCTGCAAAGAAGGCACAAAATAGGGGTGAACACTGATACCTCACCAAATCAAGGGCTTCCTTTCTTGCATCAGAGTCCATATGAATCAACCTGTTCTACACCACTGTTTTTGAGCTACTCACCTGCTGAACTACTTTGAAAAGCAGAACTGACTCTGCTGTGTGTTTGTAGGGCTGGTTTGGACATGTGTTGGTAACTGTTAAGCCAACAGCACTTCATATATGAAAGTTTTGACCCTTTCCATCACTGCTCCCACCAAGGCACATTTCAATTTTGCACTATGTTTGAAGAAACACAAATCATGTCATTATTAAGAAACAGATGGAGGGATTAGCTCATGAAGTTAGGAACCTTGCCATGCTGCAGAGTCAATGAAAAATCTCAGTTAAGTGCTTAAAAAAGATACTTTCCATTGTCTGTTACATCTGAAAGCAGCTTTGTATTTATTTTAAACTAGAAACAATAAGCTTCTTCCGAATTCATCTACAGTTAATGTCATCCCAGATTGAATTCTATTATTATTTAAAGATTAATTATACTTATATTAATATAGCAGCAGGACGGACCTCCTCAGTCACTGAGATCAGCCATCTGATGCGATCTCATGAAGTCCTATAAAGCCATGCAATATCCATTTCCATCTTAAAGCTAGATAGGATTTCTGTCCTGACTCTTGAGAGGTGGCACATTCTAGATCCTCATTTGCCTAATGGAAAGGATTTCTCTTCTAATTTCTAGACTAAATGTATTCATGGACATTTCATATAATAGATGAGCAAGGTCTCTTAATCTATGGATGAAGTAAAATACAGATACATTCTTTCCATCCACCAGTGGGTTTGAAATCAGAGAGATTCCTGTTAGTGATTCATTGCAAATTATCTATCTTGGTTTTTACTTTTTATTCATACAACACTAAAACTGTATTAATGTTTCCCAATTGATATTATTTCTTGCTTTCTACAGGCTCCAAATAAAAATTTTTCTATCAAAACTCTTACATATTCTATTTGCTTTAATTTTTATGAAGGGAACAGAAATGGAGACCATAACTGTTCAGAAACATGACATCAGGATACAAATGCTCTGTAATTCTAAGCTGTTATAGCATGTATTACTGAAGAAAGCATAGGGTAAAGTAGGAAGGGATTTTTAGCCTCAGTACTTCTTCCAGCACTTCTGCGTGCTTCTACATTGCTATGACCCGCCCCAGGAAAAGGGGAGGGGGGGGTTACTCAGGTTTTTATCAATAATTCCCTTGGGGTGGATTAAAGTGAAACGACACTAAATAATCGGTGTCTGAAAACAAAGTTTATTTTAATAATTTTGTATCAACAGGTATGCTAGCGTTTTGGGTGTTGTCATACAACAATGCAACGTAGAGAAAACCTTTGGCGGGGGGAGAAACTGCTTAGGGGAGAGAAAAAACAGGATGAGAGTAAGGGAAAAGAGAAGCTGAGAGTGCAAAAGAAATGGACATAGTCACTGCCCACTGGATCCAGTGATGCTTGAGAGTGATGGTCTTGATTCACAGATGGTGGAGGAGAAGGAGAACCTGAAATCCCAAAGTCACCAGTCAGTTTATATACCCTCAGCATGCTTTTGCACCTCCCTGGGACGAGAAGTTGTTTGCCCTCTTAGGGCTTAGCACTGGAGGGAGGGATGGGCCCAACTGCCCACCTGAGGTATAATGCAAAAGTCAAAAGCCTGCAAACTCCTGGAATGCATAAATCATTAACCATTTCAGTCTCTGACACCACTCCGTGATTTATGCATTCAATAATTTCTCTTCTTTTGTCGTTCACTGTGAATCTTCTTTGTGGGCGGTGCTTTTCGTATAGTAGACAGGAAGACAGAAGAGTGAGGGAAAGGAAGAGATAGCCCCAATGCACTGCAATTTCCCCCCTCAAAAAAACCCAACTTTATAATAATATAGTAAGCTAATCTGCGTTAGTTACTCTCTCTACCCCGTGAGTAGTCATAGGGGATGTGATAGGATCTCAACAGCTACAATCAAATTTCTTAACATTAATAAGGTTACAAACATACACAAATACTTGAAATTATACATCAAAAAACATTGAGTTACTTGGGAGCTGGTAAAAGGCTTTCTTATATCCTCTTCAGGTAACACTTCCTTTTTTTTTGTTTAGATTTTTGTCAATATTTTGTGAGATTTAGCCAAATATAAAATTTGATGCCTTCCAAGGCAGAGGGTTAATGCATATAATATATATTTGTATGATTCCAAATATACATAACTTCTTATACTAACTCCCAGGCTAAATTTGATTGAGTTTTTTTGATTCTCAGCTGATTGAGACAGAACTACACACATCCAAAGCCTCTCTCAAGCTAACCCACCCCCCAACAAAAAGACAAAACAAACTTGGCAAAAACTAAACTAGCAGTACATAAAATGGCTTGTCTTACACAATCTTACCAGCGAGTTGTTCATGATAAAAACACAAATAAGTCAACAATTATTAATAAGCTGATAATACAAGCAATTTTGGGAGTAGAGGAGACACAAACACAATGTTTGTGGTAAACTTCTACATATTGCAAACTTACTGAGACAAAAATATGTACAGATATGCATATTACAAAGTTATTAAGATAAAAACACAAACACATGTCAAAGAACAGTATAAGTCTTCAGTCCTGTTGCTACTTTCGTTTTCTTGTAAGCTGATACTAGAAGTAGTTGTGGGGGCAGTTATCTTTTCTGCCCATTGCTGCAATTGAAAGCTTTATTGGTTTCATGCAGTTTGATCTCATCTGCTGGCAGGTTCCTGCGGAAAAAAAAAAAAGAAAATCTGGCCCACTATGGACCCATTATTAAAAAGAAGGAACTATCTATTTATCCAACTCCTTTTCTTATCTGGCATAATATCACTAGGGCAGTAATAATAGAGAAGTTTGGAGCATGTTTTCTCCAAAAAACAAATAAACTCAGAGCATGCTGGAGCTCCTTTTTACTTCTCAGCATCTTTATTTGCTCTAGTGGCCAAGGTGTCAGGGGGAATACACACTGCTAATTTTCCTGTGGGAATTTGAAGTCTCAGACTTTCCAAGTTGGTGATAGTACTTGCCTGGGTCTGGTCCACTGTGGTGACATCAGCAATCTGGGCAATCAGTTCGGCTTTGCTATGTACAGCAGCTATTTGTGAGCCAGTGTCAGCATCGAGGTAACTCACTGGCAGCTGCCACTGCCCATTAGGTTTATGGACAGGCCATACAAGAGACCTGTGTGGTGAGTGTATGAGGACAACTACTCCTTGCTCCTGCAATTCTGCAATTTCTGGGGTAATTTTTTCATGTGTTCCTAAGGGGAGTGTGTGGGGCTTTACATTTGTTATTTTAGAAGGAGGCAGACTTGGAACAGTTTGCAACAGCTGGACAGAGGGGGGTGGGAGACCAAACACCCATTCTCTCCCTCTGGCATCTGTCCAGGCCCTCCACTTTAGCAGATCTAACCCCAGGATGTTAGCTGGTAGTGGCCCTACAATCATGATAGTTTCTGTGGCTGTCTCATCTCCAGGTAACCAGCATTTCACTCAAGCAGTGTATTGGGGTCGGGATTTGCCAAAAGCATCAGTCACCCATATCTTTTTTTGTCTGGCTTAATGCCACACTGAGTAGCAGCTTCAGTTTGGACTGTTGAGACCTGTGCACCCGTGTCTACCACGAATGTAACTAGAGATTTAAAAGGGCTGAGAGGAAAAGTAATTACCATATCTCCCTGGCTGTTTTCTGTGAGCCTTCTCTCATAAACCCACTGGTCATTCTTTGGCCTAAAGCAAGGAGAAACATCAGGAGAGAATAATCCCCATATAACTCAACCTGAGGGTGTCATTCCTTTTGACTCAATCAATAACCCAGCTCAGGTTAATGTCTTTCTCCCCCTTAACCTTCTGAGGGTCGGCTTGACTCTCCCCTGGAAAACCTTTCAACAGGTCCAGGTACCAGAAAAACCTTTCAATGGGTCTGATGTGCCCGGGTCACACCGAGAGGAGAAAAATTCTTACTATCATTTTACAATGAGGGGACAGTCACCATTTGATTCGCCCTCGGTATCAGTTTTAGACTACACCAATTACTCCACCACATCCAAAGGATACTGCCGACTACGCCAAAAATGTTACCCTCAGCATGCTTTTGCACCTCCCTGGGACGAGAAGTTGTTTGCCTTTTTAGGGCTTAGCACTGGAGGGAGGGATGGGCCCAACTGCCCATCTGAGGTATACTACAAAAGTCAAAAGCCTGCAAACTCCTGGAATGCATAAATCATTAACCATTTCAGTCTCTGACATACATGCTAGGAAAAAAAAATATTTCAGTGGGGTTTTTTTCAAAGTTTGTTTTTTACTAAAGCACTAAGAGGCTAGATGAAAGCAGACCAGGCTTTTAAGCATGAAAAGGGCATAATTTCAGATGGTGCATTCAGACACTGCGTTAAGTCCGTTATATGCTGCTGCCCTCAGAGGCACAGTGCAGATGTTCAATGGGCTTTCCATCTGTGTTATCCTTCTGGCTTGCTCATGGGCCAAAGGCACATAACCAGGCCCTCCTTTTCTTTGTTTAACAGACAGAAGGACAAATAGTTGTAAATGCTAACATAATAAACAAACAGAGAAGCAGGATGACCTTGTAAGCATTTTGTTTGACCAGCAGTATGTGTCTCCATGACAATGATAACTAGTTAGATTTAAATAAGTTGTTCTCACAAGGACATATCGAAATAATTCCCTGAGGAAAAGTTACCAGTGCTCCCAGAAGATTTCCATTTTCTGGTGTAGCGGGTTGACCCTGGCTAGATATCAGGTGCCTGCTGAAGTCGCTCTCTCACTCTCCCTCTGCAACTGGACAGAGGAGAGAGAAAAAAAACCAGCTAAGAATTCATGAGCAGATTAAGGGCTGGGAGAGGTCAGATGCTGATTACCTTCACAGGCAAAACAAGACTCAAAGTGGGGATAGTACCTATATTTATTACTAACAGGATAAGAGCCAAAGAGTGAGAAGTAAAACAGTCTTAAAAACACCTTCCCCCACCCCTCCTTCCTTCCATGTTCTCCCTCCTCCCCCCCAGTGGTGCAGGGGGACGGGGAATGGGGGTTAAGGTCAGTTGTTGTTTCTGCTGCTGCTCAGGGAGAGGAGTCCTTACCTTGCTCCTGTGGGGTCCCTCCCATGGGAGACAGTCCTTGATGGACCTCTCTGGTATGAGTCCATCCCTCGGGAAGCAGCTCTTCCCAAACTGCTGTCCCGTGGGTCACTCCTTCATGAATGAGCTGTATCAATGTGGGTCCCCTACACAGGCCACAGGTCTTACCCAGGAAAGACCTGCTCCAGCGTGGGTTTCCCTCTCCATGGGCTGCAAGTCTCCAGCAGGACCCTGCTCCATCCTGGGCCTCCCACAGGGTCACAGCCTCCTTCATGCATCCGCCTGCTCCAGCATGGGCTCCTCCATGGGCTGCAGGTGGGTCTCTGCACCCCGATGGTCCTCCATGGGCTGCAGCCCATGGGCTGCAGCCCCACCATGGTCTGCACCACGGGCTGCAGGGCCTCAGCTCTGGCACCTGGAGCACCTCCTGCCCCTCCTTCTGCACTGACTTTGGTGTCTACATTGTTATTCCCACATTCTCACTTTGCTCTTCCCTAGCTGGAATTTTTTCTGTGCAGCAATCTTCTTTTCTTAACTATGTTATCACACATTACTATTACTCATAATTGGCTTGGCCTTGGCCAGAGGCAGGAAGTCCATCCTGGAGCAGGCTGGCATTGACTCCATGGAACAGGGGAAGCTTCTAGCAGCTTCTAGGAGAAGCCACCCCTGTAGCCCCCCCACCACTACCAAAACCCAGCCACAGAAACCCACTACATCTGGATATGCAAAAATCCATCATTTGAGCAGTTCAAATACAGGTTGTGTCTGAAGACCTGCTCAGGGGTCTGGCTTTGCAATTTACAACTTTCCGGTTCAAGGCAGCAATTCACTTCCCTTCGATAGGTAGCAATAGTTACCAGTACATAACAAACACTTTCACAGCTTGTTATTCTTATTTATACATCACATTAACTGGATGTTTGAGTGAAGATAAGTGGGAAATGGGCTGAGAAAGGAGATAGTGGACAGAGGGTTTTGAAATCCCCTTTATAAATGTCATGATTGTGCTCATGTTAATCAGTAGAGACAGTTTTCTCTCATAGTTCTTCTACTGGATAGAATTCCACTGTGCTCCAACTAATCTAGCCAGGATCTCCAGAGTGATCTGAGGCTCATACCTTCTGAGACTGCAGTTTCAGTTTAAGCCTAGTGTCAAAACCTGCAGCATCTTTGGTTACAATGATAGCCTGCTTTTGTAAATACTCAGTATGCAGTCTAGATTTTCCAGAAAAAATCATCTCACTCTGCTGGACCAGCCTTGAAATTATTATGCCAGGCTCCTTCAGACATAAGATGTTGCCTCTAGCACTGATATTTCCTTTGGCTGACCCGTGCCTGTGTTCCTTTTGATCCAGATGTCAACCAAATCTTTTTGCCAGTTCCAAGCTGAACACAGGTGCTGAGTTTCTTCTCAGATA